>NC_041386.1:421296516-421391954 GCF_002162155.2 Triticum dicoccoides | reverse complement strand
CATTGCGACCGCGGCAGGTAGCTCCACCATCTCCCTCCCCCTCTTCTCGTGCTCACTACTTCTGATGCTAAGTTGATGAATATGTGATGCACTTGTGCCAAGGAATTTTAGAGGGATCTGTATGAACAAGTCATGTTTTTATTTTATTTTATTTAGGTCGTTAGTTACAAAACAGAGAGAGAAGATGAGCTCCTGCTTGATTTTTTTTCTGCCAGCACATGATTTGTATGTATGCAATCACCATCTTGCGTGTGTGAGCTGATTCCTTGCTTGGGCCAAGTGTTAGTGTCGATTTGTTGTGGTGGTGCTCGTCTAGCCATTGATTTGTTGCTGATAATTAGGTGCTAAAGAATGCTGCAGGTTTATTAGGATGTGGCTGAAACCATTGGATGTCCTTCGTGGACTTGCTATCAATACTTGTCTCATGTTTTGTTTCCTTTCTGGACATGTTACGGTTCAAGTGTTGTTGCTGTTTAGTACTAAGTGCTTAACTTAACTAAGCTTGAGCTACTAAAACCCACTCTCAAATTAATGAAACTCCTGTTTTGCGAAACTTCAATGTTGAGCTCCTCTCCTCGTTAAGCTGTGGCCGTCGACTTTCATTTCGTCCACCACCACTCCAGCTACCTTCTTGTGTAATCAAATTTTGCTCGCTTATGTATGTATGTATGAGGCTGGGTAGTTCAACTCTAGTTTTCTTTCTAACTAATTCATATATATGGTGGAAATTGTGCAGGTTCCATGGTGCCAAGTGGCCTCTGGCCATCTTGAACTGGAATTCCAGTAACAAGTAGATGTTGCTGCTGTACTCAATATTTGAAGTTGCTTTTTTCTTTCTTGAGAGAAGTGTATTAGGTTGATGAGATTAATTAGCTCAGTTGGCTAAAGTAGCAACAACAACAGCCACACTTTGCCATCCACTTTATAGCTGGACTGTACTTACATGCTTAGTATAACCTTGTACGTGTAGCTGGAATGTACTTACATGCTTAGTATAACCTTGTACGTGGTCCGTTTAATTTATAAATGGTTATATGTTGCTGCTGCAGGAGCAATGTTGCTGATGGCGACGGGTACGTGATGGTGGCTAGTGTGGTGGACGACCCGACCAAACCAATGATGCAAGGCTTCTCCTGCTGCTGCATGTCTTCATCAACTTAGTTCTTCCACAGGGAGAGATAAATTCTTCACTTGTTCACAGTGTAATCTGCAGATTACTTCCATTAATCACCTAGTGCTCCTGTTAGTGAGATTCATCTAGTATTTCTTTTTGCAAAGCATGCAATGGTCTGGAGTACTTGATCATGGCCCGATGGAGCATGTCGCTACAGCAGCTAGAAGCAATCCATTTTATTAAATGCATTCTGGTTAGGATTTGGTCATGGCAGCACCTTGCTATTTTCTTTTCTTTAAATATGGTTGCAAGTTTACTATTTTTCCAGAACCATCATCTTACATTTTGGGCATCGGGCATTGAAATTTAGGCATTTATGTATAGTTTTAGTTCTGGATGTGTCCTATGCAAACATTACTATCAATTGTCAAGTTGATTCTAAAATGTCTCATTAACTAAATTTTAGATGGTGATTTCTAGATTTAGTACCAATTTATTGTTGGCCTGGCCTATGCTCAGTACCTTGCTCTATACCAATTTATTGCATTATTCTGTTATTTACGGTTAAATATGCTATCATTAACTCTGAGAAAATGTTATGTTTTTGCTGATTAGTGGCAGTACATCTTTGCTTTACTATTCCTAGCAGCCAGTGGCGGAGCCAAGGGGGGGCGAGCAGGGGCCTGCCCCCCCCTAACGATCGACAATTTATTCAGAGGCTACGAGTAATTAGCTACTGGACTGAGAAATATACGTACTATGGCCCCCCCCTCAACCCAAACGAAGGCTATGAAGAAATCTGGGAAAAAGGCCCATAAAAAAGCCCACTCGTGGCCATAGACTCTAGTACTTGGCCCCTGGCGTTAAGCCAACCCCCCAGCGTGATTAACCTGAAGCGATTAGCTTTGCCGGCGGCCGCTGCCTCGTACCCTCACTACTCACGGAGTCAATTAAAATCAGGCGACACAGGCTTCTGAACTGGCAAATCATACGGATACCTCTCAACTCTGTGAATTCTCTAGCTGTTCAGGCACAAGGTTAGCACTATTGAGAACTACTGTATCTACTAATCCCTCTCAACTCTAATCTTATACATGTTGAAGTTGTCATTTGATGCTAATAAATTTTATTTTATTTTCATTGTTTGATTTGTGATGCGGTCATGAAGAGAAAAGGGCTGCAAACACCATAAAGATTAATTCTCTTTTAAAGTATGTTGTTTCGAGTTCTCCACCTAGTAATGTTGTTAATGTGGCTAATGTGCAATTTTTACCAATCCCAGTTCAGTGGCAATGACTTGCTTGGCTAATCTATATTGATAGGAAATTGCTAGCAACTAGGTTAACTACTCATGAAATCATCAATATTTTTGATCTTATTGACAACTGTAGGGGCAAATATAAACCAATACAAATGTAAATATATTTTAATCAGTTTTGCTAAAGTACATCTAGATGTGTCCTAAGTATTAAAATCTAGGTCCTATGACATTGATTATTTTTTATGCAAAGATTAGTGCGAATATTTCTTTTTTCCTTTTTGTGCAATAACTAAGCCATATATTGATATGCCATAGACAGACCCTATTTTAGTTGTGTTGAAGCAACACAATAATATAGTATTATGGTACTTATTTTTCTGCAGTGAGCATTTTTCTTTAATGAACATGACTTGGCCCCCCCTATATCCAAATCCTGGCTCCGCCCCTGCTAGCAGCTACAGTTCATCTACCATAAACATGTTGTGTACATTCTGAACCCCCAAACATGACACAAGTGATATGTATATGCAGTAGGGAATCGTCAACTTGTACAGTTTGTTTATTGGAATGTAACTTGTACAATTTTTACTTGAATATGTTCAGTTATGAAGTCGTGTAGTTGTTTTTTCTCATCAGTTCTAAACTGCAGTACTTTACTGAATTGTTGATGATGCTGAATAAATCTAGCTTGTTGGGTTCAGTCTCTTGTTTAGATGGACTAGCACCCCATCACCTGTTGTTGTTGTTGTTGTTGTTATTCACCCTATCCTTGCTGTTCTGTTTTCTTGTTGGTAGATATTTTGAGTAAATTCAAGACGAAAGATGTTCAAAGAAGCTCCAAGACATTCTTATATAGCAAGTTATGTAATAATAGCTGGGTTATCTGGGAATTTAATGTATCTTCTTTCTGTTTGTGAATGAAATAGTAATTATGTATGTGAAATAATGTATCTTCTCTCTGTTTGTGAATTTCATGTATGTTTCAGAAATACAATTTCTGTTTCATATGAAATAGTAATTATGTATGTGATTTGAAAACGTGTGCAATGGAAACATGACTCATGCGACCCACTTATCAAAATAATTTGAGCACATTTGGAATTTCTGACGTGTGGGACGAGTGTGATATTATGATATTCGGGACAAATGTAAAACAGTGGAAAGTAAAATGGCAAAAAATAAAAGATCATACGATGTAAAAGGCCGCAACTAGAAATAAAAATGCCGAATTGCTAGGCCAGCCCATGTAGCTAGCAAAAATTAATAGGAAAAATAAATATTAAAAAGGCTGAATTAATGGGCTCGGCCCATCTAAACACCGAATTGGACTGGGCTGATTTTTGTGCCACGTCGGATGCCTACGTGGCCTGGGGAGGCTGCTAGTGACAAAAACAAAACAGTAGGCATATTTTGGTCAGTTTACGACCGCCAGTTTTTGACCATCTGTTTTTGGTCACAAAAAGGTCACAAATGGAAAATAATGACCATTCAGTGACCAATAGTCAAGGTCACAAGTTGACATATTTCTTGTAGTGGCGGCTGGCCTACTGAAATGTGAAAGGGAAGAGGTGCAGTTTGTCTCAGTGGCATGGATACCTACCTACAACGTTCGACTATCGGTGTGTGTGTGTGGGGGAGGGGGGGAGGGGGCAGAGACCTAACTATAGAGAGGTAGATCAACTGTTATATGTATGGAGAAGGACAGAGACCTAGCTATGCATTGAGGGAGATCGATTGGCATGCATGCATGCATACATGTAGCAGAGGAATAAGGCTGGGAGAGAGACAAAGGTAGAGTGTCGGAGAATTGGTGGTGGAGTTGCTTCTCACAAATGGTGGGAGAGGCCTGCTAGACAAACGGGGGGTACGACTGCAATATCAATAAGAAAGGGGATGTCTGCATGTCTGTGCACGTGTGTGTAAGAGACGGGTCAGGAGGTATGCAAGGATGATGAGGGGGCACCATATGGTTGTGGTAAGCAGACGTAACTACAAAGGAAGATCAATTGTCGTGTGTCGGTGTCAGTGCAACAAACCCTGGGTCTGTTGCCTAGACTGTGCACATGCACGGGAACAGGATTGAGGCACCAGGCCATGCCAGAGTACAAGAGACCAAGAGCTTCGAAGGACCAACATGCAAACCAAGAAGACCAAGATCAAGACAAAAAGCAAGATGCCACTAGGAGAAAAGCCCCCCCTTGCCGGGTAAGCGAGGTCAGCAGGGGCGGGGCCACCCCCGAAAGAAGGCACCCAAGACGTCCCGGCAGGGCTTGCCGGGGCTCACGAGGGAAAACCACCTCACCCAACTACTCCACCACGACCCACGTCGTCAATCAGTGCGGAGTCAAGCCGCAAAGTGACTAAGTGGCAGCCATTCGCCACGTGGCAGCCTTTCTCTACAGAAGATGCCCTAAAACGACACTCATCCCGCGACGCGTCAAGCGAGTAGGTGCCAAGCTGGCAAAATAGCCCGACCAGGCTTGTCGGGCAACAAACGACGTGACGTTCAGTGGTGCATTTAATGCACCCTGTCAGCCTGTAGAGTTAAGTATGACAGCACTGTTTGCTATCTTAGCTGTGCACAATGACTACTTTGACATTGTGGTAGCCACTTAATCTGTAAAAGAAGGCCCATAGCAACTGTAGAAAGGGGTTAGAAGGTTGGATAACAAACACGCCCATACGCTCGTAGCCACTGCCGCCCTTGTAGGGAAAGTGTACTACGCTCCACCACCACTCTACCACCATCAATCCACCAAAGCAGGAGTAGGGTTTTACGCCTCACGATGGCCCGAACCTGGGTAAAATTGCCTGCATGATTTCTGTTGTGCTGCCCCACGCCCGTCTGCTCTTTGTGCAACGCGACGTCCCCCGGCCGAACCAGCAAGGGGCCCTATGGTCCCATAGGTCGATGTGGTTTCCCGCGACATCTTTGGCGCGCCAGGTAGGAGGATCGCTTGCACGAACCTGAAGGTGTGTGCAGCGCATCATCTTCATCACCATCTTCACCTTCGATAGCACCATTGACCATGGCGTCCAAGAATAAATCCGATGCTTCGTCTCATCCAGCCCCTCGAAGGCTCCACCACTTGCGGCCTCTAATGCAGCGAGGGACGTGGAGGCACGCGAGGACGTGGACGCTGCTGGGGGCGTGGTCGGAGCAGGCTGTACCGTCACCACTTCCCCGCGACCAACACAGGAGTAGGAGGCATCGGAGGAGGACAACATCAGCAGCGCCCCGACGGCTACGCTCCACAAGGTATGGGCGAGGGGGTTACTCTGTCCGCGCTCCCTCTGTAACACCCCGGATGTAATTTACCTTATATGGACTCCAACTCTTGCCGTTTCCGGCACTAAGTTATTTTATTTCCTCGTTGTCGGGTTTTTATCTCCGTGTGTTTGTCTTTGTCATGCATCTCATATCATGTCATCATGTACATTGCATTTGCATACGTGTTCGTCTCATGCATTCGAGCATTTTCCCCGTTGTCCGTTTTGCATTTTGGGCTCCTATGTCCTCCGGTGGTCCTTTCTACCTCTTTCCGTGTGTGGGGGTTAAACATTTTCGGATTGGACCGTGACTTGTCATGCGGCCTTGGTTTACTACCGGTAGACCGCCTGTCAAGTTTCGTGCCATTTGGACTTTGTTTGATACTCCAACGGTTAACCGAGGGACCGAAAAGGCCTCGTGTGTGTTGCAGCCCAACACCCTTCCAAACTGGCCCAAAACCCACCTAAACCTCTCCCATCATATAGAGCATTCGATCACGATCGCGTGGCCGCAAACCGCACCTTATTTGAAGCTTCCTAGCTCCCTCTACCTCTATAAATAGGTCTTCCTCTCAAAATCCCGGATCCCCTCCTTCCAAACCCTAGATTTCTGCTCCCCTCGCTGCCGGACGTGTCCGAATTGGGCCGGACACGTCCGCCCGCCGCCGCCGACCAACGCGACGCCGCCACGTCAGCCACCGCGGCGCCCCACATCGCCGTGCCGCCCGAGGCCCGCGAGAAGCCCCCGCGGCCCGTTTTGTCGCGCCGCTCCTCCTCTCCCGCGCCGGCGCCGCGCTCCGCCGCCTCCGCCGTGACCCTGCCGCTCCGGCCATCGCCGGAATCCGCCGCACCACCCCACTCCTCCGCCTCGGTCGCCGCCCCGCCGCACAAACCTCGCCGCCCGGAGCTCCGGCGAGCGCCTCCGTCGCCCCAAAGCTCGGATCCGGCTTTCCCGACCCACTCCGGCGAACTTCGAGTTCTTCTCCGGCGAGATTCGCGCCTTGCTACAGTAACTCTGGCCGGATCTGGATCTGGAACATCTCGGGGTGACCTTTTCATCCCGAAACCCTAACCTTTTGGCATTTTTCCGCATGCCATAACTCTGCATTTGTAGCTCCGATTCGTGTGTGTAGCATATCAAAATGTTCGCCCCGATGAGTACATCATTTTATCTCATTGCATCATTTTCATTTGAGCTCATCTTGATTCCCGAAATGCTGTTGGAAGAGGGCTATGTGAGGAATATTTCAGATCTGTTTTAGCAAATGGCCTTTTGTCATTTTTGCCATGATTAATGTGTGCATGATATGATCCTGAGCTCTACATGTGTTTTGATGAATGCCATGCCATCTTTACAGGAGTGGATGCCATGTATTTTTGTGATCTTTGTGGTGACTAGCACAAGCATGCAAAGTAGCTTACTCAATGATGCTGATTTCAGGGACTTCGAATTTCACTGTCCTTGCCCTGTCATTATTTTTTATGCCATATGTTCATGTTGTTTCCTAGTGATCCGTGCCTCTTTTGAGCATGATCAGTAAGGATGTTTTGTAGATAATGTTGTGTTCTTTCTATCCATGTATTTGTTTGCAATTATGGAGCACCATAGCTTGAGTCAATCGAGCTCTACTTTTGCTATAAAATGTTCCTGGCAGATTGTTAACATGTTTAGCGATTTTGCCGAGCTTGTTGTTGTTGATCCATGCATGCTATGTTGTTGTTCTTTCCATGTCTAGCTTATATGCCATGTCTATTTGCTGGGTGTATGCTTAGTTTGTCATGCAATGCCTCGTAGTGAGTGCATCGAGCTCGTAAACATGCCTACTCGTTAACTATTTTGCCATGCTCCAGTTTTTCACTAAGTCTGAATCTGTTTATATTTTTGCTATGTTCACATGCTTACAATTGTATTCTCTGATCCCTTTTGGCTCTTGGTCACTAAGGGACTTCTGTTATATGCTTAGAGTAGCTTCATACCATGACTTGATTTGCCATGATATGTTCCTGTAGCATGTAGTTTTCATCTCTAAAGATTGCTTCCTGATGATAAATTCCTGATTTGTTGTTATTTCACTAAGTCTGAAACCTGTTATCATTTGCACTTTTGTCATGCTTGTTTGAACCTGTTAAGGGATGAATTAGCCGTAGCTCAGTGTTCTTCTTTTGTCAAGCTTCATGAGTGGATCCCTGTCATGTAATTTGTTGGCATGTTTGAGGGCTGTAGCATATTTATCTGGATGCATTTAGATGGCTACTTGCTGATTATCGCAGACCAGTGCCATATTTGTTTTGCTTGCCATTTCCAAACCGTGCATCCGATTCCGGTGATCTTTATATCGATTTCAACCGAAATCAACTCACCTTTCCAGTGGCTCTATTGGATTTCCAAGTTGAGGCCAGGTTCAATCATTCCTTTCCAAATCATGCATATGCATCTCATACCGCATCCCGCATATCATACCATGTTTGCATCCTGTTGCTTGAGCATTGCACGTGGTTGATTGTGCTCCTTTTTGCTGCTTGTTCTTGTTTGGGTAGAGCCAGGAGACGAGTTCGTGAACGAGGAGCCCGTTGAGTTCGCTTACGAGGATTAAGGCAATTCTGAGTACTTTGCAGGCAAGATGACCATACCCTCGAAATCACTTCTATCTTTGCTTGCTAGATGCTCGCTCTTTTGCTATGCCTATGCTATGATGCCTACCACTTGCTTATCATGCCTCCCATATTGCCATGTCAAACCTCTAACCCACCATGTCCTAGCAAACCGTTGTTTGGCTATGTTACCGCTTTGCTCAGCCCCTCTTATAGCGTTGCTAGTTGCAGGTGAAGATTGGAGATCGTTCCTTGTTGGAACATGTATATTGTTGGGATATCACCATATTATCTGGTTTATCTTAATGCACCTATATACTTGGTAAAGGGTGGAAGGCTCGGCCTTATGCCTGGTGTTTTGTTCCACTCTTGCCGCCCTAGTTTCCGTCATATCGGTGTTATGTTCCTGGATTTTGCGTTCCTTACATGGTTGGGTTATAATGGGAACCCCTTGACAGTTCACCTTGAATAAAACTCTTCCAGCAATGCCCAACCTTGGTTTTACCATTTGCAACCTAGCCTCTTTTTCCCTTGGGTTTCCAGAGCCCAAGGGTCATCTTTATTAAACCCCCCGGGCTAGTGCTCCTCTGAGTGTTGGTCCAAAACAGAGCCACTTGCAGCGTCACCTTGGGGAAACTTGAGGGTTGGTTTTAGTTGTACGTAGTGTTCATCTGAGTGTGCCCTGAGAACGAGATATGTGCAGCTCCTATCGGGATTTGTCGGCACATCCGGGCGGTGTTGCTGGACTTGTTTTACCATTGTCGAGGATGTCTTGTAACCGGGATGCCGAGTCTGATCGGATTGTCTTGGGAGAAGGAATATCCTTCGTTGACCGTGAGAGCTTGTGATGGGCTAAGTTGGGACTCCCCTGTAGGGATTTGAACTTTCGAAAGTCGTGCCCACGGTTATGGGCAGATGGGAATTTGTTAATGTCCGGTTGTAGATAACCTGAAACTTAACTTAATTAAAATGCACCAACCGCGTGTGTAACCGTGATGGTCTCTTCTCGGCGGAGTCCGGGAAGTGAACACGGTGTTGGAGTAATGCTTGACGTAGGTTGTTCTAGGATCACTTCTTGATCATAGTTGTTCGACCGTGCTTTTGCCTTCTCTTCTCGTTCTCTTTTACGAATAGGTTAGCCACCATATATGCTAGTCGCTTGCTGCAGCTCCACATCATACCTTTGCCTTACCTATAAGCTTAAATAGTCTTGATCGCGAGGGTGTGAGATTGCTGAGTCCCCGTGACTCATAGATTCCTCCCAAAACCAGATGCAGGCACCGATGATACCGTTCCAGATGATGCGCTTGAGCTCAAGTTGGAGTTCGATGAAGACTCTTGTCGTTACTATGTGTTTTTCCCAGATGATCAGTAGTGGTGCCCAGTTGGGGCGATCGGGGACTTTGTCGCATTTGGGGGTTGATCTTTATTTTGGTTCCATAGTCGGACCCTGAGTGTATTGGATGAATGTAATAACTTGTTTATGTAATTGTGTGACGTGGCGAGTGTAAGCCAGCTATGTACTTTTTCCCCTTTTATGTACATGGGTTGTTTGCGAACATTACCTCACTTGCGACATGGTTATGCCTCTAAGTCGTGCTTCGACACGTGGGAGATATAGCCGCATCGAGGGCGTTACACGCTCCTCTCACTGACGAGCACAACCGCAACAACGGTGCTCGTTCCGAGGCGAATCGCCGCTCTCCGGCCGTCCCCACCATGGGAGCGATCGCGGCGCGTGCTCCTACCCCGGGACGGGTCGACCAAGTCGATGTGCCCGACGGAGCCGATGTCCCTCAAGTGCCCTCGCCGCACCACCCTGCCATCCAGGTGGCCGCTCTACAACAACGGGGGCACGATGCTGCCACCGCTGGCACCGTCAGGAGCCGTGCGACGGTGCGATCTACGTCATCATCACCCATGCCAAGCACAGCTATGGAAGCCATGGCACGGGCTCACCTGCTGCTAAAGTTTCCACCAGCGGCCGGGCAGCTGGACGAATGGCGTGCCACCATCCAAAGTATACTCGGTTTCGTCGAGGCTAGGGGATCGTATCGAGCTGGCCCGCCATGGCCTCCCCAAGCGACAACAACGGTTCGTGCTGCTGGCCGCACGGAAGGGGCCACCCCCACGGTGTAGTCCCCGCCACGGCAGCCAGCGCGAGCACAGCAAAATCAAGAACCTGACGACATCTCGATGGCCTCTTCTGACCCATGAGCACTCCAGACCGACGAAAAACCCTGGAGGATAGGCGAAGGGGATACACGTGCATTGCGATTGAGCGATGCCGCGGCGACCACTACCGGACCGATGGACGCGACGGCCCCGACGTCGACGAGCCTGCGGTCGGTATTGGTGGGTGCCGACCTTTCGAGGTTGGGTGCCCTGCCTTCACTCGCGAGCTGCGGCAAGTTCTGTTCAAGCCAGAGATACCCGAAAAGTATGATGGGAGGCTAAACCCGACAGAGTTTCTGAGCATCTACACCATCGTTGTTCACGCTATCGGGGGAAGAGACTAGAAGGTGTTTGCCAACTACTTCCCTTTCGCCCTCAAGTCCAATGTGAGGTCTTGACTGATGCACCTGCCGGAGAACTCCATTTCATCATGGGCCGATCCGTGCCATGAGTTCAGTGGCGCTTTCACCGACGGCCATCAAGAGCCAGGACGACCCAGCGACTTGGTGCTTCACCAATAGAAGGAAGGACAGACCTTCCGTAAGTATTTACAGAGATTCAGCAAGGTCCATAGGAACATCCCAAATATCCATCTGGTAGCTGTGGTAGCTACCTTCCAGTCCAATGTGTGCAACCGCTGGATCCGTTCCAAGATGAACGTGCAGTTGCCCAAGACCGCGAAGGAGCATTAGGCCTTGGTGGATAAATGTGCTCGAATGGAGGATGGGAGGAAGCTACCCGGCGAAGAAGATTGCACCAACATCGATTCAAGGGACGATGATGAATCTACCAATCAGAAGAAGAGCCAGAAGCACAATAAGAAGTGGAAGGATAAGGTAGTGATGACTATTGAAGGATTGGGTGCACTTAGTACCGGCAAGAAGGCTAAGGCTGAGGTCCCCGACAAGGAAGCTGCCGTGTGCACTGACTGCCGGGAGGCTGCAGCTGCCGAGAAGGCTGGGAAAGGTGATGGGCTGTATTTCAAGATTCATCGGACCAAAGGCCACGATCTTCAAGAGTGCTATCAAGTTGAGCAGCTCGTCAAGAGACAGAGAGCAGAGTATGAGAAGCGTGACAAGGAAAAGGGTCAGAATGTTGCTGGCAGTAAGGGCCGAGGCGGTGAAGTAAATCGCCCTGGCAAACCCCTCAGGAGCAAAGGAAAGCCCACCAGAGGTTGAGAGAAGGAAGCATGTGATGATGAGAGTGATGGAGGGGATGAAGAGGAAACTAGTGAGCAGGAATTTCAGAAGGCCACTGATGCCCTCGCATTGATGGGGTGCATCTTTGCACACCTCTCACCGCCAGCTCAAGCGATGGCCACGAGAAGTCAATGTCGTGGAACTAGTGCGAGGGGCCCGGAAACCGCTCAACTGGTCATGCACGCCCACCATATTTGACGAAGAGGATCATCCTGACCACCATTGCGGTAGGATGTTTGCCATTGTTGGTCTCCCCAACAATTCGCAACCTCCAGGTCAAAAAATGTTGGTGGACGGTGGGGCCGGGTTTAATCTTATCTCCCCCGAAGTTATCAACAAAATTCAGATAGCAGAGGAAGAGTTAAAGGTTACCGACACGTTTCAAGGAGTTAATCCCGGCAGGAGCCATCCTAAGGGAAAGATCACGCTACCGGTAACGTTTGGGGGAGAGCTGAACTATCGGACCGAGAAGATTGTGTTTGATGTGGCCGACCTCCCCCTGCCGTACAATGGGATCCTTGGACGCCTAGACCTAGCTAAATTCGTGGCAGCATCCCACTATACCTACAACACATTGAAGATACCTGGTCCTGTGGGAGTCATTACCATCCCATCAAACGAGAAGGATGCTATCATTTGTGTGGACAAGATGTACCACGACGCAGTCGCAGCAGAGGCAGCGGCAGCGGTAGTTCCTGCCAAGGAGGATAGAGGAAAGAAGAAGGGTCGCAGGGACGCATGCAAGGAGTCCGAGAAGCATGTCTCTTCAGAGTGCACTGCGTCTATTGATGACTTGCCGGAGAGTTCCAGCAGCAAGAAATCCAGGATCACCTCACCCCAAGTAAAGAAGGTCCCGACAGGGCAGGCAGGCATTGATGGTACTTTCACTATCAGCACCACCCTCGATGACAAATTGGAAAGCGCGATCATTGCCTTCCTGCCGGCAAATATCGATGTGTTTTCTTGGCAACTATCTGATATCTCCGGTGTTCCCAGGGAGGTAATCGAGCACCACATTGCTGTTTGCCCACACGCCCGACCTGTCAAGCAGAAAGTCCAGAAGAAAGCCTTGGAGAGGCGGGAGTTTATTGTGGAAGAGATCAAGAAACTTGAAGCAGCTGGTTTGGTCAGAGGAGTGCTACACCCCACATGGTTGGCAAATCTAGTGGTAGTCCGGAAGGCTAACGGGAAGTGGAGGCTTGGCATAGATTTCACAGATCTCAACAAAGCTTGCCCAAAGGACCCGTTCCCCTTGCCGCGTATAGATCAGATTGTGGACTCCACTTCAGGCTGTGATTTGCTCTCCTTTCTGGACGCCTATTCTAGTATCACCAAATCTTCATGTCCAGGTAAGATGAAGAGAAGACACTGTTCATCACTCCATGTGGTACATACTATTTTGCCAGCATGCCGTTTGGATTAAATAGTGTCGGGTCCACTTTTGGAAGGGCAGTCCAGATTGGTTTCGAGCCAAACATCGAAGCTTATATGGATGATATTGCGGTCAAGACCAAGGATAGATCCACCCTTATTCAGGATTTGGAGGAGACATTTGCTAATCTGTGCAAGATCAACTTGAAGCTCAACCAGGAGATGTGTGTGTTTGGCGTTCCCTCCGGCAAGCTGCTTGGGTTCTTTGTGTCCCATCGGGGGATCGAAGCAAAACTCGATAAGATTAAGCCTATCAAGCAGATCCAAGCACCAAGGACAGTAAATGATGTGAGGCATCTGATAGGGTGCATTTTCGGGCTAAGCAGATTCATTTCCAAGTCTGCCAAGCATGCCCTGCCGTTCTTCTAAATTTTGAAGAAGGCAGGGTCCATGAAGTGGACCCCGGATATAGATGCAGCTTTGCAAGAGTTGAAGGCCTACTTGTCCTCTATGCTCACCTTGGTTACTCCCAAGCCACGAGAGCCGTTGCTGCTATACTTAGCGACAACCAACCAAGTGGTTAGCACAACCTTGGTAGCACCGCAGGAAGTGGATGAAGCTAAAATTTAGCAAGTACCGGCAGAGTCAGATAATAATCATGATAAAAGTGAGCACGACAGCGAGGGCAACCCCATGGACATGGCATAGAAGAAAGTGGTGCGGTGCCAAGTGTATTTCGTCAGCTCCTAATTACAGGGGGGCTAGATTGAGGTACTCTAGCGTACAAAAGTTGATCTTTGGACTCATCATGGCCTCAAGGAAACTGCGCCACTACTTCCAAGCCCATGAGATCACAGTTGTCACTTGTTTCCTGTTGCAAAGGATACTTCGAAACCCTGATGCTACCGGTAGAATAGTGGAGCGGGCTTTGGAGTTATCCCAATTTTGGTTTGAAATTCGAGAGCACATTGACAATCCAGAGCAGGGCATTGGCAGAGTTTATTGCAGAATGGACGCCAACCCCTGATGAGGAAGTGCCAGAGACAGTTATCCCCAGCAAGGAATCGCCCAAGAATGGGTTATGTATTTCGGTGGTGCCTTTTCCCTGCAAGGTGCAGGAGTTGGCGTGCTTCTTGTCGCCTCCTCCGGGGAGCACTTGAAGTAGGTCATCTAGAAGCATTTTGGCAGGGAAGAGGCAACCAACAATACAACAGAGTATGAAGGGCTCCTTGCCGGGCTCAAGTTTTCCGCAGAATTGGGAATTAAGAAGATGGTCATTCGAGGATGTCAGATTTCGGGTTCCGCAAACCCTTGAGTGGTTTGAACTCTCGGGTGCGTGCGAAGAACTCAACCTCCCCAGTCTGCCTACTCGCCAATCTCACAGCCTAGCTCAATGAACAGGAAGGAAACGAGACACAACAGTTTACCCATATTTGGGCCACCTTGCGGTGTAAAACCCTACTCCTGCTTTGTGGTGGACTGGCATCGAGAGGCTGAGGATGAACTAGTACAGTGGGAGAACAACCTCAGGAGGAGGCGTGCTCTTGCACTCCAGTGAGCTGATGAGTGTGAGGATGGAATGGATTTGATCCCGTCTAGTCCCCCCTCTATGGTGGTGGCTAGGTGTAACGCCCGAGACACACCCGCCGGTGGTCGTTACTCCTGGCAGGATCGAGGCTATCCTGCCAGATCAATACGAGCCTTTTCTACGCACTTTGTCCTCACTCGTGCGCACCCGGGAGCAACTTCCCGTTCGGCCACCCATCCTGAAACTACTCCAAGCCGAGCACTCTTCACTTTGGAGTTCTGTCTGAATGGGATCCTGGAAAAGAAGGAATTCCTTATTGATATGAGTAATCTATCATCCCTAATAAGCCAGGTTATCACCTACACCCCCACTTAGAGGAACCGATGTCCTTATCGGGCCATAGGAACGTTCCCTCTATTATGAATGTGCAACTTGATATCATTTAGAAGCCAAAGCCAACATATATATATATATACAAGTACATGGGGAGGCCAAAGGCCAAAATATAGAAAGCCAAAAGACACCATAACTATAACTCTAACACCCCTCCCCCTCAAACTCATGGTGGATCCATAACACTGAGTTTGGAAAGATAAAATCCATGTTGCGCTCTAGTCTGGGCCTTCGTGAAGAAGTCCACCAGCTGTAACTCAGAAGGCACATACTGAAGAGCAATAACATGGTCCTGCACACCAGCGCGCACAAAGAAAGCATCAACACCAATATGCGTGGTAAGCTCGTGCTTCACGGTGTCCCGCGCTATAATGATAGCACCTGTACTGTCTGATAAGAGTGTAGTGGGTGTAGTAACTGAAATACCAAAATCCTCGAGTAACCAGCATAGCCAAGTTACCTCTACCGTGAGAAGATCCATAGATCGCAACTCAGCCTCTGCACTCGAACAGGAAACTGCAGTTTGTTCCTTTGTTTTCCAAGAAATGAGAGAACCACCAAGAAAGACACAACAACTGAATAGGCCAGGAGCTATAACAACCTCGAACGAGGAAAGAAGAGACGGTGAGAGATCGTGCCACAAAGATATCATAAAACACGAAGAAGGTGACTATAGTGAACCGAAGTGGGAGAAGAAACAAACTGACTCAGAATATGAAAGGGATAGGAGATATCCGGTCGAGTGACAACGAGATAGACAAGACTCCCAACAAGATGACGATAATGAGTCGGATCAGACAAGGGCTCGCCATCAGAAGCACGAAGGTGACCATTAAGCTCCATAGGAGTCTCAACAGTGCGCTCATCACTTAAAGCACCACGAGCAAGAAGATCTTGGATGTACTTTTCTTGAGAAATAAAAAAGCCATTAGAGGTGGAGGAAACCTCAGTCCCAAGAAAGTAACGAAGAGGACCAAGATCACACATAAGGAACTGCTCATTGAGACGGGCCTTGACAAAGGCAATGTACTCAGGTTCGTTTCCAGTAATGATCATGTCATCAACATATAGTAGCAGAAGAGTGCGACCATGAGCAGAAAGGTGGACAAACTGCGCTGGATCATGAATACTGGGACAAAAACCAGCTGTAGTGACCATAGAGGCAAAACGCTCAAACCAAGCACGGTAGGATTTCTTAAGGCCATAGAGAGAGCGATGAAGACGACAAACCATGTCGTTAGGGACTGAATACCCAAGTGCTGGCTGCATATAAACCTACTCACGCAACTCACCATTAAGAAATGCATTCTTAACATCAAGCTGAGACACAAACCAATGGCGAACACATGCCATGACGATAAGTGTGCGGACAGTGGTCATATGGGCCACATGAGCAAAAGTCTCATCGTAATCATGACCATGCTCCTGCTGAAACCAAGAGCCACAAGACGAGCTTTATAACGCTCAAGTGAACCATCAAAGTGAGTCTTAATCTTATAGACCCACTTGAATGTAATGGGACGAACATGGGGGGAAGAGGAACCAGATCCCACGTGCCTGTGTGCTCAAGTGCGGCAAGCTCCACTTCCATCGCAAACTGCCATTCATGATGACTGATAGGATCACGATAAGAGGTAGTTTCAAGGACAACCGAAAGACCATATCGACTAGGACAATAGAGGTCAGGAGGAGGGCGCGGCTGAGTCTGAAGATTATAAGTAGGCTGAGATGAGGAAGATGGCACAGAAGAAGTAGATGGTATGTTACTAGATTTATCCACAATACTTGGATGACAGGTATAATAAAAAGGAAAAGTAGGACGAGAAGGAACCACCAGAGGTGATGGAGATGGGGAAGACATCATTGCTGATGGAGAAGACATCGTTGATGAAGGTGGGGATGGAGAAGGTGTCGATGTCAAAACCGGCGGATCTCAGGTAGGGGGTCCCGAACTGTGCGTCTAAGGTCGTTGGTAATAGGAGATAGGGGAAAGAATGTTTACCCAGGTTCGGGCCCTCTCTATGGAGTTAATACCCTACTTCCTTCTTGATTAATCTTGATGAATATGAGTATTACAAGAGTTGATCTACCACGAGATCGTAATGGCTAAACCCTACAAGTCTAGCCTGTCTGACTATGATTATGAGGATATATGTCTACGGACCTAGCCCTTCGGTTTATATAGACACCAGAGGGATATAGGGTTACATAAGGTCGGTTTACAGAGAAAGGAATCTTCATATTTGGATGCCAAGCTTGCCTTCCACGCCAAGGAGAGTCCCATCCAAACAGGGGTAGAGTCTTCGGTCTTTGTATCTTCACAGCCCATCAGTCCGGCCCATGTCCAACAGGTCGGATGCCCGAGTACCACTTAGTCTAGGACTCACTCAGTAGCCCATGAACCAGGCTTCAATGACAAGGTGTCCGGCACACAGATTGTCTTCGGCATTGCAAGGCGGGTTCCCCTTTCTGAATACTTCAAGATAGTATTCGGAAGTGACAAACGTGTCCGGATCTGCAACACAAGTACCATGCACAACCGCGGAGAGTATAATATATCACGAATCCAATCCGCTGACAACTTTTTGTAATGTGACATCTTGCTTGCCCCGTCATTATTTTGAACCGTTTCTTGTCCTGCCGTTCCACGTTTCGAGGAGCGGTTTTTATTAGCACGTCGTGTCGAAACAGAGATCGTGTCCCCTTATTGCGGGATTCTCATTAATAAGGGCGTGGGTAACCCAACCGTTCCATTGGAATGATCCCTTCGGAATAGGCAGGTAGTCAGGCTTAGGACAAGGCGTTCGATATCTGTTGCCTTTATAAACGGGCCAAGGGCCGTCTTATTTTGCGCTGACCCTTTCCTCAGCCCTTCCAACTTCGAGTTCTAGCACCCGAGGTTCGGCTTCATTGCTTCAAGGTGCCCAGTCATGTCCGGACCCAGCCCACAGGGCCGATGGGTGGCTTCCTATGTTACAGAGGAGGACATTGCGAAGCTTCGTGTGGCTAGATACCTGACCGCTGAGACCCCCCCACAGGCTTCCTGCTTGAGGACAGGTTATTCCTACTCCTAGATCCGGCGAGAGGGTCGTATTCAGCTCCCAGATCCTACGAGGGCTAGGATTCGCTCTTCACCCCTTCCCCAGGGGCTCATGTTTTACTATAGACTAGATTTTCACGATCTAGCCCCAGATTCTTTCCTTCACATCTCGATGTTCATTATCATGTGCGAGGCCTTTCTGCGTATTTCCCCACACTTTGGTTTATGGCTCAAGACCTTTAGTGTGAAGACGAAGGTAGTCGACGGGGAACAAGCGGAGTGTAGAGGTACTACAGTGAGCAAGCTTACCAATGCTCCCTGGACAAAAGGCTCTTTCACCAAAACTCCCAACCTATGGCAGCGGGAGTGGTTTTACATCACTGAACCCCGCGGTACCAAGTGGGCGGCTATACCTGTGTTTCAATCTGGCTCTTCGTTACAGCTTGCATCATGGATTAATAAGGGGCTGTACTGTGGATCAATTGATGAAGTGCTGACTCTAAAGAGCCGCATCCGGAGCCTCCTTGAGAAGGACGTTGGTCTTATCAACGTGGTCCAAGTAATGCTGGTCCGCCGGGTTCTGCCGTGCCAGCGACGACCTCTCCATATGTGGGAGTTTAATCCGGAAGGACCACAGACCCTCCAAGACTTCTTCGGTACTACGCACAAAGAAATGTGGAAGATGTTTTTCGGGAAATGAAAACAGTGGCCGGACACCATCGAGGACATCGGCTTCGACCACAACCATCCAGATACCCCGATAAGAGCTCAACTCCCGAACAATTTCTAGCTATGCATGCTGTAATGCGATACTGATCACACTATCTTCTTCTAGGGCTGGGTAAAGAAAGAAGAGCGAATTAGGTGTTCGGCCCCCCTTCCCGAAGACTCAGCGGATCCCGTATTAACAAGGATGCTGGCCCCGACACCGTACCAGATGCCTGTGAAGGAGGACAAGACGGAGAGCGGGAGGACCAAAGGTGGCCTCCATCCTGAAGGTATATTAGACGCTGTGTTTGAGGAGAACAAAACCCCATTGCCTGGAGACAAAGGTAAAGGAGAAGCAAACATCCCTTCTCCTCATGGTAAGAAAAGGGCCGCCTCCAAAGGTCGGGAGGAAAAGGCTCCTAAGCGAGGCAAAATGCCCCTGTCGGGCGGCTCGGGCTTGGAGGACGACGTCATCGCGTAGTCCCACGGCGAGGACAAGCCTTTAGCCAAAGTGAACAAGGGTGTTTTAAACATATCCCGTTCCTCTCCTGTGACCAAGGTAACATCTAGAACATATGTTTTTGTATCTTGGCACACAGTCTTCTTCAACAATCTTCTTCCTCGGGGGATTTCGTCCCGGAGATGATGGAGACCAAGACGCCTCCATCGGTCTCCTCGCCCAATAGGGTGGACGACTTCGAGGTGTCGTCCCGGAGGGTCTCTCCTGATCAACGAGTGGTGTAGGGGATGATGAAGACACTACCCGAAGGTGATACTTAGGTAGCCCAGGGCCCGGGGGCCAACAATAAAGGCCCCGGGCTGTCTGGCTTACAGCAGGAGACAACTCTGGGGACGGATAAATGAATCCCTTCAAAGGGAGGCCGTACTACTACAGCAACTTCCGGAGATCCAGAAGCGCTGGATATATTGACGAACATGCTGCGACAGGCGTTCGTCTCAGAGGACCATTGTATCTTGATGGGTAAAGTGGTTGAAAAGGTTCTGTCCGCGAAAAGCGGATTGAATGAGGCCTTCACGAGCCTATTAAGAGGCTTCGAGGTTTGTACTGTAATGTTTTCGATTGTGTTTTATCCATGAAATGCTCCCGTGTATAAATAGTAGCCCCTGACACTCTGATTGGCTTCCCAAGGGAGGCGATCAGAGGATCAAAAAGATATGCCCAGGAAATAATCTGTCTAATTGGAACACAGGTTGTTACCTCCCTGGCTACTGCCCGAACCACAGAGGTTGCAGATCTCCAGTGGAAGATTGATGAGGAGGATGATGACATCATACTTATCAACATGTGGCTTGACGAGGCGCAAGGTATGTTTCTGGGGTAGTAAGTATATGTACGTATGATAACATGAGCACGGAGCTAGAATTGTATACTGAGACATACATAACTGCAGATGGTGCTGCCGCGGTGGAGGTCCTTCAGGCTAAACTTGCCCTTGCCAAGGAGCAAGCCCAGATGAGTAATTTGGCTGCCAATAAGGCAGCTGACGAGTTGAAAACCGAACGGTCTGCTCGGCGCCAATGTGAGGAGATAATTTCTATCACGGCGCGCGAGCTAGAGAAAACCACCGTCCAGTGCGAATTCCTCGAGGAGGATAACAAAGCCAAAGCGGCCGGTCTCGACATGGCCTTACAAGAGGCGAGAGAAGCATGGTCTGAGTCTAGAGCAGCATGGGAAGAGATCCGGCAAGCTAGGGAGATAGTTGCTGGTAAGCCTTTCTTGTTACAGACTAAATTCGGTGATCTGAAGTATTCCCCGCTTAATCAAATGTGGAGCTCTCCAGACGCATTTTTGGACCTGCCGAAGAGCACCTCCGATGCGACGCAATTTTAGCAAGTGTAGGAAGGGTGTGCAACGAAGAAACTTTTTTGGTCACAATTCAGCATGCCAAAGCGTCCGCTGTTACTGAACGAACAAATCGCCCAGTGGGCCGAGCTCCACAGGATATCCGGTTCTGCCATGAAGGATGTCATAGTCCGCCTGTGGCCTACAGAGATAATTCCAAATAGTTATTTCGGTTTGGTGCAGTGACTTGTTGATGCGGTGCCGTGTATCGACGCCATTAAACGTTCAACGTGCATTGAAGGTGCACGGATGGCCTTTGCCCACGTCAAGACATACTGGGCGAAGATGAAGGCTACCGACGTTGCGACGAAGAGTCCACCCGAGGGCAAGGACCATCATGCACCAGAGCATTATTTCGAGGACATCTTAGAGGGTGCCCGCTTGATAGAGGGCCAGTGCTCGAAAATGCATGATATTTGAATGAAATGTGTTGAAATTGTAAAATACAATATTATGATAATATTATGATATTCACTTAAAAGCTTTGGTTCCTCCTGTGTGGCTGTTTTTGAATAATCTGAAAGTTTTCCAGTCGTCGGCTTCAGCCCCCTCGTAGAAAATACGGGGGTGTTCGGAAAAGCACTTGATCACTCTTAACCCAATATCTTGGTCCATGAAGGAGGTTTCAATGCTGCGAACTAGGCAATCTGACTATAGGGTGTTAACACTTTCACTTAGACATAGGAGTTTGATGGTGGGTCTACGATATAGACCATGGTATGTACGCGGTTACCCCAATATGGTGCGTTACATGTATGACCTGAAGAAAGGTCCTTCGTGTAATATGGAGGGAATCGCAAAAGATTCCAATAAGTCATTGAGTGGTTGCCAGCTCTCGCCGCATCATGACAGTCAGTTTTCGGCTTTCTCTACTGAGGTGTTTGACCGGATGAACCGGAAACACAATTGCAGTAGTTCTCCCTTTACTACCCTAGCCGATAGAGCAGGACGTAAGGTAGTAAGCACAGGAGTCGGGCAACCCAACTATTGACCCAAGACATGATTCGGAGCTCATGCATATAAGGCCAAACTCGCGATGCCGAAGTATGCTATAAAGCTGTTCGGACTTGTTGGCAACTCTTTCTGTTCCCATCCCGAGCCCCTGGCAAGTTATGTCGGGGTGCGTGTGTGAAATAATCAGCGGAGCAAAATTCAGTTCTGTAAGGAAAGTGAATACTGGATGCGAATTATGTTCACTGGAACCTGAGTGATATGCCAATCATAGTTTTGTATATAATAATGCCACAACCCCGGCTATTTGACATGCCATGGGTCAACGACCGAGGAAGAAGGCACTTTACAGGCTCGCAAAATAGAGAGTGCGGTCTACAAAAAGTTGTTTTGGACCTCCTATCGCATGTCTGTGGCGCCTTTCCTCGATGAAGGGGCTCCTTAATAGGAGTAGCCTTTGGGTGAATGTGCAAACCTGAACTCCGATAGAGTCGGTGAGATGACCAGCCTGCGAGTCACCTGTGGTAAAGGATAATGAAAAAGAAAGAGTAGTTAGAAGATAAAAAAGGAAGGAGGTTCTGGGAGTACTTGTAAGCCCGTCCGTATTGTGCTTCCGCCGAAGCCCATGGTATTTTAAATGCATAGTTATGTATGCGTGGTACAGATTTCGCAGGTGTATGAGGCGGGTGGCGGATGCCGAACTGCTAGTCCTGCTCCAAAATTGGTCGGTCCTGCTGAATGGAGACCGGCGTCTTAATGGCCGACAAGGCATGCAGTTTAATAAGACCGCTTTGTACTTTGGCTGAAGTAACCGTAGTATGATCCTAAGTTCAGAGGGAGTGCTTCTCATGCTCCCCTGTAGACGTGTGTGTCACATATACCATGTTCACTGTTTTTACTTCGGGGGGTAATTGCTTATGACCCCCGGTATTTGGATGGTGAGTCTCTTCGTCATCGCTATCACCGGGAGGCCTCTTCCCCTTGTGTTAGGAGTTGCCCTTGCCGGCCTGCTTGAAGACCCAACAACTTCTGTTGGTGTGATTAGCTGGTTTATTGGGGTGGCCATGAATCCGGCAGGGCCGATCCAATATCTTGTCTAAATTGGATGGTTCGTCTCTGTTTGCCTTGAATGGCCTTTTCCATTGACCGGCTTTGGGGCCGCTGAATCCGGCATTGACCGCTGTGTCGCGTGTTCTCTCATTAGCATTGCGACGTTTGTGTTTGCTGTGTCGTGGTTTGACATTGCCGTCTCGGACTTCAGAAGTGCCCGGATCGCTGGCGCTGTTGCTTCTATGAGTGAGTCAGCTTTCTTATCCTATGCAAAAGCGGGTCATCAGAGCGGTAAGGGCTGACATGGATTTTGTTTTTCTTGACCAATGTGGCGGGCGAGCCACTCATCCCGGACGTTGTGTTTGAAGGTCACTAGGGTTTCCGCGTTCGAACAGTCGACGATTTGGTTCTTTTTAACTAAGAACCTAGTCCAGAGCTTCCTAGCTGACTCTCCATGCTGTTGAACTATATGGCTTAAGTCATGGGCGTCTGGTGGCCAGACATATGTACCTTGGAAGTTGTCGTGGAAGGCGTATTCCAAATCCTCCCAGGTGCCAATAAAGTTTTTGCGCAGACTGTTTAGCCAGTGCCGAGCTGGACCTTTGAGTTTTAACGGGAGGTATTTGATGGCATGAAGGTCATCTCCGCAGGCCATGTGGATATGGAGAAGCAAATCCTCGATCCATACCACGGGATCAGTTGTTCCATCATATGATTCGATATTCACGTGTTTAAACCCTTTTGGGAATTCGTGCTCCATTACTTCGTCTGTGAATCAAAGAGGGTGTGCGGCGCCTCTATGATTGGACACATTGCGATGGAGTCCGTCTGCAGTTTTCGGCTCGGGTGTGACTAGGCTTGTCACGTCCGAATAGATAGCCATCGTCACGTGTTGGGGCACGTCCTCGCGATCCGTAGATCGATCTGGTCTGTCCTGCTCTATTGTCCAGGTCCTGCCGAAGGTCATATGTGTGATCACGAGCTGTGTTGTCTCTGCCTTTACGGTTAGGTGGGGCGGGCTGGTGTTCGGCTTGATTTGCCGCTTTGTCCCGACCGCGTGGTGGTCGGTTAGCCGCATTGTGCGGTGATGGTATGGGCTTCGGCGCCTCGTCATCGAACTGAGGTAGCAATTTGGGCATCGGGTAAATTTTGGCTGGGCGCTTGAGGCCATATTCTTCGGCTGCTAGGACATCAGTCCTTCTATCGTTGAGCAGATCTCGATCAGCTTGAAGCTGCTTCTGCTTCTTTTTAGGCTCCTTGCAGTGGCTATTTGCCGACGCTTAAAGCGCTCATGCTCTTGAGGTTCCTCAGGCACGATAAAATCCTCACTGCCGAGGCTCACCTCATGCTTGGAGAGTGGAAGATAATTACTGTCCTTCGAGTCGTCGTTTATGGCCTACTCGTCAGGGCTAACTTGAACCATTTTCCCGATTGTCCTGTTCGGCAGTTCGTTCATTGGGATCTTCTCTGTCTTCGGCACCGTCGGGAGTGTTATCGTCTCCCGTGCCGGTGTTGTTGTCTTTCCTGCGGCGTGATTTAGAGCGGCGCCGCTGACGCCGGCATGTTGGTTCTGTCTTAGGAGGTTCATCCTCAACTGGATTCTCTTTGTCATCGCTGCTATTTTCTTTTGCTGCATCCACCATGTATACGTCATATGAGGAGGTGGCCATCCATCGTTCAGTGAATGGCGGGTTTTGGGCCTCCTCCTCTCGTGCATCATCGTTCATACCATCGATGTCTTCGGAGCCGTAATCGAGCATATCGGTTAGGTCCTCGACAGTGGCTATGAAGTGGGTGGTGGGTGGGAAACGAAATTGTCCGTCATCAGCCTCCAGTTCGAACCAGATATAATTCGGCTGAGAGTCCCCCGCCAGGGATAGATTTTTTAGTGAGTTTAGCACGTTGCCCAAAGACGAGTCCATACTTCCAGTGACACAGATGTCACTTGAAGTTAGGTCTGTGTGCGGCTCCAACGCCGCTAAGTCTGCATCCTCCGTGGCGGGATTGAGCTTCCCATCTTCGGATGGCGCGATCTGCTCTGGATCTAGGGCTAGAGTAGCTACATGTACTATCTCCTGGGCATGGTCCGTTGTCAGATTTACGTGATGTTCATCATGGTGGCAGGGAGCGGCTGCCGTGGTCTAGTATCCGTCGAAGATCAAGTCTCCACGGATATCCGCAACGTAGTTCAAGCTTCCAAATCTGACATGATGGCCAGGGGCGTAGCTTTCGATCTGCTCCAGATGGCCAAGCGAGTTGGCCCGAAATGCGAAGCCGCTGAATACAAAGATCTCTCCGGGGAGGAAGGTTTCCCCTTGGGAAGCATTGTTGTAGATGATTGAAGGAGCCATCAAGCCTTTTGATGACAGCAGAGTGGAACTCTCAATGAAAGCACCAATGTTGGTGTCAAAACTGGCAGATCTCATGTAGGGGGTCCCGAACTGTGCATCTAAGGTCGATGGTAATAGGAGACAGGGGACACAATGTTTACCCAGGTTCGGGCCCACTCTATGGAGGTAATACCCTACTTCCTTCTTGTTTGATCTTGATGAATATGAGTATTACAAGATTTGATCTACCATGAGATCGTCATGGCTAAACCCTACAAGTCTAGCCTGTCTGACTATGATTATGAGGATATATGTCTAGGGACCTAGCCCTTCGGTTTATATAGACATCGGAGGGATCTAGGGCTACATAAGGTCGGTTTACAGAGAAAGGAATCTTCATATTTGGACGCCAAGCTTGCCTTCCATGCCAAGGAGAGTCCCATCCGGACACGGGTAGAGTCTTATGTCTTCGTATCTTCACAGCCCATCAGTACGCCCGAGGACCCCTTAGTCCAGGACTCCCTCAGAAGGTATCGGGGATGAAGGTGGAGAGTGATGTGAGATGGGAGGAGAAGCAACTGTAGGAGAGGACGACGATATATCTGAAGCAACGGGAGGAGGAGGGGTAGAAGTATGGGGCATAGAGGGAGCTGTATCAGGAAAAGTGAGAAAAGAGATGTCCTCCACGGGAAAGGCTGGGGAGGATGGACTTGGGTAGAAAGGACGAGACTCATCAAAGGTCACATCCCGGGAGATATGCATCGGTCGACTGACAGGATCCCAACACTGATAACCCTTATGGTCATCGTTGTATCCTAGAAAGCCACACTCAACAAACTGAGCAGTAAGTTTGGTGCGTTCACATGGAGGAAGAAGAACATAGCAAACACAACCAAACAAACAAAGCGCTGAATAATTAGGAGAACGATCAAAAAGACGCTCAAAAGGGATACCACTCTGCAGGGCAGTAGATGGCTAGATGTTGATGAGATAAGTGGAAGTAGAAATAGCCTCAGCCCAAAAGTGTGGTGGAAGAGAGGCAGTAATCACCATCGCATGTGCCATCTCAAGTAGGTGACGGTGCTTGTGTTCAACCACACCATTTTGAGCATGAGCACTAGAGCAAGTGAGCTGGGGAAGAGTACCCTGTCAGCAAGAAATCCTCGCAATGCACGAGAGATGTACTCACCAACAGAGTCTGCACAGAAAATACGGATAGGAGTGGAGAACTGGGTATGAACCACAGCGGCAAATTGTTTGTATATAGATAAGACCTCACTATGAGAAGACATAAAATAGATCCAAGTGTAACGAGTAAAATCGTCTCTAAAGAGAATATAGTAGTGATGACCCCCTTTCGAAGCAAAGGCGCCGGACCCCAAACATCCAAGTGAACAAGATCAAAAGGACGTTAGGACACTGACTCGTTGTGAGGATAGGGTAGCTTAATTTGCTTACCAAGCCTACAACTTGGACAATCCAACGAAGCATTACCGGAGACATGCCCCAGAACACTACGATGAACTAAAGACGAGAGACGAGAACCACATAAATGGCCAAGACGATGATGCCACTGCTGAAAAGAGCCAGCAGACGCGGCAACAGGGGACACATAACCGGCGGCGAGGACTTCGCAGGGAAGACGAAGCCAGTCAAGCTCCCAGAGACCATCATGGTGTCGAGGGCCAACACCAAGCAGAGCACCTGTGTGACTATCCTGAACAGAACATGAATCAAAGTCGAGACTCAACCTACATCTAGAGTCAACAATCTAACTACCTGAAAATAGTTGCATGCTAAGTTGAGGAACATGAGCAACAGAGGGAACATGAAAGTAAGATGTAATAAGAGGCATCGACTAGCGACAGGGAGGGGAGTACCATTAGTAGTAAAGACACGAGCAGGAGACTCAACAGGTTGAATGGAGGTCAAAGGGGATGAATCATAAGTCATACGAAAAGATGCTCCCGTATCAAGAATCCATGAGGATGTACCTGAATGAGTAGAAGGTGGTCTCTCAGTGCCACAAAACTCAGGCGCAGAACAAGCAAAACCTGTTGGTGAAGAATCCCAAGTAGCGAGAAGGCATCGGAGTTGTGCAATCTCATGCGTAGACAGAGAAACAATGGTAGAGGTCGAGGTAGAACCACCTGCGGATGAAGAGCGGTCGCCATCACCCATGGTGGTCGTATGGTGAGTCGACATAGAGCGATCAACACCGTGTGCAGAACCCGTGAAGAGAGCCAACATAGCGCCACAATCGCCAGGTGCGGAAGTCATGGGAAGAGTCACCGCTGAACGACCAACACCATGTAGAAAAGTGGCTAGAGGAGGTGGTGCAGCTGCCAATGAAGTCGATGTAGAGAGGGCAGCAGCACCAGTGGAAGTCGCAAAGGGTGTTGAAGTAGAATGAGAACCGCTTCCTCCAAGCTGATGATCACCAAGCACCGAGGAAAGGTGCATGTGTGAGACGGGATCAATGTATGGAATGCAGTCGAAAAACACCTAACGGCGAGGGGGAGCTGTACCCGAAGAAAGCATTGTACCAGTCCTCTCTCTCTCTTTTTTACTCTTTTTTTTTACTCTTTTGTCCCTTTCTCTCTTTTTTTTGGAATGTAACAACGGAAGTACATATCAGGGAATAGCTACTGAAGCAGGCTAATAATCAGCCGAAGGCTATCTCTAATAATCAGTGGAGGATATATGGCAGCCAGGCACGCCCACACTGCGTGGATCACACAACCAGTCAACACACGAAGCCAACGGTAGATCACACAACCCCATCCTCAAGGCGTGGAGGACAGAAACCGGTGGCCGGAGGAGAGCCGGCGATCTCGGAGGCGTCCAATATGGACGAAGCAAGTGGAACCGATGGCCGGTGGCGGAGGACTTCCTCAGTGGCGACCTGCTAGGGAGCAAGGGCCGGCGTCCTGGGCGGAGCGGATCCTATCCAGTCGGCGGCAGAGATCCCGCGAGGAAAACTACGGGGTGGAAACCGAGCAGGGATGGAGACGATCTCTGATAACTACTGCCTCCCGCGAACAAGTTGTAGCTGCTCGATCTGGAGAGCAGGACCGACGGGCGGCACGATCAGGAGCACTAGATCATGGGCGGATGGCTGGGGGAGGTGGGTCGTGGGCAGATGGATCGACCACGAGAGGAATAATCTGTAGGGATGGGGCGAACAAATGCAGCTACAACCAGATGGACACTTCAATCGAGTGTTGGAGAAGCAGAAACACAGGCCGACAGGAAATAGGAGACACCGGCGGAGGCCGTGCAAGAGATTGGATCGAGAGGAGCACGAGTTGCAGCGTGCGGAAGAAAAAAACCTAGGGCTCTAATACCATGTTATGAATGTGCAACTTGATATCATTTAGAGGCCAAAGCCAACATATATATCCAAGTACAAGGGGAGGCCAAGCCAAAATATAGAAAGCAAAAAGACATGATAACTATAACTCTAACACCATCTTGGCACATACGTCTGTGCATCCAGTCTAGTACATGTGCCATGCTGTGTGCCACGACGGGGTCACAAATGTCATGAACAACATGACCGCGCACCTGTCCGCAAACATCCGTGTAACCACTAGGGTCGTCTCTGATACCAACTTGTAATGCCCCTGACACACCCGCCAGTGGTCGTTACTCCTCGCGGGATCTAGACTGTCCCCACAGATCAATACTAGCCCTTTTTGCGCACTTTGTCCTCACTCGTGCGCACCTAGGAGCAACTTCCTGGTCGGTCACTCATCCTGAAACTGCACCGAGCTAAGCACGCTTAACTTTGGAGTTCTGTCTGAATGGCCTCCTGCAAAAGAAGGAATTCCTTATTGATATGAGTAGTCTATCATCCGTAATAAGCTAGGCTATCACACTAGGCCCTATTTATAGTGGCCTTGGTCCTCTTTCGAAACGAAGGCGGGAAGGGATCCCAGAACGGCCAAATTCGAAGGGGGATAACTAGTACATGTTATCCTGACAAAATTAGTCTTTGCCTGCAAAAGCCTCTAGTCGTGACGCTGCGGTAGGGTCAACGATGGCCTCCGTCCTGCCGTCCTGGCGGTCTTGGTCTTGTTGCACCAGAATGGAAACCATTTGATGAGTCCTCGGGACTCCACGCCTCCACTTGCCTCTTTAGCACCATAGAGGAAACTGGTGCACTGCGCCCGCTCGTGCTCGCCTGGCCTTGGTCATCATGGCTCACGTCATTCGAACCTCACGAGGTGAAGCTTGCATAGAAATCTCCGCTCCTCGGGAGCCAGCCTAAGGAGGCCGCTCCTCGTGGAGGTCTTGGTGTCATCCGCCTCGCGAGGCTTGGTCCCTCGTGAGGGTCTTGAGTTGTTGATGCTGAAACTGGGTCGTACCGTGCCGTCGATGGGTCCACACCGTGGGCCGCAGGCAGGCAAGTCTGGGTACCCTTGTTCCCAGAACACCTACAGTAGCCCCCGGGCCCAAGGCACGCTTGGACTTGGCCTCGAGGCGAAGGCAAAGGGCAAGTGTGGAGCATCACGGGCCCTAACTACCTACGGCCTTGGTCGATGCTTGGCGATTGATTGGACATGGGCGCCTCCACTTTCCCATGCAGCCTTAATAACTGTTAGGCCTGGCGGCCGCCCGTTGTTAGCGTAGTACTGCACTCATCGCTCATCGTGCTTCCCTTTTCTCCTCCTCTCTTCCGCGAACCCACAAATCTTCCCCCCAGATTTGACGTCGGCGCCATCCCTCTCTTGCCGCAATGGCCCCTCGGTCGAAGAAGAAGGGGAAAGCCTGCACTCCGGCCGAATCTGATCAAGTCTTTGAGCCCGGTCAACGGTGATCAATCAAGAGGGTTTGGCCAAGGCCCTTCCGGCCCTTGCCGACGATTCCAACGAATGGAAGCTGACGATGGTCTGGCCTGCTTCCCGGGCCAGCATTGACATGGAAGCCACCGAGATTCCCATCCATCTTCAAGCTCTCCTAGCTGGCCTGATCCCCCCTTTCTCTGATTTTTTCAATGCTATCATCTCGCATTACCAAATCCAGGCGCTGCATCTGGACCCCCAATCCATCACCCCCCTTGCCGTCTTCGCCTTCCTTTGTGAGGCTATGGTGGGCATTACCCCTTCCATAGCCTTGTTTCAACATTTCTTCTCGCTTCATCTAGTCGATGCTCGCCAGTGCTCGGGATGCGTGTCCTTCCAAGCCGTAGCGGCGATGGCCGGCTCGGGCATCGACTTCACGCTCTGGCTAGATGTGAGGGGGTTCCAGAAGCGGTGGGTGTATGTGGATGTCGGCGTGCATAACCCCTTGCTCCTGTTCCCGTGAGTGCCTGCGGTACCCACCTCCGGCTAGGGGAACATGAAGCTTGTCGACAGCTGGCTTGCCCATGGCTTCTCCATGCCGACCAGGTTGAAGGAGGGCAGCATGACAGCGCCGATGGTGGTGGAGGAGTTCGTCCGGTGGCGCATCATTCCACTCCAACGCCATTCTCGCCCAATGTGGGCCTTAACTAGCAGCAAGGACGCCATGAGGCTCCAGGTGCATGCGCTTCCTTCCAAGACGCTGCGCACGATGCTCGAGCTTCTGACGGGCGACCCAGCGCTAGTCGCTCTTCCAGAAGAGGGCTGCCTCTTGTACCAATGCTCGAACAAGGAGGACTTCGTGTGGCAGATGCCCCTTTTTGACGGCCCTTGAAGGGCCTCGCGAGAATCCCATCTTCGTGGCTCCCTTGCTCGTCGACCATGCGGCGTGCACCCCGGTTGTGGATGCAGGGGGGCGAACGCCACCGGGTACCGCTGGATGACTACTGGAGAGCGGGTGTCGCCAGGTGCTCCCAAGGCAGTCGCTCCTGAGGTTCTAACGAGCGCTCTTGTGGGGGCCGCTGGAGAGCTGGCGCAGCCCGACACTCCTGGGCGATTGCCACTGAAGGTCGGGCGAGTGGTCCTGAGGTGGTGGCTGGTGGGCAGGATGCGGCCTGGTGCCCATGAGGCTGCTACCCCAGAAGCCCCGCCAAGTGCCCCAGCTGCTGATAGCCACGCCCTGAGCCTCGGCCAGCCTCGCCTGAAACTTGAAGCACTCTACAAGAGGAAGGGGCCTCCAATCTGCAGTGGTGATGCCTACCGGCCACTGAAGCAGAGGAAGTACATAGCCATAGACAAGTAAGTACCTTACATTTGTGATTTCCCCCGTGTCACGCCCTTTCCTGACAATGGCTCCTCAGGGTCCCTTCAGCTGTGGCGGCGAGGCCTCTTGGGGCGCGACCCCCACAAATCATTGGATCGGTCTTGATTTCCAGCCCTGATACGTCCATTTTCCATCATGTTTCCTTGCTTTTATTTATAATGTTTTTATCCATAATAATGCTTCTTGGAGTAATTCTAGTGCCTTTTCTCTCATAATTTTCAAGGAACACACCAAAAGGGAGAATTCCGGCAGCTGGAAATCTGGACCTAGAAAAGCTACGTCAGGCCACCTATTCTGCACAACTCCAAATGAGCTGAAACTTGATGGAGATTGTTTATGGAATATATAAGAAATATTGGAGCCAATAAGTACAAGAGGGGGGCCACCAGGTGGGGACAACCCACCTGGGCCTGCCAGGCCCCCCTTGCACGCCCTGGTGGGTTATGGCCTCCTCGGCCCACCACCGATGCCCATCTTCTAGTATATAAGTTGTTTTGACCTAGAAAAAATGAGGAGAGGACTTTTGGGAGGAAGCGCCACTGCCTTGAGGTGGAACTTGGGCAGGAGCACTTTTGCCCTCCAGCGGAGAGATTCTGCGGGGGAAACTTCCCTCCCGGAGGAGGAAATCATCATCATCATCATCACCAACAACTCTCCCATCTTGGTGAGGGAAATCTCCTTCAACATATTCACCAACACCATCTCATCTCAAACGCTAGTTCATCTCTTGTATTCAATCTTGTTACCGGAACTATAGATTGTTGCTAGAGGGTGGCTTGTAGTGTTGATTACAACTTGTAGTTGGTTACTATATGGTTTATTTTGTGGAAGATTATATGTTCAGATCCATTATGCATATTAATACCCATCTGATCATGAGAATGTTTGTTAACTGTGAGTAGTTACTTTTGTTCTTGAGGTCATGGGATAAATCATGTTGCAGGTAATCATGTGAATTTGATATGTGTTCGATATTTTGATAGTATGTATATTGTGATTCCCTTAGTGATGTCATGTGAACGTCGACTACATGGCACTTCACCATATTTGGGCCTAAGGGAATGCATTATGGAGTAGTAAATATATGGTGGGTTGCGAGAGTGACAGAAACTGAAACCCCAGTTTATGCACTATTCCGTAAGGGACCGATTGGATCCTAGAATTTAATGCTATGGTTAGGATTTATCCTTAATACTTTTCTCGTAGTTGTGGATGCTTGCGGGAGGGTTAATCATATGTAGGAGGTTTGTTCAAGTAAGAACAACACCTAAGCACCGGTCCACCCACATATCAAATTATCAAAATAGCAAACACAAATCAAACCAACATGATGAAAGTGACTAGATGGAATTCCTGTGTACCCTCAAGAACGCTTTGCTTATCATAAGAGACCGTTTTTGCATGTCCTTTGCCTCAAATGGATTGGGCTACCTTGCTGCATACTTGTTACAATTATCGTTACTTGCTCTTTACAGATTATCTTGCTACCAAACTGCTCACTACTTACAATTTCAGTACTTGCAAACAATACATTACTAAAAACTACTTGTCATTTCCTTCTGCTCCTCGTTTGGTTCGACACTCTTACTTATCGACAAGAGCTACAGTTGACCCCCTATACTTGTGGGCCATCAAGCCCCCCGCACCATACTCCGGTGCGAGGTACGAGGTTGGTCCGAGAGGCGGATGCGCCGATGGGGGGCCGCGAGCCTGTGCTTCCAGCATCCTTCCTTCGTGGTCTGGCCTGGGGTGCAGCAGGTGTGCCAAGGGTTCATCCATTGGTCATCGCTGGTGACTGGGTGATCCTAGCTCCGGCTTCATCTTCGAGCAGCGAGACCATGCCGCCCAACACCTTCGCCGAGACTCAAAGAGCGGCCAGGAAGCCACTGGCCTCCAGCCCCCTGCCAGAGGCGGACGAGCCTGTCCGTGCTTCTCTGACAGCTTCCGGCGCGAATGATGGGCTTGGCCACGCGCTAGAGCTCTTGGGCGGGTGCGACGCCGTCCTCTATGGGCTTTTCTGTGAGGCGATGGGTGCTTTGAGTCAGCTTGAAGAAGAGCTTGCTGAAGTCGACGCCGACCTCGAGACGAAGGACCTTCGCCTGGCGCACGAGTGGCACTAGTTGAAGGTCGCCATCAACCTCGGGCATCTTCAACATGATCACGCTAGCACAAGTGTCGTGGTGTCCCTTGCATCTTCTGGTGAGGCTTGTGCCCGCGACTCGGAGGAGGCCAGGGCCGCCGACTGCCGTCGTGAGGTGGCCAAGGAGCGGGAGCGGGAGATTCAAGCTTCAAACACCGCCCTCGAGCAGCAGATCCAAGTGTGCAAGGCCGCCCTGGCAGCATCATTGAACGAGGGACCCTCCAATGAGAAGGAGGTCCAGGAATGCAAGGAGGCGCTGGCACTGGAGGTCTTGGAGCGCAGCCTGAAGCTTGACTGGTTGGAGGTGAGGGAGCACCAGGTAGCCATGGCCGAGGACGCCGTCGCCACTCGAGCGGCCAGGATCCAGGAGGAGGTTGACCGGGGGGTGGCGGACGCTCGCGTGGCTCTTGACGACGAGCACCACCTGAAGTTGGAGCTCCTAGAGGCTGAGCTTAAGGGCAGGACAACCGCCCTCAAGACGAAGCTGGACAGAGCAGAACAACGCGAGAGTGCTGCCACGGAGGCTCTGGCCTCCGCCCAAGCCGACATGGCCTCCGCTCGAACTGACATGTCCTCACTCCAGCAAAAGGTCGAGGCCGTTGAGTCTCGTGTGGAGTAGACCGAGAACGAGGCGTGCCACCGTCAGACGATGCAGCGCGAGCGTTCCTCGATGCTCCAGGCCCTCAGGATTAGGGCGAACCGGTCTTTGGGCACCATCTATGAAGATAGCATCGCCCATCCGAACGAGGATGACAACGCCAACCATCTGCGGTTATTCACCCAGATCGTGACCCGCCTAGAAGACCGGGCGCAGTAGCTCGCCAGCTCATTGAAGTGAGAAGCGGGGCCTTCTCGGGCATGCATTCTTGCGAGTTTTCAATCACCTTCTCAACCTTGATCCTCACTTCGAATTCGATGCCGCCATAGCCCCCGTGCCCCAGGTCATCCAAGACAACCTGGCAGGCTGGGTGGACGACCACATGGACGACCTGGTCGCGGAGTTCGCTCCCGAAGATGACGCGGTCGTGATTGCGGTTGGCGGGGGCGGTGCTGATGGCAACGATGAGGACGATGTCAGCAACCGTGCATGTGGCGGAGATGGAGATGATGAAGACGGCACCGGAAGCAGCGTCCAGCTAGGCCTGTATTTCCTTTTGCTTTGACTTGTATGGAAAAACCTGTCGGCACGGCCCTGCGGGGCGTGAAAGCATTTTTTGAAGGGGAGCCCCTTATAATGTATGAAATGACAATATGCCTTAAAATTGGGCTTTGGAGCGCGTCGCCGTGGATCTGGGAGAGGAGCAGTTGTCGCGATTTATCTCTGGTATTGTGGGTCCCGAGGGGGCCGTGTTGTTGTAGAACTCTTCCCCCTAAGGTGAGCCCTCTGGTGGCTCGTGAGGCTTCGGCCCTCCCGAGGGGACTGCTGTCCTACCCGAGAGGGCCTCGCGATGATCCGACTGCCAGATTACGGCAAGGTGTGTGTGCGGTGCTCCCGGGGCAGTTGCATGCTTGACCACCCCGGGGGGCCTTGGTGTCGCCTAGGCTAGTCTAAGCGCACTCCACGTGTGCATACCATGACCAGGCCCCGCTCGCGGGGGAGGGGGTGACAGGCATGGGCCTCACTCTTAAACACGAAACCAGAAAGCAAGAAATCATGAAGAGCCAAGAAAACTCCCCCCGTTTTTGACAAACGCGAGAAACTCCAAATCTCACTCCAAAAGATGGAAAGTTGTGTTACAGAAAGAGGGCAAAAGCAAACAGCCACGTCCGATACCTAGCTAGTCTTCTTGTCTTCTCACCAGCGCGGAGCTATGTGCTTCCACTAGGCGTGGGCATAGTCATTGATGGACAGTGTCAACAGCCAGCGCGGAGCGTGGTGCTACCACTTGGACGTGGGCGGGAGCCCCGCAGGCAGCACTCAGGAGACTCCGGAGTGTGTACAGCCCCACTCATTATTACATGAGAGTGTCACGAGCTGAGACCTTCACATGCCTGGGGCCTTGCTTCATGGCGCCTGACGTGGGCCCCACCCTGCGCCTCCTCCGACCACCGTTGGGGCGTCCGGAAACCAGGACAAGACCAAGGGGCAAGGGGGACGCTGGCGGTGCCCTTGGTGACTGTAGGCCCTCCATCGGGGCGGAGTGCTCATCGGCGCCTTCCCCAGCAGAGGACCAACCTCCATGCAGCTCCTTGCTACAAGCGGCGCGGGGGAGGCCCTGGCTCCGGGCTCCCCCCGCCCAGCCCCCAGTGCACTCCACCCGCCAGCAGCGAGGCCATTGCCCTGGGGTCCCTGGCTGCCGCCGTGGCTTGGTTCACCTGTGGTCCATGGTTAGCGTAATCGTGCTTCTGAGATATTGGTTGTACCCAGTGGCTGTTGTCGTTGCAGGCGCCGGTGAAGCTCTGGGGTGGCTCGTCGAGAGCCTTGGCTTCATGCGCCGCAGATACCCAGCCCGGCGAGGGGAGCTGGCTGGGGCCATCTCCCGACGTGTACTGCACGTCCATCATGGGGGGCACGTAGGCGTCTGAGCTTGCCGCGCTAGGGTCGTCGCCTGGCCGTCCCTTGTCATTGGCCACCAGGCCAGGCGCCAGGTTTCGATGGGCGTTGGATGGCGCCCCGGCGCGGCCCCAAGGTGGACCGCCCTGAGCTTGCCTCTCCCGGGGGTGGTAGAGCTTGGGGGAGATGAGCGGTGCCGCGGGTCAGATTGGCACCATCGGGCTCCCCTGGCACTCCAAGGAGGGCCGCTTGGACATGACGATGGCTTGGACGCACCCCCGGCGTCGCTTGCGACGTGGGCTGGGTGCAAAAGAGCGCCGCACCCCTGGAAGCGGCATCGAGCAGCTCAGCGACCCGCTCCAACAGGGCATCGCGGCCGCCCTCTGCCAACATGCATCGCAGCAGCTCTCGCGCGACGATGAGTGCAGCTTGCATTTCCGCTTCTCCCGGTGAGTGTGTGCTGCTGTCGCCGCGGCGTAGCTCAAAGATCGCGTGGTGGCACAAGTACAACAAGGCGCGAGGGCGGGCGGTGGCGGCCCATGCCGCCCATGACCGACGATGTTGGGCGGCGTGCGGGCCGCCAGGAGCTCGGAGTAGAGATCCTCTTGGGCGGACGACACTTCACAGGCAGGCCGAGCAACCCAGCCCTGAACGAGAGCCCTCGGATCATCAGCAATGAGAACGTTGGGGTGGTGGCGAATCGACTGAAGGAAGAGAGGCTCCGACACCCCCTACCTGGCGCGCCAAATGTTGGATTTCGGGCTCCGCAAACCCTTGAGAGGTTCGAACTCTCGGGTGCATGCGAAGAACTCAACCTCCCTAGTCTGCCTACTCGCCAATCTCATGGCCTAGCTCGATGAACAGGAAGGAAACGAAACACTGTAGTTTACCCAAGTTCGGGCCACTTTGCGGTGTAGAAGCCTACTCCTGCTTTGTGGTGGATTGGCCTCGAGAGGCTGAGGATGAACTAGTACAGTGGGAGAACAACCTCAGGAGGAGGCGTGTTCTTGCGCTCCAGTGAGCTGATGAGTGTGAGGATGGAATGGATTTGATCCCGTTCGGTCCCCCCTCTACGGTGGTGGCTAGGCCCTATTTATAATGGCCTTGGTCATCTTCCCAAACAAAGGGGGGAAGGGATCCCACAACGGCAAAATTCAAAGGGGGACAACTAGTACATGTTATCCTGACAATAGTAGTCTTCGCCTGCAAAAGCCTCTGGTCGTGACGCTATGGTGGGCTCAGCGATGACCTTCGTCCTATCGTCCTAGCGGTCTTGGTCTTCTTGCACCAGAATGGAAACCTTTGGCTGATTCCTCAGGACTCTGCGCTTACGCTTGCCTATTTAGCACCAAATAGGAAATTGGTGCACTGCGCCCGCTGGCGCTCGCCTAGCCTTGGTCGTCATGGCTCACGTCATCCGAACCTCACGAGGTGAAGCTTGCATAGAAATCTCCGCTCCTCGGGAGCCAGCCTGAGGAGGCCGCTCATCATGGAGGTCTTTTTGTCGTCTGCCTCGCTAGGCTTGGTCCCTTGTGAGGGCCTTGAGTTGTTGACGCTGAAACTAGGCCGTACTGGGCCGTCGATGGGGCCACGCCATGGGCCACAGGCAGGCAAGTCTGGGTACGCCCGTTCCCAGAACACCGATAGAGGAGATTCATAGCTTGTGGTGAGACAAGTCAACAAGGATTACCAAAGCCAATTGACGTAGGCATACATAGAGGAAGTGAGGAGATTGGAGGAACGCTTTGACGGATTGCAAACAGGGCACGTAGCCCGTGCTGAAAACAGCATAGCTGACCATCTGTCAAAGTGTGTTGCGCAGAAGCTTCCTCTGGTACCAGGGACTTGTCGGGGGTTTGGTGCGACATATGCCAACGGATGGCTTATCATGGTGGGGGCGAGTAGAACGTCGCCGGTGCCTGGAAACGGGATGAGGCGAAGGCATGCACACTGGCGAATCTTACCCAGCTTCAGGGCTCTCCGGGGAGATAATACCCCTACTACTGCTCTGTGGGGTCTCCGCATGGTCACTATGGCAAAGCGTTTACATGGTTGCTCCTTGAGCTGTTTCTTGGAGGTAGGAGAGGGCAAGGCTAGCTCTCTCCCTTCTATATGATCTAGCCTAGAGCTAATGGGTTCCAACCCTTTGCATGGGTGCCCTGGGGGGTTTATATAGGCCTACCCCCAGGGGTACAATGGTAATCTGGCTGCACACGGGCCCAGCCGTCAGTGCCTCTGGACTCCGTCTTCTCTGCCGACCACTGGGGCCCGCCGGCTGGCGGGCCCTGCTGATTGGCTTGGTACGGAGCCGACAGGCCGCGTCCGCCGCGGGCGGGTCTTGCCGGCTGCTGATTACTATAGCCATGCTTCTGATGACGTGGGCTTGATCATGAGGTCGTGGCAACAGCCCTGCCGCCTGGCGGGTGATCACTATTGCCACTCCCCATCACATCTTGATTAATGGCGCGTGGGCCCCGGGGGAGGGCTCGGCCGACTTCCCCGGGCCGACTCCCGACGGGTCCGACTGGTGGTCCTCTTGCCGTCTCCTGAGGTCTCACCGACTGGTGGGACCGGCCGCCTCTAGGCCGTACAGACAAGCCATCTTGGGTGCAGGATTCGGTCCTGCGATGCTGATGTCAGGGCTGGCATGGCAACAGTGCCACGCCGCATGGAGATCTTTCGGGGTACGGTGTGCTGTAGCCATGCCTGCCCTTGGTAAGGGGCAGGAGTGGGCTTCATCATTGCCACTCCCCCGTCCTGTCCCACTTGATGAGGTCGTGGGGGGTGTCGGAGTCGCAGGCTGACTCCCCGAAGCCGGCTTCTCTGGAAGTCGTCAGTTAGGAGTCGGCTCTCCCTGAAGTCGTCCCTGGGACTCGGCCGTGAGTGGTCAGTCGGCCACCTTTGCCGTTGGCTTCTTGAAGGCGGCTCTTTGTCCTGGGGTCTTGAGGGGCGCAGCCTGCCCCGATGTCTTGAAAGGTTCTAGGGCTCGGGTCGGCCTACCCGTGGCCCATTACTCCGACAGTAGTCCCCGAAGCTGGTGAGGCGCCGCAGACGATCGACCGAGAAGTCTCAGCAGTTTCTCTTTCCGGGTGCTCAACACATGGTCTTTGATTGACTTCTGCCGGGCCGACTAGGAGGAGTCGGACTCGCTCGATTCGGACTCACTTAATTCCGACTCGCACAATATTCCGAACATCGCGGCGGGATCCAAGTGGCGTGCTAGCTAAGCCTCTAGGCCACCGCTCGTCCTAGGCCTGTCACGCAATGGCACGTGGCTCGGCCGTCCTGCCAGCCTACGCACGCGACGGGACAGGCCCATAGGCGGGGCCCGCCACTACCGCGCCTCGGCGCCCGAGCGGATCCGGTGCGGCCCCGGCGGACGGTTGGGATTCCCGTGGAGTTACTGCGTGCAGTAACTTTATCATGGAACGTGGGGGTCGTGGGGCCGTGGGCGCAGTAAATCCCCACGACGCCCCCTCGGCTTCGCAGCCCACGAGGCTATAAGTAGGGGGAAGAGGGGGGCATGCGCACCCCTCCTTCCCACTACTCCTCGCTCTCTTCTTTCTCACTGCTCTTCGCTCTCCTCCTTCTTCTTCTTCTTCGCTCCGCCGTGCGCCCAAGCTCCGGCGAACGCTGCGGCGACAGCTCGCAATGAGTTCTTCCTCCGCCGCCGCGCCTCCCCCGGTGCGCTCCGGTACTTGGGACGGTTCCGAAGTCCACGGCGACCACATTGAGTTCCTTCGCCGGACTCGTCGGCTCACCGGCGAGGATCACGTGCGGGTGCGCCTCGCGCTGAAGGGGGAGATTTCCCCCGCGCCGCAGGAGGGCAAGCGGGTCATCTTCCGCTCGCACTGCCTGCGCGGGTTGGGGCTGCCGGCGAGCAGTTTCTTCCGATCTTTCCTGGAGTTCTACGGCCTCCAGCCGCACCACCTCATCCCCAACACAGTGGTGCTGCTGTCCGCCTTCGTGGCCTTGTGCGAAGGCTTCCTCGGAGTCCTCCCCACCCTCGAGCTCTGGGGGAATTCTTCTTCTCCAAGCTCGGCACCCAGGCCGCGGGCATGCCGGCTCAATGCGGCGCTTTCATCGCCATGCGAAGGTCAGGAGCCGACAACCCCTTCCCCTCCATCTCGCTGATAAAGTCGGTGAAGATGTGGCAGAGATCCTACTTTTATGTCAGGAGCGTCTCCGCGAGGGGGGACTGGGTCAACTTACCGGCTTTCAAAGCCGGCCCGCCGGCTGGGCGACTGCCCAACTGGTCGTACCGGGCCAAGTCGCTGACGCCTGCGGGAGCCGGCGCCATCACGCGACTCCGAGTGCTGACGCAGTCGGAGGGTCTGACTGGTCCGGACCTGCTGGCCGCCTTCGTGGCGCGCCGAGTTCTCCCACTCCAAGTCCGCCCCACATGATATGCCAGATGAGCGGGCACCGCGACCCAAGTCGAATGTGCACCAAGGACATGCCTCACGAAGAGGTGGCCTTCATTGTGAACTACCTCTCAGACAGCAAGCTCCTGGAGGATTGGTGGTTCGGCAAGGAGCCGTATTCCCGCGCCAACCCCCCGCCCGTGGTGAGTCGCCTTTCCTTTCTTTCTTTGGATTGTCTTCTTTCTTGCCGAGTTTTGTTTTGACGAGTCGGCTTTGGTTAGAATCCCCTCCTCCATTCACCAGCCGGCACATCGGGGCCAGCCCGCGAGTTCCTCGCCGACCGGGCGGAGAGCGACGTCGACGACCCCGACCTAGGGGCGGCGGCTCTGGAGGACGGCGCCGAGGGAGGAGGAGGAACAACAGGCGACTTCAGGCCTTCGACCACTTTCGCCGACTGGCCTGACGACGATGCCGAGGGGGAAGTCGCCCCTCGCCATCGGCCAGGAGCCAGCCAGCCTAGCGCGGGCTCTTCTGCCGCGCCGGGTGCTCCAGGCGGCGGGAAGAAGTGCAGGGCCGTGCCGACCTTGTTCGGCAGTCGGCCGAAGAAACCCAAGGGTTCGGCTGCGGCGACCCGGCGGGAAGAGGCGGCCGCGAAGGCCATCCGCTTCCGTAAGGAAGTGAAGAAGCCGCCATTGGTCTCCGCGTGAGTATTCTGTCTTAATGCTTTGTTCTTTCTTTGTGACTTTGTCTGAGTCTTTGCTTGCCCCCCTTGCTTCAGGGCTCCCCTCTCTCTTGAGAGGGTCACCGCCGCCTCCGTCATGGGGTCAGCGGAGACGTCCGCCACTACTCGGCGGATTGACCCCGCTGCTGACCTTCGGGAGGCGACAGAGCGGAATGCGCAGGAGAAGCACAATGAAGAAGAGGCTGTTCGCCTGGAGAAAGCGGAGGCCGACAAGGCGGAGGCCTCCGCCAAGAAAAAACTGGCGGAGGCCGAAGCCGCCGCCGCAACGAAGCGGTTGGCGGAGGAAGCCGCACGCCGCCAATCGGCGGTGTTCGTCACCCCGTTGAACTCCGCACCACCGCCTCCGGAGCTCACGGGGCAGACTGGAGAAGCCGGCGGGGAGAACCCCGTCGTGGAGAGGGAGGGCAGCGACCCCTCTACGCCGGAAGTGAATGTTCCGCCGCTGCCTCCGCCGCCGTCCGAAGGTGTGCAGGGCGAGCAACCGGTGGACCCTCCGGTGCCGCCGACCGAAGACGAGGCCGTGGCGAGGCTACTCCTCCAAGTCGGCTCGCCAACGCGTCGCCGTTTGGAAAGGCGACTTCGGCACCCCGCCCCCTGGAAGCTGGCACTGCCAGCTCGGCGATCCCAGACGCCGAAGCGACGAGCGCCGCACCCATTGGGTGGGTGCGAGGAGGCGGCACAGGGCCGCTAAACCAGGCGCTCCTGGACGTCCAGGAGAAGCTTCGTGCTGAGGGCGACGCTCTCCAGAGTTGCACCAAGGTGTTCCTAGCGTCACGGGCAGCCGTCCGGGTATGTTTTTTCCTTTGTTTTTTGTTTTTTTGTTCCTCTCTATGGGGGCGCGCCAGCGCACCCACTGGGTGTAGTCCCCGAGTTTCAGGCTGGCTGCTGAGCAGGCGGCCCGGAACTCCAATTGATGAACTCTGGGTATAGACTTTTTGTCTGAAATGCTTGACACAGGATTACCACAACCTCCGCGTCACTGCCTTCAACCATAACGTTGAAGAGCTGGGCAAGCGGACCGCCGATTTGTCGGAGAGCCGGAGTAAGTCCTTTTCCTTCTTCGCGGGGACGCGCTGGCGCACCCACGGGCTGTAGTCCCCAAGATTCGGGCCGACTGCTGAGCAGTCAGGCTGGATCTCCCCGGCGACCTTCTTTACTGATGACTTAACGCCTTCTTTCTTCCTTCTTTTTAGGGGCCAACGCTGCTCTTCAACAGCAGCTGAGCGACGCCAACTCCGCTTTGCGCGCCAAAGAGGAGGAGTGCAGCAAGCTCGCCACGGAGCGCGATCTGCTGGCTACTCAATTGGCAGAGCAGAAGGAACTGCTTGTGAAGACGCAGAGGGAGGCGGAGGAGACGGAGACCGCCCTCCTGGCCGAGTTCGCGAGCGAGCGCTCCTCCTGGTCTGACAAGGAGGCAATGCTGGCCTCCGGCTTCCATGAGATCGAAGACATCGTTGATGGTGAGTTTCTTTATTTTCTTTCTTCGAGCTGCCGATTTAAGTCGTGCCGACTCCTGGTTTTTGACTTGCTTCTTCGTTTCTTCCTGTCTTTGCAGACTTCTTTCCTGGGCACTCGCAGGCCGCCATCCAAGCCATCGAGGCTGACCGTGAAGGTCGGAGGGTGGAGGGCGCAGAGATTGCCGCCGACGCCCCCCGAACTCTTGACGAGCACATCCTGAGCATCGAGGCTCGCCTTCGGCCGGCTCATCGGATGCTGCGCCGGCTTCAGCGTGTTGGTGCCCAGGCGATTGACACCCTGTGGCCGAACATGCAGGCTCCGCGCACCCCCAGCCTGACGGCCGACTGGCTAGAGGTCACGGCTGGTCGTCTTGAGGCCTGGAAAGGCTCTTCGGCCGAGCTGGAGTGCGCCGGGCCTTGGAGTTCGTCAAGGCATGGTATCCGGGGCTGGATCTAGACCTGCTGGCCACGCTTCGGTCGGAGGCCCAGCCGAAGCTGGCAGCTGCGGAAGACACCCTCGTCAAGCGTGCTGCGGCGATTACTGAGTACACCGACACCAGCATCTTCGTCCACGAGCGGTCTGAAGATGGCGAGGAGGTGCCACCAGAGTGGTTTGGGATGAACCCAGACTACGATGAGGACTCGGCGGAGGTGATTGGCTCCAGCGTCGAGGAGGAAGGCGAGGCGGAGGACGGAGGCGAGACGGAGGCACCAGAAGACAGAGTAGACGGCCAGCCTCAGCTCGACCGCGCCTCCAGCAACGAGCCGCGTGCGACCGGCCCGACTGCCGCCGGAGGCGATCAAGCCGAGACTAGCCAGCCGGCCGCCCCGACGCCTGACGCTGCCTCCTCCTCCGACCCTCCGAATCCGTCTGCTGCTTCCTAAGCTACCGCTTTATCTTTATTTTATCTGCTTCAGTAGTCTTTGAAGAACTTGTTAATTCGCACAATTCCACCCGCGGGGTGTATTTTGAACCTCTGCTTAAAAATTCGTCCAAGGGCCTATGTTATGTAAATATATTTATCCGAGTTCTATCTTTTCTTGCTCATTGCTCTCTTGGCTTTTTTCCTTTGCCGCTTTCTCTTAGTTGCCTCCCTTGCCAATCGGTCAGCCGCTCTGCGGACTGTCGCTGGATCAAGTGCTTGACTTCTTTGGGAAAGCAAGTACTTAGCCGTTTTAAGAGTTTTTGAGCAAGTTGAATAGAAGGCAGCAATCCGACTATTCGAGAGTCGGTTTGAAAAAAGGCTGGAAGCCGTCTTGAGCTATGTTTTATGCTTTGAGTCCTTAACCATTTTTCATGCGAACGCCCATTCTACCTTACCTCTGCCCACCATACAGTCGCTCTGCGAGCTGCGGCTTCTGACAGAAGACGGTTTAGGTGTTACACACTACTTGTCCAGCTGCAGGAAGCATTTCATAGTGCAAGGCGGCAAGTCCCCGGGCCGACTTGTCGAGCCCGGTGCCAAGCGGCATGACGAAGAGTAACATACTTGTAGGCATAATTTTTATCATACAGACAAAAGAGGGCAGTCTCCGAGCTCGTCTCGGGGGGCCTGAAGTCTTGGTACTTTAATACAAAAGGTAGCGTGGTACATACCGCATCAATTGTAAAATCTTCGAAGGAGATTTGCATTCCATGGCCGCTCTGTCTCTTTGTTGGAGTCGTCCCTCTTGCGTGCTCGGGGCTTCTGAGCGTCAATCAGGTAGTAGGAGTCGTTGCCCAGTACTTTGCTGATGATGAAAGGGCCTTCCTGCGGCTTGTGCTGGCCGGCTGTTCACTGGATCAGCCGGAGCACAAGGTCGCCTTCTTGGAAAGATCTTGGCCTGACCTTCCTTGTCGGCGTTCTGGGAATGGGGGTCGCCAGACTTGCCTGCCTGCGGCCTGCGGCGTGGCTCAAAGGGGGACCCAGCACGACCCATCTTCACCAACACAAACCCAAGACCCTCGTGAGGGGCCAAGCCTCGCGGGGCGGACGATGTGAAGCCTCCTCAGGCACGGCCTCGTCAGGCTGGCTCATGAGGAGGCGGAGAGATGAAGGCGGGGTACCTCACAAGGAGCCCATGACGCAAGCCATGACGACTCAGGGCGCCAGGCGGGTGCCAGCCCGCGCAGCGTCCTCCTTTCCTCTTTGGTGCAAAGGGGGCAAGCGCAACCGCGGAGTACCGAGGCATCAGGCAAAGGTTGCCATTTCGGTGCAACGAGACCAAGACCAGGAGGACTACGAGATGGAGGTCACCGTGGAGCCCAAGACGGCGTCATCACCAGAGCTTTGCGCAGGCGAAGACTACTTTTGTCAGGATAGCTGATACTTGCTGCCCCCCTTCAAATTAGCCCGCCATTGTTGGCTCCCTTCCTGCTCAATATTTGGGAAGAGGACCAGGGCCTCTATAAATAGGACCAGCCACCCACATGGAGGGGAGGACGAAAAAGAGGTAGGAAGGAAGATGCTCGTTAGAAGGGTCGGTCGGTCGGTGAGAGCAGAGCAGAGAGAGAGAGAGAGAGAAAGGTGGCTGAACTCCTCCCAACAGTTCATCGCCCCAGCCAAGAACAGACCCTCGCGAGGATGTTCTTCCTTGTATTGTTCATCATCATCAGCCCAAGAGGCAATCCACACACCACACACTAGAGTAGGGTATTACACCACAACGGTGGCCCGAACCAATATAAACCCTGTGTCTCTTGTGTTGTTCTTTCCTTAGTTTAGATCCTAGCATGGCGAAGGGGTGCAGGTAGGTAGGAGGTGAAATCTCCGCGCGCACCCCAGTGTTCGAACCTCAAGGGTCTGCCGGAACCCGAAATCCGATATTTGGCGCACCAGGTAGGGGTGCGCCGGAATTCGTCTTCCACCGCCCCATTCTCCTACGACCGTCACGCCCATGTCTGATGCTCGTCGGGCCCGCGCCGAGCGCCAGGCCGCACTCGCTTCCCACGTCGCCCAGACGGCCCCTGTCGGCGGGCATCCATGCCGTTCCCCGTCACCTGCCGTCAACGCCGCCACCAGCCCGGCGGGGGACGAGCGGCAAGCATCATCCCAGCATCCGTCCGTGCGGCAAGACGGCCGCACCGCAACTCTCGCTCGCCCCAGCTGGATCTTCGTCCCGCGCGCTCCGCGCGCTCATGGAGGCTCGAGCTGCACTCATCGCGGCAAACGAGCTCCTGTGCTACTGTCCCGTCGACGACGTCTACGAAGAATGGCTCGACCGCGTCGCCGAGCTCGTCCGTGCTGCAGGGGGCTCTTCCGCGCCGTCCGTTCCGCTGCACCGCACCCCGCCCCGCGCGGGCGAAGAGGCTCCGGTGGCGCCCCGGCCGCCTCCTCCTCAAGAAGACGCCATGGCTCCAAGGCGCATGGCCCCTGGGCAGAACACGCTCCGTCAGGTGCCAGCGCAGCAAGAATAGAGCTGCCAAGAAGTCCCTCGCCCGCCAAAAGCTGCCCGGGCGCTCCCTGCTCCAGCACAACGCGACCATTCCCCTACTCCAGCGCGTGGGGGCATGCAAGACCAGGCTCTCCATCACCTAAGGCCTCCCGTGGCCACAGCAGGCTGCCGCGCCTACACCACCGAACTACGCAGCGTCGCGTGGCCCGGCAAGTTCAAATCAGACCTGCCTCCTTGCTACGACGGCACGGCCGACCCTGCAGAGTTCCTCCAGCTCTACGAGTTGGGCATCGAAGCTGCCAACGGAGACGAGAAGGTCATGGCGAACTGGTTTCCCATGGCGCTCAAGGACGGGGCCCGCACCTGGCTCCTGAACCTGGCTCCAGGCTCAATCTCCTCCTGGGAAGAGATGCGCACCCGCTTCATCGCCAACTTCCAAGGTACTCGCGACCGGCCACCCGCCATGAGCGACATGCGCCGCATCAAGCAACAACCCGAGGAGACCCTGCAGAAGTACATCTAGCACTTCAACAACGCACGCCTCAAGATCCCCAAGGTGACTGAGGAAGCCATCATCTCAGCTTGCTCCGACGGAGTGCGCGACGTCAAGATGAAGGAGGAGCTGGCGATGCATGAAGACCTGTGCACTTCCTTGGAGCTGTTCAACTTGGCAAACAAGTGCGCCAGGGCTGAGGAGGGGCGTCTCTCCCTCCTCGAGCTGCCTGCCGTAGACCCAGAAGAGAAGAAGCTCAAGGCCAAGGATGTGAAGCGCAAGGGGGCTGCAGTGCTCGCGGCAGAACCAGACACCAAGCGGGGCAGAGATCAGCCCGAACCTCCCAAGGGCAGCCGGTACTGCGTGTACCATGACCTCCACACCCACAACACCAACGAATGCCAAGAACTCCGAGCCGTGCGTGAAGGAAGGGTCGGCCGTCGCCCCGACCGCGGTGACCGGGGCTACGGTGGAGGAGGAGGAAGAAACACAGGATGCTGGGAAGACCGTGGGCCGCGCCAAGGGTGGCGCGACCAACCTCGCGAGGATCGCTGGCAAGACCCGCCTCGCGAGAGAGGATGGAGGGATCAGCCTCGCGAGGGAGACTGGAGGGATCAGCCTCGCGAGGATCGCCCGCTAGGCAACGCAGGCCTCCCACCGCTGCCGCCGCGGCCAAGGAGAAACGAGGACCGCCATCAGGACGAGGAGGCTGGGGGCTTCCAGGAGCCGCGCGCGATCGCCTGCATCTTGGGCGGAGCACAAGCCCCAGCCTCTCAGCGCATCTTCAAGCAGTTCGCCCGCGAAGTGAATGCAGCACTCCCTAGACTCGAAGCCACACGCCCTCTCAGGTGGTCGGCATGCGCCATCACGTTCAGCTCAGCAGATCATCTCAAGTGTGCGGCAACAGCCGGAGTCCTCCCGATGCTTTGTTCCCCAATCATCAGCAACGTGGTGGTCACCAAGACCCTCATCGATGGCGGGGCAGGGCTCAACGTCTTGTCCGTGGAGACGTTCAACAACCTCCAAGTTCCCTACAGCCAGCTTCAGCCAACCAAGCCCTTCTCCGGCATCACTGACGGCTCCACGGTCCCGATTGGGCAGGTCCGCCTCCCTGTCACCTTCGGGGCACGCGACAACTACCGCACCGAGCTCATCGACTTCGACCTCGCTCACATTTGCCTGCCGTACAACGCCATCCTTGGGTACCCAATGCTGGCCAAGTTCATGGCCGTAACTCACCACGGCTACAACGTCCTCAAGATGCCAGGAAGTGGCGGAGTCATCACGGTGCCCTGTGAAGAGAAGGACGCAGTGTGTTCCCTGGAACGAGCCTTTCAGGCCGCATCACTCGAAGATCCGGATCGCGGAAGCAGGAGGCTTCCCGAGACCACCCCCAAGAAGAAGAAGACATCGTCTGGCTCGACCACTCAGGAGGCAGGCCCCTCTGGGCCTGTGCCTGCCCAGGGGGAGCCTCCCTCCATCACATAGGAAAGCGCGCCCGGCGCCCTCCTCAGGCAGGGCTTGGGGGCTCTCCCCTGGGGGGCCACCGACCTGGCTAGGGTCACTAGGGAGGCGCTTGGGCACCACATGGAGGCGTGTTTTGAAGCATGTTTCCCTCAAGAAGGAGCAAGGCAAGGAGATCCAGACCCACAAGAGTTCGTCAGCCAGGCCATTCAGGAGCTACAGGAGTCAAGAGTCATGAGAGGCGCCCGCCGCCTACCAGCAGTGGCCCCCCATCCAGGCGAGGATGGTGGGCTGTGCGTCTGCATCGACATACCAGGGCTCAACCGAGTCGCCTCTCTGGAGCGCCTCTGGCCCTCGCAAGTGGGGAGCTGCGGAGGTCCACCCCACAACTACGTTCGCATGCCTTACGGCTTGCCGAACGCGGCTGACGCGTACCAGCGCCTCATGAGGGGCATCACGGAGGCGCGAGAGGCTAGGCGTTCCGCAGCCCTGGCAGAAATGGAGATGGCCCGCGAGGAGCCGCCAGCGCCTCTGGAGCCTCCCGAGGCCCCTGGGCCTGGGGGCTCGTGAGGATCGGCTCCCGCAGCCCCCCGAGCCTGCTACACCAACACCCCTTCGTCCTCAACATCATCAGGTGACATCTTTCGAGTTTTACTTCCAGCTGGGAGCGCCCCCAGGGCTGCATTATTCCCAAGCCGCGTGGGTCCGTCCCTGCGGTGTGTATCCCTTTATTCCATGTTGTTAGCTTACCTTGTTGGGGGCACCCCTCAGGCTGCATCACCCCCAAGTCGCTCGGGCCTGACCTAGTGATCTCCGCATTCCTAGCATCTATTTGAACGAATCCACTCCTTCGTGGCTAACGTGTTTACCTAGTTGCGTACTCAGCTGACGCCAACTAACGGAGCTGCTCTCGAACGGCACGACGCTTGTGCATGGGTCCGTCCCTGCAACACCGACAAACCTGGATGGCTGAGCTCTGGCCGCGGCAGCCCCGCACAGCGTCACCTCGTCAAGCCTTCAGTGCCTCACTACCCCTCGGAAGCAACCAACGGCTGACCGTCAATTGTATAGCAACCCCTTGCTTTTTCTATGATGGACCTGCAGGACCTCCTGAAGGAGCTGTGTCAGGCGAGGCTCTTGCTGTGCCTCCTTCGCTCTCGTCCGCGCGAACCGCTTGCACATTAAAGGGGGGTGCCTGAGCATCGCGACTCAGGGCTCCTACTGGCCCTCCAGCCCTCACCCTCTGGCCTTGACCACGGCATCGTGACCTGGCATACCAGCGACGGCTGAGATTCGCTCGAGGGCCGGGACCCGAGGACGTAGAGCAGAAAGGGGAGCTGAGGCGAGAGGGAGGAGACACACGAGGACCTCGCCAAGCAACCCCGCTCCTGCCGACGCACGGACCCGGCCACACACCAAAGAGCGGCCCCTGATCCTCGAGATAAGTTATCGCCCGGAAGCGCCAGCTACCGTGGCACCATCCCAGCACCTAATGCTATCCCTTGTTAGCGACGCTGCTCCCCTTTCTCACCAAACGACGGCTGCTTGGGCGCTAAAGGGGACCTCCTGAGCATCGCGACTCAGGGGCTCTTACCGGACTCCGGGTCGCTCACCTCCTGGCCTTGACCACGGCATCGCGACCTGGCATACCAGCGACAGCTGAAGCCGCCTTGGGAGTGGGACCTGTCGGCGCAGAGCACCAAGCCCTCGTGAGGTTCGAAAGGGAGGACTGAGCTAAGATGGAATGAGCAACTCATGCAATTCTACGACAAGTGTTACATATACAAGACAGGATCAAAGGCACCTTGCAATCCCCTATGGGACGCGTTTTTGATTCCTCGCAGAGAACGGATCCTAAAGGGACACAAACCACGTGCGTCCCTGCAAAAGACGCCATCATTAACAGTGGGCCGTCAAGCACCGACGCCAACCCCATCCAGATAAGAGTCGGCGGCGGCCTGATGAGCCCGCCCTGCTCCAGGAGCGGCGCCGGCGCGGGGGCTCGTAGCTGTCGTCGCTCGTCTCCGGAGTCGCGAAGAGCTCGCCAGAGTCCCTGGAACCTCCGACGCCTCCACCACCCGAGGAGCCTCCAAGGGAGTGGGTGGCGTGCCCAGTCCTCGTCGCAGCAGGGCTCTGGCCACCTTCCTCGAGGCAGCACTCCAGCCGACGCCCGCTCGCATCGAGGACCTTGAAGAGCATCACCGAAGCACCGTCGTAGTCCAAGTGGATCGTGAAGACTCCCCTTGTCCTGCAAACCCGGGCGATCTCCCTCCAGCCCCGGGTCATGTAGACCTCGCCCGGGGCGACGACCGCGACCTCTGCCTCGGTCGCGAGGGTGCTGCAGCCGGCGTGCTGCAGCCAGAGCTCCAGGGGCTCCCCCTGCGGGACGATAGAGGCGAAGAAGGGAGGCAGGTGAATCCAAGACTGAAGAGGAATGGCGACGTGGAGCATGAACTCTTGGGAGGAGCCCTCCGTGTGGACCCCAGGGGGGACGACCCACACCTTCGTGACCCGTCGGCGCCGACGACGGCGCCGCCCGTGGCGGTCAGCATCAGCTCCTTCGGGGCCCTCGACGTGGGCGTGCAATGGAAGCGGGAACCCCGGCGGCGCCCGCTCGCCCCAAGGCCTCGGCACCACCTGAAGGGCCCCTTCGTCCGGGCCACGGGGGATGAGCCGTTTCTTCAGGGGGAGGGGGTCTGGCCCCTCTCGGGGAGCCTTTCCCTTCTCTGCCGCCGAGAACCGGCAGATTGGAGCCATCGCGGCAAGACGGAGCAAGGATCGGGAAGAAAGAGAAGCAAGGGGAGATGAACTGGAAGGGCGCGCACCATCCGTACTTATGGCCGGCGAAGGCCAACCGCCGGCCTCCATGATCGTAGGTAATCATGACCCATTTTTGCATGCAGGGACTTGTCCCATCCGTGCGGTTGCCGAGGCGTCAAGGGGAAGTGGAGACGCCCACGTCCAATCAACCGCCACGCGGCGCCCAAGGCCGCAGGCTGTTAGGGCCCGCGGCGCTTCGCTCTTGCCCTTCCACCTCCCTACACGGCCAAGTCCGGGCGCGCCTTGGGCCCGGGGGCTACTGTCGGCATTCTGGGAACGGGGGTCCCCAGACTTGCCTGCCTGCGGCCTGCGGCGTGGCTCAAAGGGGGGCCCAGCACGGCCCATCTTCACCAACACAAACCCAAGACCCTCGCGAGGGGCCAAGCCTCGTGGGGCGAACGACGCGAAGCCTCCTCAGGCACGGCCTCGTCAGGCTGGCTCACAAGGAGGCGGAGAGATCAAGGCGGGGTACCTCACGAGGAGCCCATGACGCAAGCCATGACGACTCAGGGCGCCAGGCGGGTGCCAGTCCGCGCAGCGTCCTCCTTTCCTCTTTGGTGCAAAGGGGGCAAGCGCAACCGCGGAGTACCGAGGCATCAGGCAAAGGTTGCCATTTCGGTGCAACGAGACCAAGACCAGGAGGACTACGATACGGAGGTCACCGTGGAGCCCAAGACGGCGTCATCACCAGAGCTTTGCGCAGGCGAAGACTACTTTTGTCAGGATAGCTGATACTTGCTGTCCCCCTTCAAATTAGCCCGCCATTGTTGGCTCCCTTCCCGCTCAATATTTGGGAAGAGGACCAGGGCCTCTATAAATAGGACCAACCACCCACATGGAGGGGAGGACGAAAAAGAGGTAGGAAGGAAGAGACTCGTTACAAGGGTCGGTCGGTCGGTGAGAGCAGAGCAGAGAGAGAGAGAGAGAGAAAGGTGGCTGAACTCCTCCTAGCAGTTCATCGCCCTAGCCAAGAACAGACCCTCGCGAGGCTGTTCTTCCTTGTATTGTTCATCGTCATTAGCCCAAGAGGCAATCCACACACCACACACTGGAGTAGGGTATTACACCACAACGGTGGCCCGAACCAGTATAAACCCTGTGTCTCTTGTGTTGTTCTTTCCTTAGTTTAGATCCTAGCATGGCGGAGGGGTGCAGGTAGGTAGAAGGCGAAATCTCCGCACGCACCCCAGTGTTCGAACCTCAAGGGTCTACCGGAACCCGAAATCCGACATTCCTATTGTGGTATCGACGCAGGCTCTGCTGGTAGATGTTGGACCAGCTGAGTGCCAACAGCCGGCCCTCTTCCAGCAGGTCGACGCCGTCTTGTCGTGCTTCTTCTGCTTCCTCCTTGGTGTACATGGTGACTCGTGGGGAATCGAACTCTATGTCTGTTGGGATGACGGCTTCGGCACCATAGACGAGGAAGAAAGGCGTGAAGCCGGTTGACTTGTTTGGAGTCGTGTGCAGATTCCAAAGGACGACTGGTAGCTCATCGAGCCAGCAGCCAGCCGAGCGCTCCAGAGGCTCGATCAGCCGGGGCTTGATGCCGGACAGGATGAGGCCATTTGCTTGCTCCACCTGGCCGTTTGACTGTGGATGGGCGACGGACACTAGGTCCAGTCGGATGCCCTGTGTTGCGCAGAAACGGGCCAAGGCGCCTTTGGCGAAATTTGTGCCGTTGTCGGTGATGATGCTGTGTGGTATGCCATACCGGATTGTGGTATCGGCGATGAAAGTCACGACAGTTGGACCGTTTAGCTTCTTGATTGGCTTCGCTTCTATCCACTTGGTGAACTTTTCCACTGCGACAAGTAGGTGAGTTAAGCCACCTCGTGCTGTCTTGAATGGTCCCACCATGTCTAGACCCCAAACCGCGAAAGGCCAGGCAATGGGGATGGTCTTGAGTGCAGAAGCCGGCTGGTGCGGCTTGGAGCTAAACTTCTGGCACCCTTTGCATTTTTGGACCAACCCCTTGGCCTCTTCCAAGGTGGTTGGCCAGAAGAAACCGTGTCGAAAGGCTTTGGCGACGAGTGCTCTTGAAGCCGCATGGTGGCCGCACTCGCCTTGATGGATGTCTTTGAGAATCGCTTGGCCTTGCTCTGGCTCTACGCAGCACTGGTAGACACCAGTGATGCTGCGCCTAACCAGCTCTCTGTTGACTATGGTGTAGGCTGCCGCCCGGCGTTGTATTTGCCGAGCTGAGGTCTCATCAGTCGGTAGTTCTTTGTTCACCAGGAATTTGAGGATGGGCTGGGCCCATGAGGGTGCTGCTATTTCTTCGACTGCCAGAACTGCGACTTGGACGAGGGCGGTTGGGCTGGGAGGCGGCGGGTTGGAGTCAACAGCCGCTTGCTGGGTTAATGAAGTCCCCAGGCCGACTGGCGCGGCCCTTGGTCCGAGTTCTGGAGTCTTCGAGTCCGCCGCCGCAGTCCCCGGGCCGGGTTCGACTGTGGCGGCTTTGGAGTCATCCGCCAAAATCCCCGCACCGATTGCCGGGGCTCTGGAGTCGGATCCGACGTCTTCGAGAGGAGCCGACACAAAAATGGAGTCTGATTCTGGTGAAGGCTTGACAGACGGCTTGAGGAGGCGTTGAAGGGTGATGCCAGATGGTATTGCTTGGCGGGTAGAGCTGATTCGTGCCAAGGCATCTGCTTGGTCATTGTCGTTTCTTGGCACATGGAGGAACTCGCACCCTTCGAAATACCCGCTGAGTCGCTGTACGAGGAAACGGTAACTCGCCATGTTTGCATCTTTCGCGTCCCAGTCTCCAGATGATTGCTGGACCACTAAGTCCGAGTCGCCATAACACAAGATCCGACGGATGCCAAGTTCTTTGGCAAGCCAGAGCCCGTGAATGAGCGCCCCGTACTCGGTGACGTTGTTGGAGGCGGCAAAATGGATTTGTAGTGCGTATTTGAGCTTGTCGCCTTTAGGAGAGGTGAGGACGACGCCGGCTCCCAAGCCGGTGCGCATCTTGGAGCCATCGAAATGCATCCGCCAATGGGTGGAGTCAGGCGCTGGAGGTAGGTACTGGGTCTCGGCCTAGTCAATGAGGAAGTCGGCCAGTGCTTGTGACTTGATAGCAGTGCGGGGCTGATAGTGGATGGTGTAAGGAGTCAGCTCTATGGCCCACTTGGCCACTCGGCCAGAAGCATCTCGGCTACCAATGATCTCGGCAAGTGGGGCCGTGCAGACCACCGTGACTGGATGCTCTTGAAAGTAAGGCTTCAATTTCTTGGCAGCAAAGTGTACGCCATATCACATCTTCTGGTAGTGGGGGTAGTTCTGCTTGGAGGTCGACAGTACCTCGCTCAGGTAATATACCGGTCTCTGGATAGGTAGCGCCTTGCCTTCCTCCTTGCGTTCCACTACAATGACCGTGCTGACTACCCGGCTAGTGGCGGCAATGTACAAGAGCATAGGTTCCTTGGGAGTCGGAGCCGCCAGGATGGGTGGAGTAGTCAGCATCTTCTTCAACTGGTGAAAAGCTTCGTCCGCCTTATGGTTCCACTCGAAAAATGTGGTCTTCTTCATGAGTTGGTATAAGGCGAGAGCTTTCTCGCCCAACGGACTGATGAATCACCTGATGGACGCCAAGCAGCCAGTGAACTTCTGCACATCCAGCAGTCAGCTGGGTACCTCCATTCTCTCAATGGCCTTGATCTTTACTGGGTTGCATTCTATGCCGCGTTCAGAGACCAGGAAGCCAAGGAGCTGGCCGGCTGGTACCCCGAAGACGCACTTCTCGGGATTGAGCTTGATCTGGAATTGGCGCAGGTTTTCAAAAGTCTCCTTGAGGTCTTCCAGCAGTGTCCCACACTTTTCCGTCTTCACCACCACATTGTCCACGTAGACGTGGGCGTTCCTGCCGAGCTGCTTGAGGAGGCACTTCTGCATGCAACACTTAAAGGTGGCACCAGCATTCCTGAAGCCAAACGTCATGGTGAGGTAGCAGAAGGCTCCAAACGGCGTGATGAAGGCGGTCTTCAGTCTGTCAGCCGGGTTCAGCTTGATCTGGTGATATCCTGAGTATGCATCCAAAAAACTCAACAGCTCGCATCCGGCTGTGGAGTCTACACCTGATTGATTCTTGGTAGAGCAAATGGGTCCTTGGGGCAGGCCTTGTTGAGGCTCGTGTAGTCGATACACATTCGCCACTGCTTGTTCTTCTTTAGTACCAGGACCAGATTTGCTAGCCATTCTGGAAAGAACACTTCCATAATGAAGCCGGCTGCTAGGAGTCGGGCTATCTCTTCTCCGACAACTCTTCTCTTCTCTTTTGATAGGCGGCGCAGGGGCTGCCTGACTGGCTTTGCATTAGATCAGACATGTAACTTGTGCTTGGCGAATTCCGTTGGTACACCTGGCATGTCTTTGGGGGACCATGCGAAGATGTTCCGATTCTCACGGAGGAAATCGACGAGCTCGCCTTCCTATTTGCTGTCGAGGTTCGCACCTACGACGGCGTACCTCTCTGGGTGCTCCGGATCCAAGGGTATGTTCTTTGTCTCTTTGGCCGGCTTGAACGAACCCTCAGCCTCCGACTCTTTGGGGTTGGGCGATACCTCAGGCTGCTTGCCGGCCATCACCAGAACTCGCTCAAGGAGCCGCTTCTTGGCCGCGATTACTAGGGACTCGGCCAGCCGACTGCTCTCAACCACGCAAGCAGACGACCTCCGGTAGTCGCCAGCCACAGTCAGAATCCCTCTAGAACTGGGCATCTTCATCTTGAGCTAGGCGTAGTGGGGGACCGCCATGAACTTGGCCAAGGCGGGTCGGCCGAGCAGCGCATGGTATGGGCTCTCGAGGTCCACCACCTCAAACCAAACAGACTCTCGGCGGAAGTGATCTTTGTCTCCGAAGAGGACGTCCATCAGGATCTTGCCGATTGGTGAGCAGGAAAGCCCGGGAACAATGTCGTGGAACACAGTTCGGCTGTTCTGAAGCTGTCTTTGCTTGATTCCTAACTTCTCCATGGTGTCCTTGTACAGGATACTGATGCTGCTGCCTCCGTCTATCAAAACTCGCGAGAAACACGCGGCTCGTCTGTCCATAGCAAAGGTGGTGTCCAGGACCAAGGCATAGGATCCCGGACTCGGCATCACTTCTGGGTGGTCGGCCCTGCTCCAGCTGATGGGCTTCTCGGACTAGTGCATGAACTCTGGCGTCTCCGATGCTATGACATTCACCTCTTGTCGCTGCAGCCGCCTGCTGCGTCGATCATCAGCCATACTGGTGAACACCATGTAGGCTCCGTGCTCTTCAAGGTATTCGTTTTGTACTGCGCCGACTAGCCTGACAGCCTGCTGCTGGGGCGGAGGCGGAGGCGGCTGCCCAGCAGGCGGGAGAGGTAGGAGGCCGTCTCCCTTAGCGATTCTGGTGAGCCAGTGGCACTTCCGGGTTGTGTGATTCGATGGCTTCGCGCCTCTATGGAACTTGCAAGGTTCATCCAAGGTCTGCTCATAAGAGAAGGCCGGCAACCAGTTTGGCTTGCCGCCTTTCTGTCGCTTGGGCGGAGGCTGCTCATCTGGCTGCTGGGCTTCAACGGTCGTGACTTGCCAGCTGCTGGAAGCCGGCTGTGGGGCCTTGCGCTTGTGGTTGCCCTGCTGTTGTCGCCGGTTGGCATCTGCCGCCGGAGTTCTTGGAGCTCGAGGAGCCACTTTGCCAGTTGTGCTGATTTGAATCTCTGCCTTCATGGAGGAGTCGGCCGTGGCGTACTTGTCCGCTATGATCAGCAGCTCGTCGAGGGTTTCTGGCTCGTCGCAAAGGAGCTTGTGCTTGAGGAGGGTGCCTTCTCTGCACCCGGCTGTGAAGTACTTGATGGCCTCCACCTCATGCACGCCCTCACAGGAGTTCCGAAGCTCGGCCCAACGCGTGAGGTAATCGCGAGTTGACTCGTCGGGGCCTTGCACGCACAAGGAGAGCTGACGGGGCTTGGGAGGACGCTTGTACATGCTGGTGAAGTTGCGGACGAACGCTTCGGTGAAGTCGACCCAGCTATTGATGCTGCGGGGCTTTAGGCTGTTCAGCCATGTCCGGGCCGTGCCCTGGAGCATGAGCGGAACGTACTTTACGGCGACACGCTTGTTGCCGTTTGCTATGCTGACAGCCGTGGAGTAGTCGACTAGCCAGTCTTCCGGCTTCACGGAGCCGGTATACTTGGGCGTGTCTCTTGGGAGCGTGAACCCTCTGGGAAAGGGCTCGTCTCGAATGTGAGGCCCGAAACAAGGCGGACCCAGCTCGTCCTCTTCTTCTAGCGCAGGGATCAGTGAAGCCGGTCGATCCGGTGGCGGGCGTCATTCTCTCCAACTCCCTCCCGGCGGCCAAGGCGGTCGCCGAGAGTCGGATGATCGACAGGCGGCGGAGAGACTCGCCTCTCCTTGCGAGGAGGGGGAGGCGGACAGTCGTCCCGTCGTTCCACTACCCTCGGGCGGCCATCTCGGTCGCGCTCTATGGTAATGCGAGTCCGACTGTGGCTGACAGCCGGCTCCTTGTCTCTTCTTCCTCAGGCGCCGCCAGTCGGCGTCCGAGACGTCGCGCCTTGATCTCGGTGAAGGTCGTCGTTTGGCTGCTGCGGCGCCTCCGTGCGGCAGCCGGCCTCGTTCTGCGCGGCGGCCACGTCAAGGAGCCGCTGGACTCGCTCCATCATGAGGCGGCGTTCTTCGCCCTCGAAATTGTCCAGCTCATCCACCGCCGCCTGAGCGTCTCAGATGTTCTCCGCTGGTGTAGCGTACACAGGGCGGCTTGCCCCAAACAGGTTGGCGATGGCTACACCGCGCTGCCGGACCGTGCCAAGGCGGCTGGGCCCCGCCGGGGCCGGCGAGCCGCCGGCAGCGCGATCCATCTCCCGCTGGTAGGCTTCTGCCAAGCGCCTCATGCTGGCCAGCTTCTTCGTGCCTTCAACGAGCTGAAGGCGGCGCGTCTCCAACGTCTCTTCGTTAGCGTCTTCCGGAATGGGCGCAGTTAGGTCCTGTAGCGCCGCGCCGAGTGAGTCGTGCGCTCCTCCGCCGGGGATCTCGTCATGACTGATGACTAGCACCTCGGTGACGGTGCTTCCGTCGCTCTCCGCGCGAGGGAGGGGTCCAACGTAGACCACCACATTGGTGGGGAACGCGTCGAGTGACGCAGTGTCGGAGTCGACCAGCATCGGGTCGGTGGATCCCACAGACTCCAAGTCTACGGCAGGCTCGCTGGAAACATGGAGTTGATCGAGGAGGCCCGCGAGGAGGCTCTCGGGGCCGCCCGTGCCTACGTTGGATGCAGGTTCGTCGGAGAGGCGGACCTCACCGACAAGTTCGACCAAGCAGCTGGCTGTGCAGGCGATCTCAATGCTGCTTAGCGCATCGGTGCAAACTCCGTCTGGCGTGCCTGGCTGGCTGCACTCGCCAGGGAGAAAAAGGGTTCCCGTCCAGAACAGGTCTCCGGATGGCGGTGCACCAAGCCCCACGGTGGGCGCCAAATGTCGGGGGTTTGGTGCGACATATGCCAACGGATGGCTTATCATGGTGGGGGCGAGTAGAACGTCGCCGGTGCCTGGAAACGGTATGAGGCGAAGGCATGCACACCGGTGAATCTTACCCAGCTTCAGGGCTCTCCGGGGAGATAATACCCCTACTGCTGCTCTGCAGGGTCTCCGCATGGTCACTATGGCAAAGCATTTACACGGTTGCTTCTTGAGCTGTTTCTTGGAGGTAGGAGAGGGCAAGGCTAGCTCTCTCCCTTCTATATGATCTAGCCTAGAGCTAATGGGTTCCAACCCTTTGCATGGGTGCCCTGGGGGGTTTATATAGGCCTACCCCCCACGGGTACAATGGTAATCCGGCTGGACGCGGGCCCAGCCGTCAGCGCCTCTGGACTCCATCTTCTCTGCCGACCGCTGGGGCCCGCCGGCTGGCGGGCCCTGCTGACTGGCCTGGTACGGAGCCGACAGGCCGCGTCCGCCGCAGGCGGGTCTTGCCGGCTGCTGATTACTGTAGCCGTGCTTCTGATGACGCGGGCTTGATCATGAGGTCGTGGCAACAGCCCCGCCACCTGGCGAGCGATCACTATTGCCACTCCCCATCACATCTTGATTAATGGCGCGTGGGCCCCGGGGGAGGGCTCGGCCGACTTCCCCGGGCCGACTCCCGACGGGTCCGACTGGTGGTCCTCTTGCCGTCTCCTGAGGTCTCACTGACTGGTGGGACCTGCTGCCTCTAGGCCGTACAGACAAGCCGTCATGGGTGCAGGATTCGGTCCTGCGGTGCTGATGTCAGGGCTGGCATGGCAACAGTGCCACGCCGCACGGAGATCTTCCGGGGTACGGCGTGCTGTAGCCATGCCTGCCCTTGTTAAGGGGCAGGAGCGGGCTTCATTATTGCCACTCCCCCATCCTGTCCCACTTGATGAGGTCGTGGGGGGTGTTGGAGTCGCAGGCCAACTCCCCGAAGCCGGCTTCTCTGGAAGTCATCAGTCAGGAGTCGGCTCTCCCTGAAGTCGTCCCTGGGACTCGGCCGTGAGTGGTCAGTCGGCCACCTTTGCCGTTGGCTTCTTGAAGGCGGCTCTTTGTCCTGGGGTCTTGAGGGGCGCAGCCTGCCCCGATGTCTTGAAAGGTTCTGGGGCTCGGGTCGGCCTACCCGTGGCCCATTACTCCGACAGGACTTTTGTTCTCCATCTTACTCAGCCCTCTATATCCCCAACATCTTTCTCAACCCTGTGCACTTATTAGGCCCTACCCCGACGGTGCTCGGCAGCGCGTTCGGGGCAGGCCCGGGGGCTTCTGTCGTTGCAACAAACCCTGGGTCTGTTGTCCAGACGATGTACAGGCACATGAACAAGATTGAGGCACCAAGCCATCACTACTAGGGAAAACCTTATACACAGAATTTTACAAGTAGCTTGGAAAAAAAGTGCTACTACTACTTACCACTTGTCGGCGTTCTGGGAACGGGTGTCCCCAGACTTGCCTGCCTGCGGCCCACGGCGTGGCTAAGCCAGCAAGCCGTACGACCCATCTTCACCAACAAAGCATCCAAGACCCTCACGAGGAGGATGACGCAAGACCAACTCTGGAGTAGCCTAGCTAGGAAGGCTCACAAGGAGCGGAGATATCAAGGTGGGGCAAACCTCATGAGGCCCTCATGACGTGAGCCATGACGCACGACACCAGGCGGGCGCCAGCGCGTGCAGCGTCCTTGTTTCCTCTTGGGTGCTAAGGAGGCCACCGCAGGCGAAGAGTACTGAGGCATCAGGCAAAGGTTGCTATATCGGTGCAATGAGACCAAGACCAGGAGGATGGCAAGATGGAGGTCATCGTGGAGCCCAAGACGGCGTCACCACCAGAGCTTTTCGCAGGCGAAGACCACTTTTGTCAGCATAGCTTGTACTAGATGTCCCCCTTCAAACTGGCCAGCCGTTGTTGGCTCCCTTCCCGCTTGATATTTGGGAAGAGGACCAGGGCCTATATAAGCAGAGCTAGCCACCATAGTAGGGGCATCTCATCTCATCTTAGCTCGATCCAACCCGATCGAGAGCCTCCTCACAAGAACACCTCAACCTCAGGAGGCTGTTCTTCCCTTGTACTGTTCATCATCAGCCCTAGAGGTAATCCACCACCACCACACTGGAGTAGGGTATTATACCAGAACGGTGGCCCGAACCAGTATAAACCTCGTGTCTTTCTGTGTTGCGAGTTCGTCGAGTTCATCCGCAAGATCTTAGAGAGCTAGGGCGTAGATCGGTAGGAAGGAAAGACTTCGCGCGCACCCTAGTGTTCGAACCTTAAGGGTTTGCCGGAACCCCACATCCGACATTTGGCGCGTCAGGTAGGGGTGCGCCGTAGCTTCCCTTCCATCAGTTCGTCGCTCCGTCGCTCCGTCGTCTCCATGGCGGACGCTCGCCGTGCTCGAGCTGAGCGTCGGGCTGCCCTCACCGCCCGCGTCCCTCACACGGCTCCCGTCGGTGGGCCACATCACCGTTCTCTGTCTCTCACTGCCAACGCTGCCACCGGCCCAGCGGGGAACAAGCAGCAGGCGTCCTCGCTGCATCCTTCGGTGTGGCAGGACGGCCGCACCGCCACTCCATCGCTGACCCCTGCCGGTTCTTCGTCTCACGCGCACCGCGCTCCCATGGAGGCACGGGCCGCGCTCCTCGCGGTGAATGAGCTGCAGCGCTACCGCCCCGTCGACGACCTCTACAAGGAGTGGCTCAACCGCATCGCCGAGGTCGTCCGCGAAGCAAGGGGTTATCTGGCCCCGTCCCACTCTCTGCCTCCCCCTCAACCAGCCCCGGGTGACGGGGCTCATGGCGTGCCTCCACCACCTCAGCCCCAAGACGGTGCCTTGGCACCAAGGCGCGCGGCTCCACGACATGATCCGCTGCGCCCGGCGCCCGTGCGCGAAGAGAGAAGCTGCCAAGAAATTCCGTGGCCGCGAGAAGCTGCATCTGCGCTCCCCGCGCCACCTTGTCAAGATCTCGCACCGCCCACAACGGTACAATGCATACCTCGTCAAGACCAAGCTCCACCTCCGAAGCGGGCCCCGGCAACCACAGCTGGCTGCCGCGCCTTCACCCCCGAGTTGCGTAGCGTCGCCTGGCCAAGCAAGTTCAAGCCGGATCTATGCCTCCTCGCTACGACGGTACCGCCGACCCCGTAGAGTTCCTGTAGCTCTATGAGCTGAGCATCAAAGCGGCCAATGGTGACGAAAAGGTCATGGCGAACTGGTTTCCCATGGCTCTCAAGGATGGAGCTCGCTCCTGGTTCCTGAGCCTGCAGCACGGCTCGATCTCCTCCTGGGACAAGATGCGTGAACGCTTCATCGCCAACTTCCAGGGCATGCGCGACCGCCCACCGGCCGCGGGTGATGTACGCCGCATCAGGCAGCAACCAGGAGAGACCCTCTAGAAGTACATCCAACGCTTCAACAACACCCGCCTCAAGATCCCCAAGGTCACGGACGAGGCCATCATCTCTGCGTTCTCCGACGGCGTCCGTGACGTCAAGATGAAGGAAGAGCTCGCCATCCACGAGGAGCTCTGCACATCTCAGGAGCTGTTCAACCTGACGACCAAGTGCGCAAAAGCTGAGGAGGGGCGCCTCTCTCTCCTTGAGCTGCCAACCGTGGGCGCGGAGGAGAAGAAGGCCAAGGCCAAGGATGTGAAGCGCAAGGAGGTAGCTGTGCTCGCAGCGGAGCCCGACATGAAGCGGGGCATAGATCAGCCCGAGTCATCCAAGAACGGCCGACCATTCTGCGCCTTCCACAACCTGAACACCCACAACACTGGAAGGACGCTACGGTCGACGCCCCGAGCGCAATGACCGTGGCTACGGCCGCGGAGGAGGACGTGGAGGCGGATGCTGGGACGACCGTGGCCCGTGCCAGGAGTGGCGCGACCGGCCTCCTGAGGACCGCTGGCAGGATCAACCTCGCGAGGGCGCCTGGAGGGACCCGCCGCGTTAAGATCGCCCCCAGGGCAATGCCGGTCTTCCCCCACTACTGCTAACAAGAAGGAAAGATGACCACCACCAGGACGAGGTGGCTGGGGGCTTCCAGGAGCCGCGTGCGATTGCCTGCATCTTGGGCGGCGCCTAGGCCCTAGCCTCTCAGCGCACCTTCAAACAGTTCGCTCATGAGGTGAACACGACGCTCCCCAAACTCGAGGCCACGCGCCCGCTCAGGTGGTCCCAATGCGCCATCACTTTCAACTCGGCAGATCAGCTCAAGTGAGAAGCCACCTCTCGTGCCCTCCCTATGTTGTGTTCCCCAGTCATAAGCAATGTGCAGGTCACCAAGACCCTCATCGACGGCGGCGCAGGGCTCAATGTCCTGTCTGTCGACACATTCGACAACCTCCAAGTGCCTTATGAACAGCTCTAGCTCACCAAGCCTTTCTCAGGAGTGACCGACGGCTCCACCACACCGATAGGGCAGGTCCGCCTGCGTGTCACCTTCGGGGAGCGCAAGAACTACCGCACCGAGCTCATCAACTTCGACGTCGCGCACATCCGCCTGCCGTACAATGCCATCCTCATGTATCCAGCCCTGGCCAAGTTCATGGCAGTTACTCATCACGGCTACAACGTTCTCAAGATGCCAGGAAGTGGAGGAATCATCACGGTCCGGTGTGAAGAGAGGGATACGGTGTGCTCCCTCAAGCGCGCCTTTCAAGCCGCAGCAATCGACGACCCCGATAGCAGAAATGAAGGCCCTCTGGAGGCCATCCCCAAGAAGAAGCAGCCGTGCCGTGCAGGACCTCAGGAGGATGGCGTCGCGGCAGGAGCCTCGTCAGGACCAGCGCCCGCTCCAAGGGCGCCTCCCTCCATCGCATAGGAAGGCGCGCCTAGCGCCTTCCTCAAGCAAGGCTCGGGGACTCTCTTCTGGAGGGCCTCATAACTTGCCAACCTCACGAGGGAGGCGCTTGGTCACCACTTGGAGGCGTGCTTTGCGGCACATGACCCTCAGGAGAGCACAGGGCAAGGAGTGCCCACCACTCAGGAGTTCATCACCAGGACCACCCAGGAACTGGAAGAAGCAAGAGCTATGTGCGGCGACAGCCGCCCACGAGGCGCAGCTCCGCATCCTGGCAAGGATGCTGGGCTGCGTGTATGCATCGACGTCCCAGGGCTTAACAAGGCCGCATCTCAGGAGCGTTTCTGGCCTTCGCGTGTGGGCCGCTGCGAGGGCCCGCAGCACAACTATGTTCGTATGCCTTTTGGCTTGCCGAGCATGGCGTCGGCCTATCAGCGCAACCTGCGACATGTCCTGGTGGCTCAGGAAGCCAGGTACCACGCCGTTCTGGAGGAGATGGAGACGGTCTTCAAGGAACCTCCCGAGCCCCCAGAGCCTCGCAAGGCTCAGGGTTCTGGCGGCTCATGAGGAGTCATTTCTTCAACGCACGCCTTTAGCTGCACCAACTCTACTTCGTCTACAGAACCAGGTGACATCTTCCAAGCTCGTTTAGCTGGGAGCGCCCCTCGGGCTGCATTATTCCCAGGGCGCGTGGGTTCGTCCCTGCGGCATGTATCCCTTTTGCTTATGACTTCATCTTACCTTGTTGAGGGCGCCCCTCGGGCTACATCATCCCCAAGCCGCTCAGGCCAGACCCGGTGGCATGTATCTTCCTACATTTATCCCAATTGATCTGCTCTCCATGCTTAACCCGCCAACTGCTGTCACCTGCTCTATTGCTGCCCACCACAGGTCTGTTCATCCTATGCAATTCGCTTGCACGCTAGAAGGGGACTCCTGAGCATCGCGACTCAGGAGCTCTTACTGGCTATCCAGCCCTCACCCCCTGGCCTTGACCATGGCATCGCGACCTGGAATACCAGCGGCGGCTGAGATCGCTCGAGGGCCGGGACCTGAGGACGTAGAGTGCTTGCATCTAACCTCCTTCCAGGGACATACAGTCACCAAGACTCAAGACTAGGTGCAACCCGCCTTGAGGTAGTGCCTCGTGAGTCCCGCGCTGGCTCACGAGTGCCCAGATACACCTCGCAGCCCTGCCGTGCAAGCCACGTGTCAGGGCGGGTTGTACACGCCCTGGGGGCTCCTCCCGGAGGGGGGCCCCATCCCACGCCCAAGTGGAAGCACCATGCTCCGCGCTGGCTGTTGACACTGCCGAGGAGCGGCTATGCCCGTGCGCAAGCGGAAGCACTATGCTCCGTGCTGGTGATAGACAACTGAGGGTGGCCCCACGGTCGTACCAACCTTAGGGAGCCCAGAGCTCAGCGCCCAGCCTCAGCGCATAGCCTCCCCTCGGGAGAGCCACGCGAGGGGGCTGTGCACGGGGGCTGCGCTCGGGTTACGCCCAAGCGCACGCTACCCAACTAGGTCCCCCGGACCTGGGCATTGCGCGCCCCTCCCGAGACCTCGGCGAGGGCAGGTATGGAAATTGTTTGCACGTCAAGGGGGACTCCTGAGCATTGCGACTAAGGAGCCTAACTGGTCACGTAGCCCCTCACTCCTTGGTCTGTCTTGGTCTCCGGTTGGCCCAATGGCGGTTGAGGTACGTGCGTGGCCGGGCTCTACCGACGTAGAACATTGATCTATCCTCACGAACTCTCCCTAAATGCTGTTTGCGCGTCAAGGGGGACTCTTGAGCATCGCGACTCGGAGCCTAACTGGTCACGTAGCCCCTCACTCCTTGGTCTGTCCTGGTCTCCGGTCGGCCCAATGGTGGTTGAGGTATGCGCGGGGCCGGGCTCTGCAGACGCAGAACGCAAAGCCAATAGTAAGGAAATCACAAAATCTCGAAGCAAATATTACAAGCATATTGTTCTCACAATACCAAATGAAAAGTCTAAACGCCCCCACGAGGCTTGATACATGTCGCAGGAACGAAACGGGAAGAATAGTCCCAGGTCACCCCTGGGTATTGCCATCGCCTGCGAAAGGTGCTCCCTCGTGGGCAACGATGTTCTCACCTTCACCACCAGCCGCAGGATCCGCGGCGTCGCCAGACAGAGGATCAGAGACAAAGCCGCGGAACCTCCCCAGAAAGGCCTCCACTTGACCTTGTACAACCGCGGCGGTGGCTTCACAGTGATCTTCAGCCACAGGCTCCAGCAGCTCGTCAAGGCGAGCGCTGGGGTTGCAGAGGTGCAGATGGCTGAAGATGCGAGTCAGTGCGGCTGAATACAGGACACGAGCTTCTGCCTCCGCCATGGGACCGAGGCCATCAACGACCTCCTCAAGCGCCTTCACCACGAGAGGAAGCAGCTGGGTGGGGCCGTCCTCGTCGGTGTCCAGCAGCTTCTCCAGGCCGTGCTCGTAGAGTGTCTTCAGCACCTTGTGAGACCTCTTCTCGAGATCGGCGAAGGCCACGCGGTCTTCGGCCAGGATTCGCGCCTTGGCATCAAGATCGGCCTCCCTCGTCCCCATCTTCCGCTCCAACTCTTCCAGCCGGTTGCTCTCGGCGGCCTGCTTCTTCCCCAGCTCAGCCATCTCAGCATCATAGTTCTTGACGGCTTATTCCCGGGCCTTCATCTTTTCCTCCTTCTCTTAGCGACAGCGTACCTCATCGGTGTGCTTGTCGTCCAGGCTCTGCAACTCACCCTCCAACACTTGGCAGCGGTCATGGGAGGCCTTGGCGTCTTTCGGTGCCGCATCATGATCGGATGCAGCGCTGGCGGCTCCTTGCTTCTCCTCCTCGGAAGTCGCAGCAGCCGAGCCCAGCGCCGCGCGAACCGCCAGGTCGGAGTGAAGCCAGCCAGAGGCCAACTCTAGACGCCCGGCCACCAGGCACTGGTCCGCACTCAGGATATCCGCCTGCAACTGGGTCATCTCCGAAAGGGCACGCTCCAAGACAGCAGCAGGAGCAGAAGAACCAGGGAGTCGAGGTGCAGCGGTGGGAGGAAGCGACACCATCACCAGGGCTTGGGAGATAGCGGGTTCCGGAGCAGCTCGGACCTCGTCAGCCGCGCCAAGCGCCGGCACCTCCGGAGCCAGCGGGCCACGGGGGCTGATTCCACGTGGCGATGTTCCTCTTGGCCCCGCGAGGATGACCGGGCTGGGGAGATGCGAGCGCTGCTGCCTCCTTTCTCTGTGGAGGAAGGCATGGCCACGATATCCACCTTCCTCTTCTTTGCTGAAGATGCCGGCCTGATCAACAAAGGGCGTGCGTCAGGAAATAACAAGTACTGGCAGGGATAAACCGAAGCTCGAGACACCTACCGGTCCACCGCGAAGTACTCCACCTTTCGCTTGTGAAGCTTGAAGCCTGATAGCATCGGGACCTGAAGGGCAGGCGTTCGGGCTCCGGCGGCGCCAGGCGGTGCGGAGGAAGAACCGGATCCAGCCCCAGGAGGTGTTGGGGTGGAGGCGGCACCACGGACAACCAGTGACGACCTACCCTTCATCGGGATGAGGGGTTGCTCCCTCTACCCTTGGTAGGCGTTGACTTCGGCATCATCAGGAAGGGCGCGGAGAATCTCGGCCTTGCTCAGAGGGGAAGTCTCCCCCACCTCTTCCGGGGTCTTCTCCGAGTCCACCTCCTCTTACCCCTCTCCGTGGAACTCGCCAGAAGACACCTCCATTGGTTTCTGCGCCATAGGAGCTCCCGGAAGCGCCGGTGGCACCAGCCCGCGCGCATCAATAGTCGGCCTGGAAGCGATGAATTCCTCCCGGTCCCTGTGTTGGAACAAGGGAACGAAGGCGCTGGGCGGGTACTCCCCGACTATGAGGCGCAGGATGGCATCCAATTCATCGCCAGGCAGGTCCCCTGGCCTCAGGCGGGTCATGTTTTCCTCTTCTTCGAGCTCCCAGAGGGGGCGCGTGCATGCCTGGACTGGGGCAACCCGCAGCATCAAGAACTCCCTTAGGAGCATCGCCCCCATTATCTTGGCCGCCCTCGCGTTGCCCGGCTTTAGGTCGGTCATCATCTGCCCCAACACTGATGATGCCCGCTCATAGACAAGCTCCGCCTTGGGCCACCGCTTGCCCTGCCGGGGCGCCTCTGTCGGCAACACCAGGCACAGATAGGCGTCCTTGGCGTCCATCATGACCCACTTGGATCGAATGTTGTCGGCTCTCTTCCCGGTGATCGAGATCAAGTTGGCCTTGACGCAGGCGATGAAATTAGCACATCCGGAGGCGTGCTCGCCGCTGACGCGGAAGAAGAAGAAATGGCACAGGAGCGCCATGGACGGCATCACACCCAGGTACGCCCCGCAGTACTAGGCAAAGATGGACATGAGAAGGACAGAGTTGGGATGGAGGTGCAACGCCTGCAGCCCGTAGTGGTCGAGGACTTCATAAAAGAAATCACAGAAGGGAGGAACCAACCCAACAACGAGACTGCTCGAGAAGAAGGGGAAGAAGGTGCTCCCCTCAGGCTCCGGCTCGTCGGACGCAAGCCGGAGCTCCGTCTTCCCCCACTCGTTGCTCTCTCCCGCTGTCAGCAGGCGCATAGAGGCGAGGCTCTTCTCCGTGATGGTGGGCGCCTCAAGAGTGAGCTTGTACCAAGCTGGCGCAGAGGAAGTCTTGACCTTGCGCGGTGCCATGAGCGACAGATGCAGAGCAAGCCTGGGGCAAATCTGGAGGTAGCGGCGACGAAGACCGAGAAAGGGGATCTGGAGCGAGGCAAGGAAGAAGCAACAAAGGCAAGTGCTGCCTACGCCAGCCTTTTGTCAGGTCAAGTAGTTGCCGAGCTAGCATGGGGAAGCAGAGACGCCCACGTCCAATCAACCGCTATGCATCAACCAAGGCCACCGGCTTCGGGGGCCCACAGCGCTCCGTACTTGGCCCTTAGCTTCGCCGCAAATCCAAGCCCGAGCGCACCTTGGGCCCGGGGGCTACAGTCGGCATTCTGGGAACATGGGTCCCCAGACTTGCCTGCCTACGGCCCACGGCGTGGCTAAGCCAGCAGGCCATACGGCCCATCTTCACCAACAAAGCATCCAAGACCCTCGCGAGGGTCCAAGCCTCGCGAGGCGGACGATGCAAGACCTCCTCTGGAGTAGCCTAGCCATGCAGGCTCACGAGGAGCGAAGATATCAAGGTGGGGCAAACCTCACGAGGCCCTCGTGACGTGAGCCATGACGCACGACACCAGGCGGGCGCCAGCACGCGCAACGTCCTTGTTTCCTCTTTGGTGCTAAGGAAGCCAGCGCATGTGAAGAGTACCGAGGCATCAGGCAAAGGTTGCTATATCGGTGCAACGAGACCAAGACCAGGAGGATGGCAAGAAGGAGGTCATCGTGGAGCCCAAGACGGCGTCACCACCAGAGCTTTTCGCAGGCGAAGACCACTTTTGTCAGGATAGCTTGTACTAGTTGTCCCCCTTCAAACTGGCCCGCTGTTGTTAGCTCCCTTCCTGCTCGATATTTGAGAAGAGGACCAGGGCCTATATAAGCAGAGCTAGCCACCATAGTAGGGGCATCTCATCTCATCTTAGCTCGAGCCAACCCGATCGAGAGCCTCCTCACAAGAACACCTCAACCTCAGGAGGCTGTTCTTCCCTTGTACTGTTCATCATCAGCCCTAGAGGCAATCCACCACCACCACACTAGAGTAGGGTATTATACCACAACGGTGGCCCAAACTAGTATAAACCTCGTGTCTTTCTGTGTTGCGAGTTCATCGAGTTTGTCCGCGAGATCTTAGCAAGCTAGGGCGTAGATCGGTAGGAAGGAAAGACTTCGCGCGCACCCTAGTGTTCGAACCTTAAGGGTTTGCCAGAACCCCACATCCGACATTTGGCGCGCCAGGTAAGGGTGCGCCGTAGCTTCCCTTCCATCAGTTCGTCGCTCTGTCACTCCGTCATCTCCATGGCGGACGCTCGCCGTGCTCGAGCTGAGCGTCGGGCTGCCCTCACCACCCGCGTCCCTCACATGGCTCCCGTCGGTGGGCCACATCGCCGTTCTCCGTCTCCCACTGCCAACGCTGCCACCGGTAGGGATGGCAATTTTATCCATGGATCTGGATACCCATGGATACCCGACCCGGTTGGGCAAGGGTATGGAGCACATTTCTGCCCATGGGTCCGTGGATATGGATACCCACGAACAGCCGGGTTGGGCATGGTTATAGTTTGTGCTCCATGGATATCCAATGGATACCCATATGACATGTGGGGCCATATGCCGTGACAGTAGAAAGAGCGAATCAATGGGAAATGGCAGGAAATATGCAACTTGTGCCATGAGCCATATGCTGCAGAATCAACCTCTGGTATGCCACACTTAAGGACTCATCGTATTACTTGTTTCCTAATTATGCATGTAGCTTATGTTGTCATTTGTGAGTGAATGATGATGAGTTAATTTGATCTTTGGAAAGGCTTCATGCTGACTTTTCTATGCCCATGGAGCTCCATGGGTACGTGGGTATCCAGCGGGTTTGGGCATGGGCACAACTTGTGCCCATGGATAATTTGGTGGATGGGCAGAGGGTAGGAAGATTGGTCATGGGTTGGATTTGGACCAGCTCCACCCGCCCCAAACCCGACCCATTGCCATCCCTAGCCACCGGCCCAGCGGGGAACGAGCAGCAGGCGTCCTCGCTGCATCCTTCAGTGTGGCAGGACGGCTGCACCGCCACTCCATCGCTGACCCCTGCCGATTCTTCATCTCATGCGCACCGTACTCCCATGGAGGCACGGGCCGTGCTCCTCGCGGTGAACGAGCTGCAGCGCTACCGCCCCGTCGACGACCTCTACAAGGAGTGGCTCGACCGCATCGCCGAGGTCGTCCACGAAGCAAGGGGCTATCCGGCCCCGTCCCACTCTCTGCCTCCCCCTCAACGAGCCGTGGGTGACGGGGCTCATGGCGTGCCTCCACCACCTCAGCCCCAAGACGATGCCTTGGCAGCAAGGTGCACGGCTCCACGGCATGATCCGCCGCGCCCGGTGCCCGTGCGCGAAGAGAGAAGCTACCAAGAAATTCTGTGGCCACGAGAAGCTGCATCTACGCTCCCCGCGCAACCTCGTCAAGACCGTGCACCGCCCACAGCGGTACAACATGGACCTCGTCAAGACCAAGCTCCACCTCCGAAGCCGGCCCCGGCAACCACGGCTGGCTGCCGCCCCTTCACCCCCGAGCTGCGTAGCATCGCTTGGCCGAGCAAGTTCAAGCCGGATCTGGGCCTCCTCGCTACGACGGTACCGCCGACCCTGCAGAGTTCCTGCAGCTCTATGAGCTGAGCATCAAAGCGGCCAATGGCGATGAAAAGGTCATGGCGAATTGGTTTCCCATGGCTCTCAAGGCTGGAGCTCTCTCCTGGTTCCTGAACCTGCAGCACGGCTCGACCTCCTCCTGGGACGAGATGCGCGAACGCTTCGTCGCCAACTTCCAGGGCATTCGCGACCGCCCACCGGCCGCGGGTAATGTACGCCACATCAGGCAACAACCACGAGAGACCCTCCAGAAGTACATCCAGCGCTTCAACAACACCTGCCTCAAGATCCCCAAGGTCACGGACGAGGCCCTCATCTCTGCGTTCTCCGACGGTGTCCGTGACGTCAAGATGAAGGAAGAGCTAGCCATCCACGAGGAGCTCTGCACATCTCAGGAGCTGTTCAACCTGGCGACCAAGTGCGCAAAAGCTGAGGAGGGGTGCCTCTCTCTCCTTGAGCTGCCAGCCGTGGGCGTGGAGGAGAAGAAGGCCAAGGCCAAGGACGTGAAGCGCAAGGAGGTAGCTGTGCTCGCAGCGGAGCCTAACATGAAGCGGGGCAGAGATCAGCCCGATTCATCCAAGAACGGCCGACCATTCTGCGCCTTCCACAACCTGAACACCCACAACACTAGAAGGACACTATGGTCGACGCCCTGAGCGCAACGACCGGGGCTACGGCCGCGGAGGAGGACATGGAGGTGGACGCTGGGACGACCGTGGCCCATGCCAGGAGTGGCGCGACCGGCCTCGTGAGGACCCCTGGCAGGATCAACCTCGTGAGGGCGCCTGGAGGGACCCGCCGCGTGAAGATCGCCCCCAGGGCAATGCCGGTCTTCCCCCGCTGCTGCTACCAAGAAGGAACGACGACCACCACCAAGACGAGGTGGCTAGGGGCTTCCAGGAGCCGCGTGCGATCGCCTGCATCTTGGGCGGCGCCTAGGCCCCAGCCTCTCAGCGCACCTTCAAACAGTTCGCTCATGAGGTGAACACGACGCTCCCCAAACTCGAGGCCACGCGCCCGCTCAGGTGGTCCCAATGCGCCATCACTTTCAACTTGGCAGATCAGCTCAAGTGCGCAGCCACCGCTCGCGCCCTCCCTATGTTGTGTTCCCCAGTCATTAGCAATGTGCAGGTCACCAAGACCCTCATCGACGGCGGCGCAGGGCTCAACGTCCTGTCTGTCGACACATTCGACAACCTCCAAGTGCCTTATGAACAGCTCTAGCCCACCAAGCCTTTCTCAGGAGTGACCGACGGCTCCACCACACCGATAGGGCAAGTCCGCCTGCCTGTCACCTTCGGGGAGCGCAAGAACTACCGCACCGAGCTCATCAACTTTGACGTCGCGCACATCCGCCTGCCGTACAATGCCATCCTCGTGTATCCGGCCCTGGCCAAGTTCATGGCTGTCACTCATCACGGCTACAACGTTCTCAAGATGCCAGGAAGCGGAGGAATCATCATGGTCCGATGTGAAGAGAGGGATGCGGTGTGCTCCCTCAAGCGCGCCTTTCAAGCCGCAGCAATCGACGACCCCGACAGCAGAAATGAAGGCCCTCTGGAGGCCATCCCCAAGAAGAAGCAGCCGCGCCGTGCAGGACCTCAGGAGGATGGCGTCGCGACAGGAGCCTCGTCAGGACCAGCGCCCGCTCCAAGGGCGCCTCCCTCCATCGCATAGGAAGGCGCGCCCAGCGCCTTCCTCAAGCAAGGCTCGGGGACTCTCTTTTGGAGGGCCTCATACCTTGCCAACCTCACGAGGGACGCGCTTGGGCACCGCTTGGAGGCGTGCTTCGCAGCACATGACCCTCAGGAGAGCACAGGGCAAGGAGTGCCCACAACTCAGGAGTTCATCACCAGGACCACCCAGGAACTGGAAGAAGCAAGAGCCATGCGCGGCGACAGCCACCCACGAGGCGCAGCTCCGCATCCTGGCGAGGATGCTGGGCTGCGTGTTTGCATCGATGTCCCAGGGCTCAACAGGGCCGCATCTCAGGAGCGTTTCTGGCCTTCGCGTGTGGGCCACTGCGAGGGCCAGTAGCACAACTACGTTCGTATGCCTTTTGGCTTGCCGAGCGTGGCGTCGGCCTATCAGCGCAACCTGCGACGTGTCCTGGCGGCTCAGGAAGCCAAGTACCACGCCGTTCTGGAGGAGATGGAGACGGTCTTCAGGGAACCTCCCGAGCCCCCAGAGCCTCCCGAGGCTCAGGGTTCTGGCGGCTCATGAGGAGTCATTTCTTCAACGCACGCCTTCAGCTGCACGAACTCTACTTCGTCTACAGAACCAGGTGACATCTTCCAAGCTCGTTTAGCTGGGAGCGCCCCTCGGGCTGTCTTATTCCCAGGCCGCGTGGGTTCGTCCCTACGGCATGTATCCCTTTTTCTTATGACTTCAGCTTACCTTGTTGGGGGCGCCCCTCGGGCTGCATCATCCCCAAGCCGCTCAGGCCAGACCCGGTGGCATGTATCTTCCTACATTTATCCCAATTGATCTGCTCTCCATGCTTAACCCGCCAACTGCTGTCACCTGCTCTATTGCTGCCCACCATAGGTCTGTTCATCCTATGCAATTCGCTTGCACGCTAAAAGGGGGCTCCTGAGCATCGTGACTCAGGAGCTCTTACTGGCTATCCAGCCCTCACCCCCTGGCCTTGACCACGACATCGCGACCTGGAATACCAGCGGCGGCTGAGCTCGCTCGAGGGCCGGGACCTGAGGACGTAGAGTGCTTGCATCTAACCTCCTTGCAGGGACATACAATCACCAAGACTCAAGACCAAGCGCAACCCGCCTTGAGGTAGTGCCGTGTGAGTCCCGCGCTGGCTCACGAGTGCCCAGATACACCTCGCAGCCCTACCGTGCAAGCCACGTGTCAGGGCGGGTTCTACACGCCCCGGGGGCTCCTCCCGGAGGGGCCCCCCATCCCATGCCCAAGTGGAAGCACCATGCTCCGTGCTGGCTGTTGACACTGCCGAGGAGCGGCTATGCCCGTGCGCAAGCGGAAGCACTATGCTCCGCGCTGGTGATAAACAACTGAGGGCGGCCCCATGGTCGTACCAACCTCAGGGAGCCCAGAGCTTAGCGCCCAGCCTCACCACAATGCCTCCCCTTAGGAGAGCCACACAAGGGGGCTGTGCATGGGGGCTACGCTCGGGTTACGCCCAAGCGCACGCTACCCAACAAGGTCCCCCGGACCTGGGCATCGCATGCCCCTCCCGAGACCTCGGCGAGGGCAGGTATGGAAATTGTTTGCACGTCAAGGGGGACTCCTGAGCATCGTGACTAAGGAGCCTAACTGGTCACGTAGCCCCTCACTCCTTGGTCTGTCCTGGTCTCCGGTTGGCCCAATGGCGGTTGAGGTACGCGCGTGGCCGGGTTCTACTGACGTAGAACATTGATCTATCCTCACGAACTCTCCCTAAATGCTGTTTGCGCGTCAAGGGGGATTCTTGAGCATCGCGACTCAGAAGCCTAACTGGTCATGTAGCCCCTTACTCCTTGGTCTGTCCTAGTCTCCGGTCGGCCCAATGGCGGTTGAGGTATGCGCGGGGCCGTGCTCTGCCGACGCAGAACGCAAAGCCAGTAGTAAGGAAATCGCAAAATCTTGAAGCAAATATTAAAAGCATATTGTTCTCACAATACCAAATGAAAAGTCTAAACGCCTCCACGAGGCCTGATACATGTCGCAGGAACGAAATGGGAAGAATAGTCCTAGGTTACCCCTGGGTATTGCCATCGCCTGCGGAAGGTGCTCCCTCGTGGGCAATGATGTTCTCACCTTCACCACCAGCCGCAGGATCCGCGGCGTCGCCAGATAGAGGATCGGAGACAAAGCCGCGGAACCTCCCCAGCAAGGCCTCCACTTGACCTTGTACAACCGCGGCGGCGGCTTCACATTGATCTTCAGCCACAGGCTCCAGCAGCTCGTCAAGGCGAGCGCTGGGGTTGCGGAGGTGCAGATGGCTGAAGACGCGAGTCAGTGCGGCTGAAGACAGGACGCAAGCTTCTGCCTCCGCCATGGGACCGAGGCCATCAATGACCTCCTCAAGCGCCTTCACCACGAGAGGAAGTAGCTAGGCGGGGCCGTCCTCGTCGGTGTCCAGCGGCTTCTCCAGGCCGTGCTCATAGAGTGTCTTCAGCACCTTGTGAGACCTCTTCTCGAGATCGGCGAAGGCCACACGGTCTTCAGCCAGGACTCATGCCTTGGCATCAAGATCGGCCTCCCTCGTCCCCATCTTCCGCTCCAACTCTTCCAGCCGGTTGCGCTCGGCGGCCTGCTTCATCCCTAGCTCCGCCATCTCAGCATCACAGTTCTTGACGGCTTCCTCCCGGGCTTCATCTTTTCCTCCTTCGCTTAGCGACAGTGTACCTCTTCGGTGTGCTTGTCGTTCAGGCTCTACAACTCACCCTCCAGCACTTGGCAGTGGTCACGGGAGGCCTTGGCGTCTTTCAGCGCCGCATCATGATCGGATGCAGCGCTGGTGGCTCCTTGCTTCTCCTCCTCGGAAGTCGCAGCAGCCTGGCCCAGCACCGCGCGAACCGCCAGGTCGGAGTGAAGCCAGCCAGAGGCCAACTCTAGACGCCCGGCCACCAGGCGCGGGTCCGCGCTCAGGATATCCGCCTGCAGCTGGGTCATCTCCGAAAGGGCACGCTCCAAGACAGCAGCAGGAGCAGAAGAACCAGGGAGTGGAGGTGCAGCGGTGGGAGGAAGCGACACCGTCACCAGGGCTTGGGAGATAGCGGGTTCTGGAGTAGCTAGGACCTCGTCAGCCGCGCCAAGTGCCGGCACCTCCGGAGCCTGCGGGCCATGGGGGCTGATTCCACGCGGCGATGTTCCTCTTGGCCCCGCGAGGACGACCGGGCTGGGGAGATGCGGGCGCTGCTACCTCCTTTCTCTGTGGAGGAAGGCATGGCCGCGGTATCCACCTTCCTCTTCTTCGCTGAAGATGCCAGCCTGATCAACAAAGGGCGAGCGTCAGGAAATAACAAGTACTGGCAGGGATAAACCGAAGCTCGAGACACCTACCGGTCCACCACAAAGTACTCCACCTTTCTCTTGTGAAGCTTGAAGCCTGATAGCATCGGGACCTGAAGGGCAGGCGTTTGGGCTCCGGCGGCGCCAGGCGGTGCGGAGGCAGAACCGGATCCAGCCCCAGGAGGTGTTGGGGTGGAGGCAGCACCACGGACCACCAGCGATGACCTACCCTTCGTCGGGATGAGGGGTTGCTCCCTCTCCCCTTGGTAGGCGTCGGCTTTGGCATCATCAGGAAGGGTGCGGAGAATCTCGGCCTTGCTCAGAGGGGAAGTCTCCCCCACCTCTTCCGGGGTCTTCTCCGAGTCCACCTCCTCTTCCCCCTCTCCGCGGGACTCGCCAGAAGACACCTCCAATGGTTTCTGCGCCATAGGAGCTCCCGGAAGCGCCGGTGGCACCAGCCCACGCGCATCAAAAGTTGGCCTGGAGGCGATGAATTCCTCCCGGTCCATGTGTTGGAACAAGGGAACGAAGGCACTGGGCGGGTACTCCCCGACTATGAGGCACAGGACGGCGTCCAATTCATGGCCAGGCAGGTCCCCTGGCCTCAGGCGGGTCTTGTTTTCCTCTTCTTCGAGCTCCCAGAGGGGGCGCGCGCATGCCTGGAGTGGGGCAACCCGCAGCATCAAGAACTCCCTCAGGAGCATCGCCCCCGTTATCTTGGCCGCCCTCGCGTTGCCCGGCTTTAGGTCGGTCATCATCTGCCCCAACACTAATGATGCCCGCTCATCGACAAGCTCTGCCTTGGGACACCGCTTGCCCTGCCGGGGCGCTTCCGTCGACAACACCAGGCACGGATGGGCGTGCTTGGCGTCCATCATGACCCACTTGGATCGAATGTTGTCGGCTCTCTTCCCGGTGCTCGAGATAGAGTTGGCCTTGCCGCAGGCGATGGAATTAGCGCATCCAGAGGCGTGCTTGCCGCTGACGCGGAGGAAGAATAAATGGCATAGGAGCGCCACGGACGGCATCACGCCCAGGTACGCCCCGCAGTAGTAGGCAAAGATTTACAGGAGAAGGACAGAGTTGGGATGGAGGTGCAATGCCTGTAGCCCATAGTGGTCAAGGACTTCATAAAAGAAATCACAGAAGGGAGGAACCAACCCAACAGCGACGCTGCTCAAGAAGAAGGGGAAGCAGGTGCTCCCCTCAGGCTCCGTCTCATCGGACGCAAGCCGGAGCTCCGTCTTCCCCCACTCGTTGCTCTCTCCCGCTGTCAGCAGGCGCATGGAGGCGAGGCTCTTCTCCATGATGGTGGGCGCCTCAAGAGTGGGCTCGTACCAAGCCGGCACTGAGGAAGTCTTGACCTTGTGCGGCGCCATGAGCGGCAGATGCAGAGCAAGCCTGGGGCAGATCTGGAGGTAGCGGCGGCGAAGACCGAGAAATGGGATCTGGAGCGAGGCAAGGAAGAAGCAACAAAGGCAAGTGCTGCCTGCGCCAGCCTTTTGTCAGGTCAAGTAGTTGCCGAGGCAGCATGGGGAAGCGGAGACGCCCACGTCCAATCAACCGCTACGCATCAACCAAGGCCGCTGGCTTCGGGGGCCCGCGGTGCTCCGTACTTGGCCCTTGGCTTTGCCGCGAAGCCAAGCCCGAGCGCACCTTGGGCCCTGGGGCTACTGTCGGCGTTCTAGGAACGTGGGTCCCTAGACATGCCTGCCTGCGGCCCATGGTGTGGCTAAGCCAGCAGGCCGTACGGCCCATCTTCACCAACAAAGCATCCAAGACCCTCGCGAGGGTCCAAGCCTCGCGAGGCGGACGATGCAAGACCTCCTCTGGAGTAGCCTAGCCAGGCAGGCTCACGAGGAGCGAAGATATCAAGGTGGGGCAAACCTCACGAGGCCCTCGTGACGTGAGCCATGACGCACGACACCAGGCGGGCGCCAGCACGCGTAGCGTCCTTGTTTCCTCTTTGGTGGTAAGGAAGCCAGCGCATGGGAAGAGTACGGAGGCATCAGGCAAAGGTTGCTGTATCGGTGGAATGAGACCAAGACTAGGAGGATGGCAAGATGGAGGTCATCATGGAGCCCAAGACGGCGTCACCACCAGAGCTCTTCGCAGGTGAAGACCACTTTTGTCAGGATAGCTTGTACTAGCTGTCCCCCCTTCAAACTGGCCCGCCGTTGTTGGCTCCCTTCCCGCTCAATATCTGGGAAGAGGACCAGGGCCTACATAAGGAGAGCTAGACACCATAGTAGGGGCATCTCATCTCATCTTAGCTCTATCCAACCCGATCGAGAGCCTACTCACAAGAACACCTCAACCTCATAAGGTTGTTCTTCCCTTGTACTGTTCATTATCAGCCCTAGAGGCAATCCACCACCACCACACTGGAGTAGGGTATTACACCACAACGGTGCCCGAACAAGTATAAACCTCGTGTCTTTCTGTGAGTTTGTCGAGTTCGTCCGCGAGATCTTAGCGAGCTAGGGCATACATCGGTAGGAAGGAAAGACTTCGCGCGCGCCCAAGTGTTCGAACCTTAAGGGTTTGCCGGAACCCCACATCCGACACCACTAGTGTGTGGCAGAGAAACGCGCTGCAGCTACGTTTATAGCAATAGTGCATCTCAAGGAAGAAGGGCTACAACTACAATTCCCCTACTGTTCTCACCAGGCTACCATTAGTAGTAGCAAACTTAAGCAAAGCGCGCTGCTGCTAAGCTTGTTGTAGTAGCGTGTTTCACATAGAAAGCGCTACTGCTAATTAAAGGAAATAAAATGTAAAACATATTGAAAAGTAAATGAAAATGAAAGATATAGAAAAATGGGAAGGAAAAAAAGAAGATGTGAAGGAAAACAAATGAAAAAGGAAAATAAAGGAGAAATGCGTAGCAGCAGCGTGTATTCAGGACAAGCGCTATAGCTAACTTAGCAGGAGCGCTTTATGTCATCTAGCGCTATAGCTAAGTTAGCTATAGCTAATGTAGCAGTAGCACTTTTCCTAGAACTTGCTACTGCTACTTTTGACTTAACCGCTTGCTCCTTCTTTCCACGGCCACTTCCCCCAAATCGAACTCATCTGCTCTGGACGCCATCGTCGCCCTGCGTCGTCGGCGGCCGCCGCGCGCTCTCCAGTCGTCCTCCGCACGGCCTTGACGCCGCCCCCGACCCCGCCCCCGACCCCGGCCTCGATGCCGCCCCCGACCCTATCCTCGACGCCACCTGCCCCTCCCTCGGTCGCTCCCTAACACCGCTGGCACCCGAGGTGAGCACGCCTACACCTCCTCCTCCTCCTCCACCCCTACCTCTGCCTAGCTTGGGTTCCTAGGGTTCATCAAATTTTAGAGTGCATCAAATTAGTTAGGGTTCATCAAATTAGATGCTAATTATGGTAGTAGTTCCTAGGTAGGGTTCTGTAATGCCCACGATGCGGCTATATCTCCCACGTGTCGAAGCATGACTTAGAGGCATAACCGCATTGTAAGCAATGTCGCAAGTGAGGTAATCTTCACAACAACCCATGTAATGAAATAGAAAAGAGGTACATAGTTGGCTTACAATCGCCACTTCACACACTACATGAATGTAATATAACATCATCCAGATACATACAAGGTCCGACTACGGAACCAAAATAAAAGAAGACTACCCCAAATGCTACAGATCCCCGATCGCCCCAACTGGGCTCCACTACTGATCAACTGGAAATGAAACAACTCAACGGACACGAACTTCAATGAGCTCCCAACTGAGCTGGGTTGCGTCACCTATACTGGTATTATCGGCACCTGCAAACTGGTGTTGGAAGTAATCTGTGAGTCACGGGGATTCAGCAATCTCACACCCACGCGATCAAGACTATTTAAGCTTATGGGTAGGGAAAAAGGTATGAGGTGGAGCTGCAGCAAGCGACTAGCATATTTGGTGGCTAACATACGCAAATGAGAGCGAGAAGAGAAGGCAAAGGCACGATCGATGAACTATGATCAAGAAGTGATCCTAGAACAACCTACGTCAAGCATAACTCCAATACCGTGTTCACTTCCCGGACTCCACCGGAAAGAGACCATCATGGCTACACACGCGGTTGGTGCATTTTAATTAAGATAAGATTCAGGTTTTCTACAACCGGACATTAACAAATTCCCATGTGCCCATAATCGCGGGCACGGCTTTCGAAAGTTCAAAACCCTGCAGGGGTGTCCTAACTTAGCCCATCACAAGCTCTCACGGTCAACAAAGGATATTCCTTCTCCCAGGAAGGCCCGATCAGACTCGGAATCCCAGTTACAAGACATTTCGACAATGGTAAAACAAGACCAGCAAAGCCACCCGAATGTGCCGACAAATCTTGATAGGAGCTGCACATATCTCGTTCTCAGGGCACACCGGATTGTCCAAGGTTCCCGTAGGCCAGCCCAGAGTTGCCCCTGGTGGCCACCGGCAACTGACAGGTTGCACCAACACTCAGAGGAGCACTGGCGCGGGGGTTTAAATAAAGATGACCCTTGAGCCGGCCGACCCAAGGGAAAGAAAAGGCTAGGTGGCAAATGGTAAAACCAATGTTGGGCCTTGCTGGAGGAGTTTTATTCAAGGCGAACTGTCAAGGGGTTCCCATTATAACCCAACCGTGTAAGGAACGCAAAAATCAAGGAACATAACACTGGTATGACGGAAACTAGGGCAGCAAGAGTGGAACAAAACACCAGGCATAAGGTCGAGCCTTCCACCCTTTACCAAGTATATAGATGCATTAATTAAATAAGAGATATTGTGATATCCAGAAAAATATCCATGTTCCAACATGGAACAAACTCGAATCTTCACCTGCAACTAACAACGCTATAAGAGGGGCTGAGCAAAGCGGTAACATAGCCAAACAACGGTTTGCTAGGACAAGGTGGTTAGAGGCTTGGCTTAGCAAATGGGGGATGATATAGCAAGTGGTAGGTATCACAGCAAAGGCATAGCAATAGAGCGAGCATCTAGCAAGCAAAGATATAATTGATTTTGAGGGTATGGTCATCTTGCCTGAGATCCCGCAAGGAAGAAGAACGAGTCCATGAAGAAGAACAAACGGACATAGATGAACAGATCCTCACAAACGTGACGTTATCGGAACTAACCCGAAGGTGCAAAACCGGAAAGAAGCAAACAACATTGTAAAACAACCACCACATAAGCATGGCATGATGCACAACCAAGTATGATGCATGTCCGGTTTAATTATGCATGACATGGCAAAGTGCACAAGCAATCCTACAAATTAAGTGGAGCTCAATATGCAACGAGTTGCATATTGACGAAACACCACATCAATTATTTAGTTCACTCCCGATTAGGTACTCAACAATATTAAATGTTGGTTAGCATGGCAAGAGGTGAAGCATAACAAAACTATACTATCTAAACAATTTAAATGGGGCCGGATATAACAAACAACAAATCCGGTAAATCCCCATATGCATTTAGCAAATTAATGCAAACAACAATTTAAACCATCTTAAAGTTGTTAACATGATGCAGATGACATGAACAAGTTTATGCAATATTTATTAGAAGTTGACAAGAGCATTATGAAGCACTTGTCACCGTGGTGGAAAGGAAAGGGGTGTCATGGCAACGATAACGAAAATGGTGCCACGGCAGCGTTCCGGTTCCGCTAACTCGATTGAGATACCGATGCAAAGGAGAAATTTGCGGATGCGTGCAAAAGATGGTGGGGTGCTCCCGGATTCCAGGTTCCCACATGACGGCGGAAAGGCAAAAGAGGGGCTTCATGCAATGAACAACTCGGACACGGAGCAACACACGGTTCAACTCATACACCGCAAGCATTCGTTCACGGACGTCGTCTCGGGGTTATACCTTCGGAGCATGCAAAGGGGACGGTTCTCATTCGTAGAGGGAAGTAGTCATTCTCGCACGCTCTAGGGTCAACGGTAGAGGTTCTCGCGATCTCGGTGACGGTAGTGGTACATGTTTATCGGTAGTCAAACATGACGATCCGGAGAGGGTACTTGGCAACATGCACGTCGTCGGTAGTTGTGCACAATCGTTGTCGGACTTGATGGCTTCGAGGTCTTCGGGCGTAGTGGTACATGTTCGTTTTTTGGAGAGGTACATGGCATTCTTCGGTCATAGGTACTTGACGTTTTGCTATCCGGGTCTTCGGCGATGGTCGTCATACACATGACGTTGGGGTACTTGTCGGTTCGGACTTGACGGAGTAGATGTACACGTTTCGTAGATGAACTTGGTGTAACCGTGCGGTAGTCTAACTTGAGGTGGTCTTGGACCAGGTGATCTGGGTGATACAGTGATCGTAGAGGTACTTGGCGACGTTTCCATGAAGCACAAAACGAAGCTCCCGCAAATAGAGGCAACCAGTGCCCTGGTGCTCTGTACGCCGGTCGATGCACTTGTGGCTGAGCAGAGGAGGAAACAAGGGCCTCCAGGAGAAGCATGGAGTGGACTGCGAGGTCGGCCATGGTGATGGTGGTGCAAGGTAGAGGAGGGTCATGGCGGCTGCAAGCAAGCAGGCACGGAGGTGAAGCGGGAGAGGTTGCTGGCGGTCCAAGGTGGTCGTTGGGCGCGCAAGCACACGAGCAGGGGCACCCTCTGGTCGTGCAGAAGAGGAGGCCGGAGCAAGGCAAGGAGGGCGACGGGGACGACACAGAGTTGAGGCGCGGGGCAGAGATGATGGAGCAGAGGAATCGGTGAAGCAGCAGAAGGAAAAGGGGAGCAGAGGAGAGACCGAGCCAGTGGCTGGGTGCTTCGTGGCGGCACCATGGCGGCGCTCGGGAATACCATGGCGCTCAAGGAAAACATGGAGCTCCGGTTGGTGGCGACGAAGAGAGGCGGCGGCTCTCCTGACAGTTGACGAAGTGGAGGAAGGAGGGGAATGGAGTAGCCGGCAACGGCTCCAGCGACGGGCGCAGTCCAGGGAGGAGGCGAACGGGGAGGACGAGGGGATCGGGAAGGACGAGGGGTGGCGGCGCTGGTGTTGGGGTCGAGCGAGGCAAAGCAGGAGGGGATCGAGGGAGTCTCCTCTCCCTGGCGATATGTGCGCTCTCCTGTCGACAATGTGGAAACGAGGGAGAGAGGGAGAGATCGATCGCGGCGATCTAGATCGGGCAACTGACTGGTGGCGGCAGGGAACGAGGGGGAGATGAGGTGAGTTGGGCTAGGGTTAGGTTTTGGTGGGCTACGATGCCCATGGGCCGGCGGTGCTGATGGCCTTAGGTGGGTCGGAGCGGAAGTTGGCCTAGGGAGGCCCAGGAAAGCCTTTTCTTTTATCATTTACTTCCTGTTTATTTAGATAAATAGTAACAATGAAAGAAAAAGGCCAGGGGGCTAGAAGAGGAGTTTTTCAGATATAAAAATATCCTCAATCTCCTAGAACTATACTCTATTTGATAAAATTGTCTTGGATATTTTAGAGGTAGAAAAATAAAACAAGTTTAAATATGATTCAAACTTGAGGCATTTTTGAACCTAACCAAAACAACTCCAAAGGATCTGAAATTTGACAGAGAGGTTGCAGGCATGGTCGAGAATTTATCGGAAAAGAATGAACATTAATAGAGAAGGGGAAAATGGCACTTGCAAAAGAAAAGAAATAGAAGGAAAAGAGAAGGAGATGATGCATGGGACAAAGGCATGGGGAATTAATTTGCAAGTGTGTTATGATGATTCCAAATTAATGGAATATTTAATATAGCTCCCTAAAATATTGGGAGGATATGTTATAAAGAGAACTCACCATGTGAATTCCCTCGGTTTAAATTGATCAAAGATCCATGCCATTTATTTAGTTGAGTTAAGAAAGGAAATGACATGATGGCATGATGACATGATGCAATGCACATGATGTAAAGATGAATGCAATAAACCAAAAACTCATATGACGAAAACCCGGAAACCCTGGAAGGCATCTGAAGCTCCTGTCTTGGGGCATTACAACACTCCACCACGACGAGAGGATCTCGTCCCGAGATCTAGAATGGCATTGGAGAGAAACAGAAGAGAAAGAGGAGAGGTAAAACTAATTGCTTGTTTTACAAATGAGTGAAACCAATGAACCTTGCGAGGTTGAACAAATTCGAGAAAAGAATACAATGAAGGTGAACAAATTCGAAAACGCTCCGTTAGAAAGAGGAACAAGGAAGAACAAATTCGGATAGAACTCCGGTTGAGAAGGGAGGCAAAACTTGATAAGATGGAACAACTTGAAAAGAGGGCACGACACTCCGGTTAAATGGATAAGCAAAAGAAAGAACATGATCTTCACAAAATGAGATGATGTGTGAAGAGAGAACATCGCAATGCCTCCGGACGGAAGAATAGAAGATATATACTTGAAATAAAGGAATGGAGAAGAAAATGCCAACTTCTGCCACAATTGAGCTTGAAAAGGCATCCTTAGGAGAAGGGTCGAACAGAGTTGTTGGAAAATCAACAACGAAAAAAAGGCTGCTTGTGGGCTTATGAAAACATCTCAAAAATTAAGGTGAAATTCTGCCACTAACGAAAACAAGATTGGATTGATATCAACAAGGAGACGAGAAGCTTATTTCACCGGGAGGATAAGTGAAGAACTTGGGTCATTTATAAGCACCATAAATAGCAACCATCCTTAGGAAAAGCTCTAGGTGAAATATAACCCAAGATAACTCCAACGAAGAGATTGATGGATTGAGAAGAGCTCATGCTAGAAGAGATTGATGGGTTTAACTATCTCATTCTTAACAACAAGTGAATCATGAAACATGAACTCAAATTATCAAGAATGACATAATACCATGTCCAATGATACGGTAGAAAGGATTGCACTTCGGAATGCGAGATGAAGAAATGCTTGAGCTCCTTAGAAAAGAATCTCAATGAATACTTGGAGAAGGAATTACTTCCTTGATGAACCATCATGTAGAACATTCATGAAGAACTCCGGTAACAAAAAGGATGATGAAGATGAAAGGAAAAAGAAGTTGAAAACACAAGGTGAAGCCTTGCGATGATTTAAATGGAGCTTCGCGACAAGATAAAGTGGAAACTTGGAACTCCGGAAAAGAAAGATGAGCAAAAGAAACCAAGATTTTTTCAATGAACCTCCGAAATAAGGAATTAATAACTTGGATGAACAAGAATAAGAATTATGTTATGCTTGTCCTTCATCAATTAAATTGATGATAAACAATGGATTTGGCACACTACTTATTCCCGTTGCAAAGGATTGAAGAGAGATATAGCATAAACTTGAGAAAGGTCTTCCACAAACCACCGGTAGGATTGGAAAGAACGAATGAATTGATATGATAAACACGGAAGATAAATCTTGAACGAACCACCATAAGAATTGAAAATGAACGAAGAAAACGAACACATCAGGAGGAGGAATTGGAAAATGAGCGAAGATACTTGAGAGAATTTAGATGCAAGTGAACGAAGAGATCCTGAATTGATTAGAGAAAACTTGAATGAAGCACCGGTAAGATTTGGAGAACGAGAGCTGAAAGCTAGAATGGATAAATCTTCTGAAATGATGGGCTTCGTAGAAAACAAACTGAAATACTCTTGAAATGCTCCGGATGGGTGAAAAGAAATTCTCACAACCGAAACAATTATGAGAGGATGGCATGAAGCTAGAGCGATGAATCTTGAAGAGAATGGAGCAAGATTGAGAGAAAAAATCTTCTTCGGTCTTAAAATGTTGAGAATACCGATGAGAAACACCACCATGAATTGTTGAGATACTCCGGGATGAAAAATAGAAAGGTTGAACCAACGATGAAAAGAATTTGAAAGATCTTGGAGAAAGACATTTGACTGATGATAATTCATTCTTACGTCAAACTTCGAAATGAAATTTGAGAGTAACTCTGGAAAAATTAGAAGAGTCAGGTAAGATCCTAGGAAAAGACCTGTGGGTTAGGGCCCACTCAAAAGAAACACCATTGAAATGGTTGCTCGAACGAGAGATTACATTGGTTGAATTAAATGACTTGAATAAGATAACAACCTCGGAATAGGTTGATCGAATCCGTAGTGGAAACATGAATCTTCGAGATATCTTCCGCACTCCGGAACAATTGAATAGCAAGCGGGGAATGATTATGAGGAGCACCGTTCATACGAAAAGCATTGGGCAAAATGAAAAGACTATGCTCAATACAAATCTTGAATTGAATCCACCAGAGAAGATAAAAGAAATGAAGAATGATGAACTTGAAGCTCCGTTAGCATCTTCTTGAGAATCACCAGATAAGAATATTGACGGAAAAGAATGGAGAGACTTCACATGAACAAAATGGATACTTGATTAAGACATCTGAGTCCTTGAATAAAAAGGGATGGGAGGGTGGGAAAAACAAAGTCAACTTGGAACGGATGAAGGTAACACCGTTGAGAAGAACTGAAATTGGATCTTGCTGATGTTGAAAATGATCGGATCCACTTGAATAGAGACACACCGGTTGAGAAGAAATTTAGATGACAAGCTCGATGATCAAGAAGGATTTGTATTAACATCGGAGTATGAGAACACCGTTTAAGAAAGGTATGGAATCAACATTTGATTTCGAAGCAACTCGAATACCACAACTGGAAACAAAACAAGGGATTGACTTGCAGAATAAGCCGGAACAAACATATGATTGAGATTTCGTCCGAAGTTTTCGTGGTGGGGCCTACACAGGCTCGATCGTACAACTCCATCATGTACAAGGCAGTGCACATGACATACGAAGCGTCCCCGAGTCAGCATAGCCAAGGACTCTTTTAAGACACAACAAGACCACTATAAAACCAACCGTGGATAGGCGGACCACTAGACGTCGAACCCCAATCTCAAATCATGCATATGTCGGAAAGTATCCTAAGAGCTACTTGAATTCCCACTTATAAACTCCCGAAACTTTCCGGTTATGCAATCAGGTGTTGGGGATATAGGGGAAGCATAATATCTCACCCAAAACTAGCAAATCCTACATCCAGCTGTATCCATCCTTCAACACATAACCAAGAAACCTTTGGAAATCATTTACCTCAACCTTCGAAAAGCATCCGTTATACGAGTTATGGCAATACTCCCGAACTCCCGCCCCAGTACTAGGTGGCGTCGAGGTTATCTCACCAACAACTGTATAAAAGAGATTTTCGATGTTGGCGAAACTCAGGTATTCTAGAACTGCAACGATAAAATTGTGACGACAACACCTCGGAGCTCAACTCCCTGGGACACTGCCACAACCCGTAAATGTCAGGAGGCACCAAGAACAATGTTCTCGTCACAAAACCATCGGAACGATTCCAAGATACCCGCGTGATCCTAAATTTTTTTAGTGAAATTTGAGAAGAGAAGAGTCAAAACTGTGCGTCTGGATGCCTCACCAGAGCGACGAAGGGAATGAGGAGTAAAAAGAATCCTACTCTCCGATATATGTATAAACCTATAAGACTCAAAACATTTTTCTAGACTCAACAACGCCAGTGATTCGATCAAGCAGGGGGCTCCTAAAGTCGGGGAAGGCTCTGATTACCATCTTGTAACGCCCACGATGCGGCTATATCTCCCACGTGTCGAAGCACGACTTAGAGGCATAACCGCATTGTAAGCAATGTCGCAAGTGAGGTAATCTTCACAACAACCCATGTAATGAAATAGAAAAGAGGTACATAGTTGGCTTACAATCGCCACTTCACACAATACATGAATGTAATATAACATCATCCAGATACACACAAGGTCCGACTACGGAACCAAAATAAAAGAAGACTACCCCAAATGCTACAGATCCTCGATCTCCCCAACTAGGCTCCACTACTGATCAACTGGAAACGAAACAACTCAACGGACACGAACTTCAACGAGCTCCCAACTAAGCTGGGTTGCGTCACCTGCACTTCTATCATCGGCACCTGCAAACTAGTGTTGGAAGTAATCTGTGAGTCACGGGGACTCAGCAATCTCACACCCTTGCGATCAAGACCATTTAAGTTTATGGGTAGGGAAAAGGTATGAGGTGGAGCTACATCAAGCGACTAGCATATTTGGTGGCTAACATACGCAAATGAGAGTGAGAAGAGAAGGCAAAGGCACGATCGATGAACTATGATCAAGAAGTGATCCTAGAACAACCTACGTCAAGCATAACTCCAACACCGTGTTCACTTCCCGGACTCCACCGGAAAGAGACCATCACGGCTACACACGCGGTTGGTGCATTTTAATTAAGATAAGTTTCAGGTTTTCTACAACCGGACATTAACAAATATCCCATCTGCCCATAACCGCGGGCACGGCTTTCCAAAGTTCAAAACCCTGCAGGGGTGTCCCAACTTAGCCCATCACAAGCTCTCACGGTCAACGAAGGATATTCCTTCTCCCAGGAAGGCCCGATCAGACTCGGAATCCCGGTTACAAGACATTTCAACAATGGTAAAACAAGACCAGGGAAGCCACCCAAATGTGCCGAGAAATCCCGATAGGAGCTGCACATATCTCGTTCTCAAGGCACACCAGATTGTCCAAGGTTCCGGTAGGCCAGCCTAGAGTTGCCCCTGGTGGCCACCGGCAGCTGACAGGTTGGACCAACACTCAGAGGAGCACTGGCCCGGGGGTTTAAATAAAGATGACCCTTGAGCCGGCTGACCCAAGGGAAAGAAAAGGCTAGGTGGCAAATGGTAAAACCAATGTTGGGCCTTGCTGGAGGAGTTTTATTCAAGGCAAACTGTCAAGGGGTTCCCATTATAACCCAACCGTGTAAGGAACGCAAAAATCAAGGAACATAACACCGGTATGACGGAAACTAGGGCGACAAGAGTGGAACTAAACACCAGGCATAAGGACGAGCCTTCCACCCTTTACCAAGTATATAGATGCATTAATTAAATAAGAGATATCGTGATATCCCAACAAATATCCATGTTCCAACATGGAACAAACTCCAATCTTCACCTGCAACTAACAATGCTATAAGAGGGGCTGAGCAAAGCGGTAACATAGCCAAACAACGGTTTGCTAGGACAAGGTGGTTAGAGGCTTGGCCTAGCAAATTGGGGCATGATATAGCAAGTTGTAGGTATCGCAGCAAAGGCATAGCAATAGAGCGAGTATCTAGCAAGCAAAGATAGAAGTGATTTTAAGGGTATGGCCATCTTGCCTGAGATCCCGCAAGGAAGAAGAACGAGTCCATGAAGAAGAACAAACGGACGTAGACAAACGGATCCTCACAAACCTGACGTTATCGGAACTAACCCGAAGGAGCAACACCGTAAAGAAGCAAACAACATAGTAAAACAACCACCACATAAGCATGGCATGATGCACAACCAAGTATGATGCATGTCCGGTTTAATTATGCATGACATGGCAAAGTGCACAAGCAATCCTACAAATTAAGTGGAGCTCAATATGCAACGAGTTCCATATTGACGGAACACCACATCAATTATTTAGTTCACTCCCGATTAGATACTCAACAATATTAAAGGTTGGTTAGCATGGCAAGAGGTGAAGCATAACAAAACTATACTATCTAAACAATTTAAATGGGGCCGGATATAACAAACAACAAATCCGGTAAATCCCCATATGCATTTAGCAAATTAATGCAAACAACAATTTAAACCATCTTAAAGTTGTTAACATGATGTGGATGACATGAACAAGTTTATGCAATATTTATTAGAAGTTGACAAGAGCATTATGAAGCACTTGTCACCGTGGTGGAAAGGAAAGGGGTGGCACGACAACGATAACGAAAATGGTGCCACGGTAGCGTTCCGGTTCCGGTAACTCGATTGAGATACCGATGCAAAGGAGAAGTGTGCGGACGTGTGCAAAAGATGGTGGGGCGCTCCCGGATTCCGGGTTCCCACATGACGGCGGCAAGGGAAAAGAGGGGCTTCGTGCAATGAACAACTCGGACACGGAGCAACACACGGTTCAACACATACATCGCAAGCATTCGTTCATGGACGTCATCTCGGGGTTATACCTTCAGAGCGTGCAAAGGGGACGGTTCTCGTTCATAGAGGGAAGTAGTCATTCTCGCATGCTCTAGGGTCGACGGTACAGGTTCTCGCGATCTCGGCGACGGTAGTGGTACATGTTTATCGGTAGTCGAACATGACGATCCAGAGAGGGTACTTGGCAACATGCACATCGCCGGTAGTTGTGCACAATCGTTGTCGGACTTGACGGGTTCGAGGTCTTCGGGTGTAGTGGTACATATTTGTTTTTCGGAGAAGTACATGGCGTTCTCCGGTCATAGGTACTTGACGTTTTGCTATCCGGGTCTTTAGTGATGGTTGTTGTACACATGACGTTGGGGTAGTTGTCGGTCCGGACTTGACGAAGTAGATGTACACGTTTTGTAGATGAACTTGGCATAACTGTGCGGTAGTCGAACTTGAGGTGGTCTTGGACCTGGTCATCTGGGTGATATAGTGATCGTAGAGGTACTTGGCGACGTTTCCATGAAGCACAAAACGAAGCACCCGCAAATAGAGGCACCAGTGCCCCATTGCTCTGTACGCCGGTCGATGCACTTGTGGCCGAGCAGAGGAGGAAACAAGGGCCTCCAGGAGAAGCATGGAGTGGCCTCCGAGGTCGGCCGTGGTGATGGTGGTGCAAGGTAGAGGAGGGTCATGGCAGCTGCAAGCAAGCAGGCACGGAGGCGAAGCAGGAGAGGTCGCTGGTGGTCCGAGGTGGTCGTTGGGCGCGCAAGCACGACGAGCAGGGGCATCCTCGGGTCGTGCAGAAGAGGAGGCCGGAGCAAGGCAAGGAGGGAGACGGGGACGACACAGAGTTGAGGCGCGGGGTGGAGATGATGGAGCAGAGGAACCGGTGAAGCAGCAGAGGGAAAACGGGAGCAGAGGAGTGACCGAGCCAGTGGCTGGGTGCTTCGTGGCGGCGCCATGGTGGGGCTCGGGAAGACCATGGCGCTCAGGGAAAACATGGACCTCCTGTTGGTGGCAACGAAGAGAGGCGGCGGCTCTCCTGACAGTTGACGAAGAGGAGCAAGGCAGGGAATGGAGCAGCCAGCAACGGCTCAACTGGCCGACGCAGTCCAGGGAGGAGGCGAACAGGGAGGACGAGGGGTGGCAGCGCTGGTGTAGGGGTCGAGCGAGGCGAAGCAGGAGGGGATCGAGGGAGTCTCCTCTCCCTAGCGATGCGTGCCCTCTCCTGTTGACAAGGTGGAAACGAGGGAGAGAGGGAGAGATCGATTGGGGCGATCCAGATCGAGCAAATGACTGGCGGCGGCAGGGAACGAGGGGGAGATGAGGTGAGTCGGGCTAGGGTTAGGTTTTGGTGGGCTGCGGTGCCCATGGGCCTGTGGTGCTGATGGCCTTAGGTGGGCCGGAGTGGAAGTTGGCCTAGGGAGGCCCAGGAAAGCCTTTTCTTTTATCATTTACTTCCTGTTTATTTAGATAAACAATAACAATAAAATAAAAAGGCCAGGGGGCTAGAAGAGGAGTTTTTCAGATATAAAAATATCCTCAATCTCCTGGAACTATATTCTATTTGATAAAATTGTCTTGGATATTTTTAGAGGTAGAAAAATAAAACAAGTTCAAATATGATTCAAACTTGAGGCATTTTTGAACCTAACCAAAACAACTCCAAAGGATCTGAAATTTGACAGAGAGGTTGCAGGCATGGTCGAGAATTTATCGGAAAAGAATGAACATTAATAGAGAAGGGGAAAATGGCACTTGCAAAAGAAAAGAAATATAAGGAAAAGAGAAGGAGATGATGCATGGGACAAAGGCATGGGGAATTAATTTGCAAGTGTGTTATGATGATTCCAAATTAATGGAATATATAATATAGCTCCCTAAAATATTGGGAGGATATGTTATAAAGAGAACTCACCATGTGAATTCCCTCGGTTTAAATGGATCAAAGATCCATGCCATTTATTTAGTTGAGTTAAGACAGGAAATGACATTATGGCATGATGACATGATGCAAAGATGAATGTAATAAACCAACAACTCACATGACGAAAACCCGGAAACCCTGGAAGGCATCTGAAGCTCCGGTCTTGGGGCGTTACAGGTTCATATAATTAGTTAGTACTTGTAGATGCTTCAGAACTAGGGCAGTAGTGTTTAATAGAATTGGTAACAAAATTAATAGGACTAGTTGAACTAGTTTATTTTTAAACTAGTTGAATTAATAGAACTAGTGTATTTTTAGTAAGAAAATTAATAGAACTAGTTGAACTATTTGATTTTTGGTAAGAACTAGTTTATTTTTATTCATAGTAAGTTTTTAGTTGAATTAATAGAACTAGTTTATTTTTAGTAAGAAAATTTATGTTTAGTTGTTATTTTTTAGTTAAAGCAATTATTCCCGCATCTACATCGACGATGTCTATCCCGCATCCTCGCCATCGAATCAGCGGAGGACACCTTGATCAAAGGGGCCATGTCCGGGACTAGGCTCCGCCAGGCTGGTACTAGGAGGTGCTACCTATCGAGGGGTGCAGCTTGGTGAGGAGCCAGTCCATCGTTGACCCAAACGTTCTTTGGTGGCGGTCGCGTGGGCCAGTGACAACGCAGAGGCTTGAGGACCCCGTGGAGGTGGTACGTCACCGTGTCAGCGAGGAGGATGCGCACGTCCGTCGCTACATGGTTGCGTTGGAGGGAAGGTTCTCCAATACCTGGTAGGTTCTTCTGGGATCTCACTGGAGCTATGATCCTATGACGGTTCCTTCTCTTTGGGTGTCCATCGCTCGAGCCGATACCCATCATCCGCTAGGGTTTTAGTTGTATTAGTGATAATATTTGATGATGTATGGGCGCAAGAGATGATTTACTTTTTCTTATTTCATGCATGCTATTTTGAATACTTATTTATTTTCGGTTTGGTTTTGCTTATTGAATACTCAAATTGGAGAAGTACTCCTATTTTGAAGGCTCAAATTGGACCCCACTATGCAAGACATATGCATTTGATTAGTTGATAGCTTATAGGGTTTTTATTTTTGCATAAATCAAGGAGCTCCTCCATCGTCCCCGCCGTCATCCCCGTCACCGACCCCCTCCGACCTCGAGGTGAGACCAGCCAAATCTCCATGTCATTATGAGTCCTAAAGATATTTTGAAATGTTTTTGTTCATATTTGAACTATTGAAATGCAATGACCATCAAGTTTGAATGCTCATATGACGCAGATAAAAACATGTATATCTTGTGTTGCTCTGTGCTTGGCTATGTTTTGCCAGAGTGTTGATTAATATCCGTTCTGGCAAATTTCAGGCGCTCGATATGTCCTTTTTTAGCAAAGGTCATGCTGGATTTTTCCGTGAATTTTGGCATGACTTGTGCTAGAATATTTAGGAAATATCGAGTGTCCCGGAATTCCTAGAAAGATAATCAAACGACATTATGCCCATGATGAATAATAAGGATGTAATTTAGTTTTTGTCGTACATATATTTAATTGTACAAGTTAGTCTTTGAATTATGAACATAGGAAATGTCGTCATCGGACAATGAAAGTCTCCCGGGGGAGTGCGGCTAATGCGATGACGACCTAGGTCCGTGCGACAGGCCTCACTTGGACGAAGATGGGCGCTTCAGCATTAAGCTCCAGGAGACATTCGATGTTGAAACGGTATGTAACGGCGACAAGTATTTTTTTCGTAGTTAATCACCACTTCAACTATTTCAACGTGTAATTTTCATCCTTTGCAATTTGACTAGCTTATCCCATGCCATGCAAGACGCTATGTCTTGGAGAGGATGGGTTTTGAAGACCATGAAAGTTTTGTAACAAAGAAAATTCACCTAAGGACCCATCATGGTATGGATTTCAAAGTAAATATGCACAATTCTGAGAGCGTAATACATTTTTGTTACACAAATTGGGAAGCAATTTGTAAGATGTATGGTTTTTATGAGGGTATGATTGTCACCATGGATCTTGGTGATCTTGACATTGAGAAAGACAATATGGACATTTGGGTCCTTGTTCATACGCTTCCAATTCTACCGCTATGTGAGTTTCTCAAACATAGTTATTAAGTAACTTATATTGTTTATTTCAAAATATGTTATAGCTTATTTCCATTGACAGCTTATTTTCCTTCTTCACAAAATGTGCGGAAGATGGTAGACAGAACCTACTACACCGATGGCTCAAAATTAACCTATCAGGAGAAAAATCATCTGATCACATTTTGTACTTATCTTGAGAATTACAATATCTATTATCAAACTCCTCCACATTATGATCAATATGTGCCACTAGTTCACGTGTTGAACTATGGTAACATCCATGGAGATGTCATGGTAAGATTTTTTACTATTACAACATTCATGCATGTTTTGCATAAATTCTTCTAGAACTGAACTACATTGCTAACTACGAAGTTATTACTATGTTTTTCAAAAGGAAATCCCAAAGGATTCTATGCCTCATCTGATGTTTCAGAATGGTTGCCTTGATGTTTTGAACATACTGCCAGGTCATCCTGCGAATCACTCATGTCTATATCAGATTTCTAAAACCAGTGAAGACATGAAAATCAAAGAATGGAAAAAATATATGGACAGTCGTAAGGAGGTACTTCGAAGCAACATTGTGCAAAAGGCAAGAATTGGAGGTGGGATAATCTCCATTCTCCATAATGGAGAGTCAGGGCCTATCTTGTTTTATGCTATTTTACCTAAGAGAAGGTAGTAGGTCCTCTGAGAGAGAAGTAGGTCCTAGGTAGAATGTGTTATTATGTGGTACAATGTGTTAGAGGTGATGGTGATGACGACAAGTTGTGATTATGACTAGTGACCAACTTGCTATATGATCTCTCATTGATGAAAAAGATGATCATGAGGAGGTGTTACATGACAATGATGTATTATGATGATAAGTTGTTACTGATATGATGATGATACTTATTATATCATTGGGTGAAAGAACCACAGATTAGTTTCAAGTGGATGTCCATCCACTTGAAACTAGTCCATGGTTCTTTCACCTAGTGATGTAGTAACTCATTATGATGTAAAACCAATCTCTAAATTGCTGCTCTATGAAAACTTGTATAAAGGTGTATGAATACAACATGAAATAAAAAATAAATATAATACAGAATAGTAGTAGTAGCGCGGGCTGCGAGAGGCGCTACTAGTAATTACCAGTAGCGCCCTTTCAAGCAGGCACTACTACTAAGTGAATATAGCAGTAGCGCGATTAAGCCCATGCTACTACTAAACATTAGCGGTAGCACCGTATTAGTAGCGGCCACCCATGCTCGTGGTAGGCCTAAAACCCGAGCTACTACAAGGCTTTTCCCCAGTAGTGCATGCCAGAGTGCAAGAGACCAAGAGCTTCGAAGGACCAACATGCAAACCAAGAGGACCCAGATCAAGCCAAAGAAGCAAGATGCCACCAGGAGAAAAGCCCCCCTGCTTGCCGGCAAGCGAGCTCAGTAGGGGAGGGGCCACCCCTGGAAGAAGACGCCCAAGACATCCCGGCAGGGCTTGTCAGTCACATGAGGGAAAAACCACCTCACCCAACTACTCCACCATGACCCGCGTCGTCAAACAGTGCAGTGTAAAGCCGCAAAGTGACTAAGTGGTAGCCATTCACCACATGGTAGCCTTTCTCTACAGAAGATGCCCTAGAAAAACACCCGTCTTGCGACGTATCAAGCGAGCAGGTGTGAAGCTGGCAAAATAGCCCGGCAAGGCTTGCCGGGCAACCAACAACATGATGTTAAGCAGTGCATTTAATGCACCTTGTCAGCCTGCAGAGTTAGGTATGATAGCACTGTTTGCTATCTTATCAGTGCATAATCACTACTTTGCCATTGTGGTAGCCCCTTAATCTATAAAGGAGGCCCATGGAAACCGTAGAAAGGGGTTAGAAGGTTGGATAACAAACACACCCATACGCGCGTAGCCACTGCCGTCCTTGCCGGGCAAGCGTACTATGCTCCACCACCACTCTTCCACCATCAATCCACCAAAGCAGGAGCAGGGTTTTAGGCCTCACAGTGGCCTGAACCTGGGTAAAATTGCCTGCGTGATCTCTGTCGTGCTGCCCCATGCTCGTCTACTCTTTGTGCAACATGAGGTCCCCCCGCCGAGCCAGCAAGGGGCCCTCTGGTCCCATAGGTGGCCGTGGTTTCCAGCAATAGTCGGAGAAAGGGAGAGGCATAACTACTGAGGTACATCGACCGGTGCATGGGGAAAAAAGACATGTAGTCGACCTAGCTATATGTAGGGAGACTGGTAGGTGTATATGCATGCATGTGTTGGAAGCAAATAAGGTCCGGAGAGACAGACAAAGAGATAGGGGTGCGGCTAGGAGGTGGTGCGAGATGCCTACTATATCGAGGGGGAGGAGTGTGCGAGTATGAGATCGATGAGAAGAGGGGCGGGAATGTGCACATGTGTGGAACCGTATTGGACATAGGGGGCATGGACGGTGAGAATAGAAGAGGTAAAGCGTGTGTTTGTGGTAGGCACACTTGGCTAGAGAGGTATATCGACTGGT
>NC_041386.1:421250684-421296310 GCF_002162155.2 Triticum dicoccoides | reverse complement strand
CGGGTCACAAAGGAAGTCCAGAAAACAATCAAGACGATAGTTTATTAAAGCTTATAGAAGGCCTAAGCCTAGAGGCAGCTTAAGGCCCAATATTGTAAACCGCCGTATGTAAGGAAAGACTTGTAAGAAAAGGCATGTAAAAGAAGTCACCGAGCTGGACATGCTTTATGAGCCGGCCGGGACTCTATAGGTCGCCAGGCGTCAACCCGTGTATATAAGGGGACGACCCGGTGGCGGCTTAGGGCAAGAAACAAGAGATCGATAACCAAGCCGGCGAACTAGCCTCTTGGTAATCGAAACCCTAGCAATATCAACACAACTAGACGTAGGCTTTTACCTTCATTGTAAGGGGCCGAACTAGTATAAAACCTCTCATGTCCTTTGTCCCGATTAACCCCTTTAAGATTCCTAGTTGCGATGGCCCTACGACTAAGTCCTTTTGCTAGGACATCTGCCGTGACAATTCTGTCGAATTTCGGGTTCCAGCAGACCCTTGAGGTTCGAACACTGGGGTGCACGCGGAGATTTCTCCTTCTACCTACCTGCACCCCTCCGCCTCGCTAAGATCTCAGCTATGGAAAGAACAACACAAGAGACACAGGGTTTATACTGGTTCGTGCCACCGTTGTGGTGTAATACCCTACTCCAGTGTGTGGTGTGGTGGATTGCCTCTTGGGCTGATGATGATGAGCAATACAAGGAAGAACAGCCTCGCGAGGGTCTGTTCTTGGCTGGGGCGACGTACTGCTAGGAGGAGTTCAGTCACCCTTCTCTCTCTCTCACTCTCTTCTCGATTGAGATCCGATCTCGATCCCAGCTTGTTTCTGGGTTGGCCGATTCTAGATCTTCCCTACCCTGGGGGTGGCTAGTCCTATTTATAGGCAAAGGCCCTGGGCCTCTTCCCAAATATTTAGTGGGAAGGGCGCCAACAATTGGCCATTTTGAAGGGGAACATCTGGAACACTTATCCTGACTAAAGTTAGTCCTCGCCTACCAAAGGCTCTAGTGGTGACACTGGCTTGGGCTCCACAATGACTTCCTCCCTGCCGTTGGACTGATCTTGGTCTCGTTGCACCGAAACGGGTGCCTTTGCTTGATGCTCTCGCCTGCGCTTGCTCCCTTTGCACCAAAGAGGAAAGGAGGACACTGCACGGCTGGTGCCCGCCTGGTGCCTTTGGTCGTCATGGCTTGCGTCATGGGCACCTCATGAGGTACCCCGCCTTGATCTCTCCGCCCCCTCGCGAGCCAGCCTAATGAGGCCGTGCCTGAGGAAGCTCCGTGTCGTCCGCCCCGCGAGGCTTGGCCCCTCGCGAGGGTCTTGGGTCTGTGTTGATGAAGATGGGCCGTGCTGGTCCCCCTTTGAGCCACGCCGCAGGCCGCAGGCAGGCAAGTCTGGGGATCCCCGTTCCCAGAACGCCGACAGTAGCCCCCGGGCCCAAGGCGCGCCCGGACTTGGCCGTGTAGGGAGGCGAAAGGGCAAGAGCGAAGCGCCGCGGGCCCTAACAGCCTGCGGCCTTGGGTGCCACGTGACGGTTGATTGGACGTGGGCGTCTCCACTTCCCCACGGCGCCTCGGCAACTGCACGGATTGGACAAGTCCCTGCATGCAAAGCGGGTCATGATTACCTGTGATTGTGGAGGTCGGCGGTTGGCCTTTGCCGGCCATAAGTACGGAACGGCGCGCGCCCTTCCAGTCCATCCCTTTTTGCTTCTCCTTCTTCCCGGTCCTTGCTCCGTCTTGCTGCGATGGCTCCGATCCGCTGGTTCTCGATGACAAAGAAGGGAAAGGCTCCCTGAGAGGAACCAGACCCGCTCCCGCCGAAGAAACGGCTCGCCCTCCGTGGCCGGGACGAGGGGGCCCATCAGGTGGTGTCGAGGCCCTGGTGCGAGTGGCCACCGCCGGGGTTCCCGCTTCCCTTGTACGCAGACATCGAGGACTCTGAAGGAGTCGATGCCGATCGCCACGGGCGGCGCTGCCGTCGGCGCCGATGGGTCACAAAGGTGTGGGTCGTCCCCCCTGGGGTCCACACCGAGGGCTCCTCCCGAGAGTTCGTGCTCCATGCCGCCATGCCTCCTCAGTCCTGGATTCACCTTCCTCCCTTCTTCGCCTCCATCATTCCGCATGGAGAGCTCCTGGAGCTTTGGCTGCAGCACGCCGGCTGCAGCGCCCTCGCGACCGAGGCATAGGTCGCGGTCGTTGCCCCGGGCGAGGTCTTCATGACTCGAGGCTGGAGCGAAATCGCCCGGGTTTGCGGGACAAGAGGCGCCTTCGTGATCCACTTGGAGTACGATGGTGCTTCGGTGATGTTCCTCAAGGTCTTCGATGCGAATGGGCGCCGGCTGGAGTGCCGCCCCGAGAGAGGTGGTCGGGGCCCTGCTACGGCGAGGACTGGGCCCGCTGATCGCTCCCTTGGCGGCAGCTCAAGCAGCGGAGGCGTCGGAGGTTCCAGCGACTCCGGCGAGCTCTTCGCGACTCCAGAGATGAGCGACGACAGCTACGAGCCCCCGAGCCGGCGCTGCTCCTGGAGCAGGGCGGGCTCGTCAGGCCGTCGCCGACTCTGATCTAGATGGGGTTGGCGCCGGTGCTTGACGGCCCACTATTGATGATGGCGTCTTTTGCAGGGGCGCGTGTAGTTATCGTCCTTTTAGGATCTGTTCCCTGCGAGGAATCAAAGACGCGTCCCGTGGGGGCTTGTAAGGTGCCTGTGATCCTATTTTGTTAATATAACCCTTGTCGTAGAACTGTGCGAGTTGCTCATTCCGTCTTAGCTCACTTCTCCCTTTCGAACCTCACGATGGCTTGGTGCTCTGCGCCGACAGGTCCCAGTCCCAAGGTGGCTTCAGCCGTCGCTGGTATGCCAGGTTGCGATGCCGTGGTCAAGGCCAGGAGGTGAGCGACCTGGGGTCCGGTAAGAGCCCCTGAGTCGCGATGCTGAAGAGATCCCCTTTGGCGCTCAAGCAGCCGTCGTTCGGTGAGAAAGGAAAGCGGCGTCGCTAACACGGGATTGCATTAGGTGCAGGGATGGTGCCACGGTAGCTGGTGCTTCCGGGTGGTGACTTATCTCGAGAATCAGGGACCGCTCTCTGGTGTGTCGCCGGGCCCGTGCATCGGCAGGTGTGAGGTTGCTCGGCGAGGTCCTCGCGTGTCCCTCCCCTCTCTCCTTTGCTCGCCTTTCTGCTCTATGTCCTCGGGTCCCGGCCCTCGAGCAAGTCTCAGCCGTCGCTGGTATGCCAGGTCGCGATGCCGTGGACAAGGCCAGAGGGTGAGGGATGGAGAGCCAGTAGGAGTCCTAAGTCGCGATGCTCAGGCACCCCCCTTTAACGTGTAAGCGGTTCGCGCGGATGAGAGTGAAGGAGACACCGCAAGGGCCTCGCCTAGCGCAGCTCCTTTAGGAGATCCTGTAGACCCATCATAGAAAGAGCGAGGGGTTGCCATGACAATTGACAGTCAACCGTTAGTTGCTTCCGAGGGGCGATGAGGCACTGAAGGCTTGACGAGGTGGCGCCATGCGGGGCTGCCACGGCCAGAGCTCAGCCATTCAGGTTTGTCGGCGTTGCAGGGACGGACCCATGCGCAAGCGTCGTGCCGTTTGGGAGCAGCTCCGTCAGTTGGCGTCAGTTGAGTGGGCAACTAGGTCAAACACATTAGCCGCGAAGGAGTGGATTCATTCAAATAGATGCTGGGAAGGCGAACATCACTGGGTCAGGCACGAGCGACTTGGGGATGATGCAGCCCATGGGGCGCCCCCAACAAAGTAAGCTAACAACATGAAATAAAAGGGATACATGCCGCAGGGACGGACCCACGCGGCCTGGGAATAATGCAGCCCTGGGGGGCGCTCCCAGCTAGAAATGAAACTTGAAAGATGTCACCTGATGATGTTGAGGACGAAGGAGTGTTGGTGTAGCAGACTCGGTGGGCTGCGGAAGCCGATCCTCACGAGCCCCCAGGCCCAGGGGCCTCGGGAGGCTCCGGAGGCGCTGGTGGCTCCTCGCGGACCATCTCCATCTCCGCCAGGGCTGCGGAACGCCTGGCCTCTTGAGCCTCCATGATGCCCCTCATGAGGCGCTGGTACGTGGCAGCCGCGTTCGGCAAGCCGTAAGGCATGCGAACGTAGCTGTGGGGTGGACCTTCGCAGCGCCCCACTCGTGAGGGCCCGAGGCGCTCCAGAGAGGCGGCTCGATTGAGCCCTGGTATGTCGATGCAGACGCGCAACCCACCATCCTCGCCTGGATGGGGAGCCACAGCTGGTAGGCGGCGGCCGCCTTTCATGACTCTTGACTCCTGTAGCTCCTGATTGGCCTTGCTGACGAACTCCTAATGGTCTGGCTCTCCTTGCCTTACTCCTTCTTGAGAGAAACGTTCTTCGAAACACGCCTCCATGTGGTGCCCAAGCGCCTCCCTTGTGACCTTAGCCATGTCGGTGGCCCTCCAAGGGAGAGCCCCCGAGCCCTGCCTAAGGAGGGCGCCGGGCGCGCTTTCCTATGCGATGGAAGGAGGTTCCCCCTGGGCAGGCGCGGGCCCTGAGGGGCCTACCTCCTGAGGGGCCGGGCCGGACGATGTCTTCTTCTTCTTGGGGGCGGTCTCGGGAAGCCTCCTGCTTCCGCGATCCGGGTCTTCCAGTGATGCGGCCTGAAAGGCTCGTTCCAGGGTACACACCGCGTCCTTCTCTTCACAGGGCACCGTGATGGCTCCGCCACTTCCTGGCATCTTGAGGACATTGTAGCCATGGTGAGTTACGGCCATGAACTTGGCCAGCGCTGGGTACCCAAGGATGCCGTTGTACGGCAGGCAAATGTGGGCGACGTAGAAGTCAATGAGCTCGGTGCGGTAGTTGTTGCGTGCCCCGAAGGTGACAGGGAGGCAGACCTGCCCAATCGGGACCGTGGAGCCGTCGGTGACTCCGGAGAAAGGCTTGGTTGGCTGAAGCTGGTTGTAGGGCACTTGGAGATTGTTGAATGTTTCCACGGACAGGACGTTGAGCCCTGCCCCGCCATCGATGAGGGTCCTGGTGACCGCCACGTTGCTGATGATTGGGGAACAAAGCATCGGGAGGACTCCGGCTGTGGCCGCACACTTGAGCTGATCTGCTGAGCTGAACATGATGGCGCAGGCCGACCACCTGAGAGGGCGCGTGGCTTCGAGCTTGGGGAGGACTGCATTCACTTCGCAGGCGAACTGCTTGAAGATGCGTTGAGAGGCTGGGGCTTGAGCCCCGCCCAGGATGCAGGCGATCGCGCGCGGCTCCTGGAAGCCCCCAGCCCCCTCATCCTGATGGTGGTCCTCATTTCTCCTTGGCTGCGGCGGCAGCGGAGGGAGGCCTGCGTTGCCTTGCGGGCGATCCTCGTGAGGCTGATCCCTCCAGTCTCCCTCGCGAGGCGGGTCTTGCCAGCGATCCTCGCGAGGTCGATCGCGCCACCCTTGGCGCGGGCAGCGGTCTTCCCAGTGTCCTGCGTTCCTTCCTCCTCCTCGACCGTAGCCCCGGTCACTGCGGTCGGGGCAACGGCCGATCCTTCCTTCTCGCACGGCTCGGAGCTCTTGACATTCGTTGGTGTTGTGGGTGTGGAGGTCGTGGTACACACAGTACCGACTGCCCTTGGAAGGTTCGGGCTGATCTCTGCCCCGCTTGGTGTCTGGCTCTGTCGCGAGCACGGCAGCCCCCTTGCGCTTCACATCCTTGGCCTTGGGCTTCTTCTCTTCTGGGTTTGCGGCAGGCAGCTCGAGGAGGGAGAGACGCCCTTCCTCAGCCCTGGCGCACTTGGTTGCCAAGTTGAACAACTCCAAGGAAGTGCACAGGTCTTCATGCATCGCCAGCTCCTCCTTCATCTTGACATCGCGCACGCCGTCGGAGAAGGCTGAGATGATGGCCTCCTCGGTCACCTTGGGAATCTTGAGGCGTGCGTTGTTGAAGCGCTGGATGTACTTCTCCAGGGTCTCTCCGGGTTGTTGCTTGATGCGGCGCATGTCGCTCACGGCGGGTTGCCGGTCGCGAGTACCTTGGAAGTTGGCGATGAAGCGGGTGCGCACCTCGTCCCAGGAGGAGATCATGCCTGGAGCCAGGTTCATGAGCCAGGTGCGGGCCCCATCCTTGAGCGCCATGGGAAACCAGTTCGCCATGACCTTCTCGTCTCCGTTGGCAGCTTCGATGCCCAGCTCATAGAGCTGGAGGAACTCCACAGGGTCGGCCATGCCGTCGTAACGAGGAGGCAGGTCTGGCTTGAACTTGCCGGGCCACGCGACGCTGCGTAGCTTGGTGGTGAAGGCACGGCAGCCAGCTGTGGCCACGGGAGGCCTTGGGTGACAGAGAGCTTGGTCTTGCATGTCCCCACGCGCTGCAGCTAGGAGCAGCGCGGGGTCTTGATGTGCGAGATCAGGAGCATGGTCGCGACGTGCTGGAGCAGGGAGCGCCCGGGTAGCTTCTTGCGGGCGAGGGACTTCTTGGCAGCTCTGCTCTTGCCGCGCTGGCACCTGACGGAGCGGGTTCCGCCCAAGGGCCACGCGCCTTGGAGCCATGGCGCCTTCTTGACGAGGAGGCAGCCAGGGCGCCGCCGGAGCTTCGTCGCCCGCGCGGGGCGGGGTGCGGTGCAGCGGAATGGACGACGCAGGAGAGCCCCCTGCGGTGCGGACGAGCCCGGCGACGCGGTCGAGCCATTCTTCGTAGACTTCATCGACGGGACGGTAGCGCAGGAGCTCGTTTGCCGCGATGAGCGCAGCTCGAGCCTCCATGGGTGCGCGGAGCGCGCGACACGAAGAACCAGCTGGGGTGAGCGAGGGAGAAGCGGTGCGGCCGTCTTGCCGCATGGACGGATGCTGAGACGACACTTTCTGCTCGTCCCCCGTCGGGCCAGTGGCGGCGTTGACGGTAGGTGACGGGGAACGGCGAGGACGCCCGCCGATAGGAGCCGTCTGGGCGACGCGGGAAGCGAGAGCGGCCCGGCGCTCGGCGCGGGCCCGACGAGCGTCAGACATGGACGTGATGGTCGGGGGAGAACGGGGTGGTGGAAGATGAATTCCGGCGCACCCCTACCTGGCGCGCCAAATGACGGATTTCGGGTTCCGGCAGACCCTTGAGGTTCGAACACTGGGGTGCACGCGGAGATTTCGCCTTCTACCTACCTGCACCCCTCCGCCTCGCTAAGATCTAAGCTATGGAAAGAACAACACAAAAGACACACGGTTTATACTGGTTCGGGCCACCGTTGTGGTGTAATACCCTACTCCAGTGTGTGGTGTGGTGGATTGCCTCTTGGGATGATGATGATGAGCAATACAAGGAAGAACAGCCTCGCGAGGGTCTGTTCTTGGCTAGGGCGACTAACTGCTAGGAGGAGTTCAGTCACCCTTCTCTCTCTCTCTCTTCTCGATTGCGATCCGATCTCGATCCCAGCTTGTTTCTGGGTTGGCCGATTCTAGGTCTTCCCTACCCTGGGGGTGGCTAGTCCTATTTATAGGCAAAGGCCCTGGGCCTCTTCCCAAATATTGAGCGGGAAGGGCACCAACAATTGGCCATTTTGAAGGGGAACATCTGGTACACTTATCCTGACTAAAGTTGGTCCTCGCCTGCCAAAGGCTCTGGTGGTGACACTGGCTTGGGCTCCACAATGACTTCCTCCCTGCCATTGGACTGGTCTTGGTCTTGTTGCACCGAAACGGGTGCCTTTGCTTGATGCTCTCGCCTGTGCTTGCTCCCTTTGCACCAAAGAGGAAAGGAGGACACTGCGCGGCCGGCACCCGCCTGGCGCCTTTGGTCGTCAAGGCTTGCGTCACGGGCACCTCTTGAGGTACCCCGCCTTGATCTCTCCGCCTCCTCGCGAGCCAGCCTGATGAGGCCGTGCCTAAGGAAGCTCCGTGTCGTCCGCCCCGCGAGGCTTGGCCCCTCACGAGGGTCTTGGGTCTGTGTTGATGAAGATGGGCCATGCTGGGCCCCCTTTGAGCCACGCCGCAGGCCGCAGGCAGGCAAGTCTGGGGACCCCTGTTCCCAGAACGCTGACAAATTCCATGACAGTTGGCGCCCAGCATGGGGCCAGCGCACGGTGGATTTGATTTCTTGAAGGGCAACTTCGAAGGGCTCAAGGGATACGTTGTGGGCCGGATGACCAAGAGTCGTCGCGGCAAGCTCTGCATCGACGACGAAGGCTGGGGCCCCGAGGCCGGCTCAATTGAGTACGGGTACTAGGTCCCCTTTGGCGGAATTCATGTCTTCATCGGCCGGATCGGCGAATCGGGCCCTGAGCCGGACGTCCACACCAACCTCGTCAAAACGGCTCAACACGTGAGGTCCACCCATGTTCAATCTCTCGTGAAGCATGCCTTCGTAGGTTGCATCCACGGCGGTGAATATTCTAAAGAGTCGGTGGATGGCGGTGAGACGGCCATCTGTTCTGACGCTACATCATCAACGGGCGAGACGGACTCTTTGTATCAGCTGCAGGATGGCATGCTCGGGGGCTGTTCCGATGGCGGCAGTATTCCGGACCCCTTTGAGCCGCCGAATCGGCCTGGAGTCTTCATGGCAGGCACACAGCCCGGGCAGAACTCCACAGCTGCAGCAGCAACAGCCGCCGGGTCGGCAGCAGTCGGGTCAGGAGACTCCGCGCGCCCCCCGGCTCAAATTCTAATGGACCTCACAGATAAGATGACGGCTCTATTGACTGCCGTGGTGGAGCCGGCGGATAAGGTTCAGCACGACACGGAGGTGGCACGTGTACGTGAAGAGATGGTACAAGCTAAGGAGAATTTAGCAGCAGAAGAGGTTAGGATGGCTGCGGAGCGGGCGACTTTGGACGCTCGTGCTCAGCAGCTTCAAGCAGAGACCTTCCGGCTCTCGGTGGATCTGAGCGCGTCAAACAAGGTCATGAGAAGAAGGCATCAAAAAACTCATTCACGTCTACCTCTGACACTCGATCCTAGGAACCTTTTTCACACACCCAGGGCCGGGGCAAGTAACCCGCCGGAGGCAAATCGGATCATGACACCCGGGGCACCGGTTCAGCCGCGCACCATGGAACCACCTCGTGTACACACCGATCCGCCTCATTATGTGCCAACACCGCCGGGTCACTTCTCCAATCCCTTGGAAAACCTCATTGCTGCGTCATCTCGTTTTGCGGCTCTCCCGATGGAAGGCGACTCTCCGACGGCAATTGAAACGCGAAGGGTGAGAGAACTTCAAACAGCTCTAGCGCAGCAGGATGCGTACTCTTACAGTCGGGACAGAATCCATTCAACCCCTTGCCTGAGCCGGAGCCCAAGCTAAAGTAGGCATATGGACTCAGCTGATATGTCAAGCAATGCTCAACACCGCAACCGGCCGCACAGGCATGAGCCGGTATAGGCTGGAGCCCTTAACTTAGCAGATCAGGAGAGGATCCGACAAGAGGTTGAGCGAGCGGTTCAACTGGCAGCGGAGCAAGCGGCTCATCAGACTTTTTTGGGTTATCCAGCAACCTCGATTGAGGCAGGAGTGTCCACGAGAACCAGAGGTGTCCCTCGCCTGGTGCCGGCCATACGTAATGAGCGTTTGCCAAAGGACTTCAAGGGGCCTCGTAAGGTGCCTAATTACACAGCCGACTTGCAGCCTGGGGCCTGGATTGAGAGTTATGAGATGGCTATGGAGCTGTTGGAGGTCAGCGACACGGTGATGGCTAAGTATTTCACTATGATTTTGGATGGAACAGCTTGTACTTCGCTAAAAGGGTTGCCCCCCAATTCCATCGGCTCATGGGCGGAGTTAAAAGCCCGGTTCATTCAGAACTTCAAGGACACATGCAAACAACCTATGTCAATCATGGACCTGACTAATTGTAAACAAGAGGAAGGTGATTCCACAACCCATTGGATGCGCCGGGTCAGGGAGATAATTCATTCATCTGATAAGATGGATGCCGGCTCGGCAGTCTTAATGTTGGAGAAAAATTGCCGTTTTGAACCTCTGAAACAGAAGCTGGGGCGGCTTAAACATGACTGCAGTGACATGGGCCAGTTGATGGCGGCTCTCGTCAAGTATGCTGATTCTGATAATACCAAGGACCCTATGTCTGATGAAGAAATGACATGGAAGGGAAAGAAGAACGACAACGACAAGGGTCACCAGCATAACCCATCAAATCAAGGAGGTAATAAACGTAAGGCTAACGAATTTGTGGCTAACACCAATGCGCAGGGCAACAATCAACGACGCAAGGATAGGCAACCCCCTCGGTCGGGCGGGTCAGGTCCCACCCTTGAGCAACTATTGAATGAACCTTGTCCAAGACACGACACCCGGGAAAAGCCAACCACCCATCTGTGGAAGGACTGTACAATTATGAAGGCGTTTAAGAATTCAAATGCATTTGGTGGAAGTCACGGCCTTGGCGGCGGTTCAGGTGGAGGCGGCTTTCATGGCCCGGGCGCCGGTTCAGGTGGAGGCAGCTTTCAAGGTCAGGGACATGTGGGTAGCCAGGGAGGTTATAATCCACAACCTGGCCAAGGTAATCAGCAGCAGTCCAGATATTAGAGCAACCCAAAACAGTTGAATAGTGGACAATATCATGTATTTACCACTATCTTGTGCAAGAGGGACCAGAAGCTTCACCAGAGGGCTGTCAATGCTGTCGAGCCGGCGGTTCCGCGTTACTTATGGTGGTCACAACAGCCTATTGTGTGGAGCAGAGAGGATCATCCTCTCTGGGTTGATAATCCGGGTCACTTGGCCTTGGTAGTGGCGCCTCAGGTTGGTGGATACAAATTCACTAAAGCGCTCATGGATGGAGGCAGTAGCATCAACATCCTCTACTATGAGACGTTTCGTCGGATGGCATTGACTAATAAGAGTCTTAAGCAATCCAACATTGTCTTTCACGGTGTGGTACCTGGCAAGTCGGCATACCCAGTTGGTAAGATTGAACCGGAAGTAGCCTTTGGGGATGAATACGATTCCAGAGCGGAGAAATTAACCTTTGAGGTGGTTAAGTTCAAAAGCCCATGTCATGCTTTGTTTGGACGGCTGGCTTACGCCAAGTTCATGGCTCGGCCATGTTATGTGTATCTGTAGCTCAAGATGCTAGTTTATAAGGGCACCATTACAGTACATGGAAGCCGAAAAATAGCCCTGGAGTGTGAAGAAGGAGATGCTGCATATGCTGAGTCGGTTTGTGCAACAGAGGAGCTAAAGTTTTATAAAGATAATGTTGACCCAGCAGACATGACGTCTCTAAAGAAGCCAACAATGGAGTAGGAACCGGTGTTGAAATTCAAGTCCGCTGATGACACCAAGACGGTTGATTTTGTGCCCGGCGACTCATCCAAGCAGTTCATCATCAGTGCCAACTTGGATCCGAAATAGGAAAGCGTAATGTTCATGCTTATGTGGATGATATAGTGGTAATGTCCAGGAAAGAGGAAACCTTGGTCACAGATCTGAAAGAGACCTTTGATAACCTCTGGGTCTACAAAATGATACTTAACCCGGCCAAGTGTGTTTTTAGAGTCCCACCTGGAAATCTCTTGGGTTTTTTGGTGTCCAACCGAGGTACTGAAGCTAACCCGGAGAAAATTAAGGCAATCACATCCCTGGCCAAGCCAACATGCATCAATACCTTCAACGGCTGGCGGGTCGTGTTGCTGCTTTAAGCCGGTGCATAAGCCGGTTAGGGGAGAAGACGATGCCTTTGTATCAGATGATGAAGAAAACGGATAATTTCGTTTGGAGCGATGCTGCGAACTCTGCTTTTTAGGATCTAAAGAAACAGCTTGCTGAGCCGCCGGTCCTTGCAGCTCCAGTTGAGAAAGAGCCGCTATTGTTATACATAGCCGCTAACTCACGAGCTGTTAGTGTGGCAATTGTGGTGGAGTGCAAGGAGGTTGGCAAGGAACATCCGATTCAACGGCCAATTTACTATGTCAGTGAGGTGTTGATTGAATCTAAACAAAGATATCCACATTGGTAGAAGCTCGTGTACGGGGTGTTCATGGCAAGCCGGAAACTCAAACATTACTTTCAGGGTCACCCAATCACTGTGGTTAGCTCTGCTCCTTTGGGAGACATCATTCAAAATAGAGAAGCCACTGGACGAGTCGCTAAGTGGGCCATTGAACTTGGGTCTCATGGGTTGAAGTATGTACCACGTACTGTGATCAAATCTCAAGCACTGGTTGACTTTATTAATGACTAGACAGAGATGCAGATGCCAGAGGAGAAACCAACCAACACATATTGGACGATTCACTTTGATTGGTCCAGACAGTTGGAGGGCTCGGGGGCTGGAGTGGTGTTAAGTTCCCCTCGAGGTGAAATATTCTGTTATGTGTTGCTACTGATGTTTCCTTGTACTAAAAACGCAGCAGAATATGAAGCCTTGCTCCATGGTCTTCGAATGGCTAAAGAGATGAGCCCGAGCCAGGTCCGGTGTCTTGGCGATTCAGATTTGGTGGCCCAACAGGTATCAGGCAAGTGGGATTCCAAGGACCCTCTCATGGAGGATTATTGCCGTGAAGTTGATGATGTTGCAGGACATTTTAAGGGTTATCAGGTGGAACACATTGACCGTAGGAAGAACGAAGCAGCTGATGCTTTAAGCCGGTTGGGATCTTAGCGTAAGCCGGTGCCACCTAACACCTTTTTGGATGTTTTGCATAGCCCGTCTGTTAAGATACCTACAGAAGAAGATCTAGCCATTCCTGACCCGGAGGCACAGCTGGTGGCGGCTCTTCACATCATCCTAGATTGGACATTGCCGTTCTTGGCTTACATGACCCGGGGCGAGTTGCCAGCAGATGAGACCCTGGCCCGACAGATAACTCGGCGGTCTAAGTCAATGACGATTTCTGACGAAGAATTATACCATCGCAACATCTCTGGAGCGTTTCAGCGGTGTGTTTCCCCTGAAGAAGGCCAAGAAATACTTCGTGAGATCCATGAAGGCGACTGTGGTCATCACGCCGGGTCAAAATCTCTTGTGGCCAAAGCTTTTCGTCATGGTTTTTACTGGTTAACGTCTCATGCTGATGCAGAAGATCTGGTTAGTAGGTGTGATGGATGTCAAAAATTCGCACGGCGAGCGCATGTGCCGACTCAAGAGTTACGGATGATTCCAATCACCTGGCCGTTTGCGGTCTGGGGGCTTGACATGGTTGGACCTTTCAAAAGGTCTAAGGATAAAAAGACACATCTTTTGTGGCCGTTGACAAATTCACAAAGTGGGTTGAGGCAGAGCCGTGAGTAAGTGTGACGCAGCCATGGCGGTTCAATTCATGAAAAAGGTGATTGTTCGTTTTGGTTTTCCACACAGCATTATCACCGACAATGGCACTAATCTATCCCAAGGGGCTATGGAGGAGTTTTGTCAATGTGAGCATATCCGGCTTGATGTTTCTTCTGTAGCCCATCATCAATCTAATGGTCAAGCTGAGAGAGCAAATCAGGAAATCTTAAAAGGTCTCAAGCCCCGGCTTATGGTTCCTTTGCAGCGAACGCCGGGTTGTTGGGTATAGGAGTTACCCTCGGTGCTGTGGAGTATCAACACTACTCCTAACAGTTCTACAGGTTATACACCTTTCTTCATGGTTTATGGAGCGGAGGCAATGTTGCCTAGTGACATCCGTCATGACTCACCCCGTGTGGCGGCTTATGTTGAAGCTAGTAACGAGCAAGCCAGACAGGATGCACTTGACTTGTTGGATGAGGAAAGAGACTTAGCAGCGGCTCGATCAGCAATTTATCAACAGGACCTGCGCCATTATCACAGCCGCCGGGTTAAGTCCAGGACTTTTCAAGAAGGTGACCTGGTGCTTCGGCTCATCCAGGATCTGTCAGATGCACACAAACTATCCTTGCCTTGGGAAGGACCCTTTGTGGTTAGAAAGAACTTAAACAACGGGTCATATTACCTCATTGACCTTCGAGAGCACAAAGACTCACATAAGTCGGAGGAGGAGACCCGCCGGCCGTGGAACATTGCTCAACTTCGGCCATACTACACCTGAGCCACCGGCTCTCATCATGTACATACTTTGACGTTGTATATACTATGATAAGTAATAAAGCAGGACCTCGATCTTTTTCCTTTTCAAAGATTACATATCGTTACTATCTTTATTTAATATCACTATTAAGGAGCTGATCATATCTGAATCAAGTCTAACCTTTCTGGTCCGGCTTATGATCGTATTCGAATCTAGATGTAAACTATCATGGTCACTTGGGGGCTTCCTGTTCAAACATGGGTCGTATTCAAACCAAAGAGAACATAGATGTCGTAACCCTCTTGATTGGCTCAAAAGCCAAAACTCACTAGGGGCTTCTTGATCATATTCGAATCATAGCTTAACCCCTTTTGGGTCCGACTTGGATCGTATTCGAATCAGGGTCGTTAAAAACCTCTCAAGGTCATTTGGGGGGTTCCTGTTCAAACATAGGTCGTATTCGAACCAAAGAGAACATAGCTATCGGTACCCTTTTGATCGGCGCAATGCCAAAGCCACTGGGGGCTATATGGTCGTAGTTGAATATTAGCTTAACCCCTTTGGTCCGGTTTACTGATCGTATTCGAATCAGAAAACCCCAACCTTTAACTACAAGGTTAATTTGTATTGATTACCAACTATTATTCGTCTTATTTGTCTTATTGATTTGTTATTGTCTCAATTTTCAACAAATCAGAACGGTCTTTTCACTGGCTTAACTACTTTACAATAAGCTGCTAAGGCATTAAAATCATCAATCATACATAAGCATTGACTTCTCAAAAGGTTTGGATCATCAACCTCATAACCCGGATCACATAAACCGGTGGTCCAGAGGTAAGAAATACAGTTTTGACTGTTATTTGAAGAACAATTGTTTTTTATATTAATCAAAGGTTGTTTCAACCTTGGATATTTTCACATCTGTTTTTCTGTTTTTCCGCTATTATAATAAAATATTGGTTATAAACCGGGTGTTCTGACCCGTTCGGTACTAAACCGCCAAGCCAGTTTTTTCCCTTTTATCTACAGGAACAGAGCTGGAGTATTGCAGAGATAACCATAAATATGATGCATATATTAACATCAGAAAGCACAGAGTAACACACGGTGTCTTATGCGCGATGGCATAGGCAAAATAGGCAGTGTTTTCAAAACTAATCTATTACAAGGGTTTTAAAAGCCCATGAAGATGGTTTTTCATTCCTCCCTCACCGGTTCATCGCCTTATGCTGATTGGAAGCTGGGTTTTGACCAGTCAAAACCGTTCACAGCAATAAATTCTACTTCTTCATCAATCAAGCTGGCTGGATCAACATCCGGAGCAAATGTATGTTGATGAACCGGCGGGATAATGTTGGTCACCTTGTAGGAGGGAGTCGCCATCTTCTTATTGTCCAAATCAAAACCCGGCTGGTATTTATCGATATTTATTTCGTCTCCGAGAATGGTGGCCTGAGGTCGCACCTCCCTCACGCAAGCAACGATGTCATCCTGTTCAAACAGAGACCCGTCTTCCTTTACCGTGGGGTATCCTTTGGCTACATCCGCCGGGTCTAGATCTCGCACCCAAGCCTTGGAGTGGCTCAGGGAAGTCAAAGCTCCAGCTCTGGCACAGGATCGCTTAACTTCTTGGAACCTGGCGGGTAAGATTGACAGCTTTTTTAAGACATCACTGAGCCGGCTGGGTCCTTGATTGGCAGGAGAAATAGCGGCAAGTGCCCGTTGTGCGCCAATGTACAATTGATCCACTAAGGTATACACCGCCTTCAGTCTAGTCATGTTGTCTTGGCTCAGATTCTTGCTTCGTGGGCCTGCACATGTTTTGTAAACAAAGGGTCAGCTAGCGGTTTATATTCCGGCTCAGTAGAAGGTACAAAAGGTTAGTACAGATGGCTTACTAAAGATGGCAGACACCATTTGAGATACCCTATTCTTTAAACTGGCCAGCTCTGTAGTAACCTCCTCAAGAGCTGCTTCCGCTTTTTCGGCGCGTTGTGTCAGCAGTGTTTTCTCTTCAGCCCAGGTTTTCTTCTTGGCAGTCAAGCTGTTTTTCAGTTTTTCCGTCTCAACAAGACTTAATTGAAGCTTGGAGTCAGCAGCCTTGATTTCTGCCTCCTGATCCGCCGGCCGGGTCTTGGCGTCAGTCAATTGCAAACCCAATTCAGATAGGGCGTTTTGCAAAACATATACAGGTGTAGCAAAGCTCAAGATTCAAGATTCAAGTCTCAAGTGCCTTTGAACTGCAAAACCACCTGACACTTGGGGGCTAATGTATGCCAAAACAAATTCTTATGACTCTACTATACTTCAAGTCCCAAGTACTTTACAAAGTAATAACACTTGGCACTTGGGGGCTAATGTATGATATTCAGCAAGTTTCTCAAGGGTAAGCCGGACTACAATATCTATTGAGTTCGACACAAGATAGTTATGAAATTCAAAGTACCGGCTCATTTATGGTCAAGTGAACCGGCCCTTAGGGACTACAGGTGAAGTTTATTCTAATTTATTGGACTTCAGAAAAATCTAAAGGTACAGTTTTAGCCTATATCATAAGTCTACAGATCATTCAGGTTTTATCATAATCTACAGATTTGGGGGCTGGCAGAATATAAGTAAGTCGGAAAAATATACCTCATACTTCAGCTGCAACTGCTTGACCATTTCGATTTCTGAGTCACGGCTGGAGTGCACGTGGCTGAGATAGCCGGACAATATGTCGTTGGCGTTCAGATGGTTATAATGTGAAACATCAAAACACACTTTTTGTCTCTCCAAAGCCTCTTTTTTAGCCGTGTGACGAGCCAACACAGTGGGATTGCCCGGCTCAACAAAGCGGCTTCCAGTGATCAGAACGTCCTGGGCTGACGGCGATGGCGGGTTGGCTGAGCTGGATGGACCGGTAGCAGAAGGGTTAATGATAGTATCGTCAACTGACGGCTCAGGAGGAGCTACTTCAGCATTGGCAACTGGGTCTTGTGGTGCTTCAGTTAACGGAGGAGAAGGTGGCATGGCTGATTCAGGTGCAAGGACTGGCGGGTCTTCCGCTGGCCTAGTCACCTTAGCCTTCTTAGACTTGGCTTGGCCACTAAGAAGGATATTATCAAACAGTTAGTATAAAAAGCAGTTTTGAAAGACATGGAGGAATGATGATTTCTTCCTTACCCAGGGGCAGTCTTAAAGGCCGGGAATTGAGTTTGAGATGAGTCGCCAGAAGAGCGAGACACCTCCTGTAAAGATAAATAAAGTTAGTAATGCAAGGGAGAAGATCTATCAATGGAAAATAAAAGGCGAAGAAATAAACCTCATTCTGGCGTTTTGAGGAGTTTTTTGAAGAACAGCAGGTGGTTCATCACCATTCTGGGTCTGACGGCGGCTCTCATGTTGCTGTTTTTTCAAAAGAAAATGAGGGTCCAGATAAGCCAAAGGGTGTGAAAACCTTACTTTCCGGGTTACGACTCGAAGTTTCTGTGTTGGCAAATGGGCTGAGTTGGAGGAAATAGTTACCTCTTCTTCCACGGCCTAACTGGCCCCTGTGTCGTCCTGGCAATGATCAGTGTAAATAAGATTATGAAAAAGTTGGCCAAGGGAGTCAAGGGCTACCTCCGACTCAGAAGTATCATCAAGCTTCAACATATCCTCAGCGGTGCTTTTCTTCTTCTTCTTCTTAGATCTCCGGGTTGTTTTCTTGGCAGTTATGGTGGCGGCTCTAGCTTTCTTGGCGGCTTCATGGTCGTACTTGGCTTTCCAGAAATCAGATTTAGCCTATAAACATATAAGCAAGATGAAAGGCCAGAGTTTCATTACCTCTGGCACCAGGTTAATCTTGCAGAAGGGGTTTAACCCGACTTTACTGCAGTCTTCGTATTTTCCGTTCACCAGAAGGGTTGACATTGAAACAATATCTTCTTCAGTTAATTGAACGGAGCTATGACGAAGAGAGTCATCTGGGCCTCCACCATACTCGTACATCAATTTTGATCGACGGCTTAGAGGGATGACCCGCCACGCAACCCAGCAACAGGTCAAGTCAACTCTGGTTAAGCCGTTCCCCAGTAAAGCATTAATCCTTTTAATGGATGGTATCATCTTCTTGCGTTCAGCGGCAGTGAGTTTGTTAGGGAGTGCAAATTTGGAGTCAAGACGCTCTAAGAGGTAACCCGACAATGGATGCTCATTTGCTGGTGAAGTGTCTTGACAATAAAACCAAGTCTGATTCCAGTCCTTGGGATGACTTGGCAAGACTATTAGGGGGAAGACGGCACCTTGTCGACGCTGAATTGAGATACCTCCAAGTTCCAGGCTAGGGCCATTGGTGCACTCATTCTAATGGTTCAGATAAAAATACTCTCTAAAGAGTTCTAAAGTCATTTCTTCTTGAAGGTACACCTCGCAGAGAACTTGGAAGTTACAGATATTAGATACGGAATTAGGCCCAAGGTCTTGAGGGTGGAGTTTGAAAAAATGGAGGACATCTCTGAAGAACTTTGAGCCGGTGGGGAAAAGCCACGCTTCATGTGATCAGAAAAGATGATAACTTCACCATCTTCTGGATTGGGCCGTTCCTCCTCCGGGTCAGGCGCACGGTAGGACATAATATTCTTCCCTGGCAAAAAACCTATGGTAAAGAAATCCTTCAGAGTGTCCTCAGTGACTATTGAGGGAACCCAGTTGCACATAGTCGACGCTTTGGACGGCATGATGTTCAAAAACGAACTGAAAGGAAAGCAACATGCCGGTTCAATTCAATGATAATGGTTAAATTAAGTGATAATGGTACAGGGGAGTAATGGCGGCTTAAGTAAGGGCTAATGTCATATAAGGAAAAGTAAGACAGTGCCGCAAGCCGCCATGACTACAGACATTTGAGAAATACCAGCAACGAAATTGATTAAGTGTGGAGACAAACATGTTTCTTAACTTCTAGATATTATTATGGATCAAATGGCCGTTCAAAATGAAAAAAATTCTAGACCTAAAAATATAGCATTGATGAAGGCATCAGCCCTAATGCGGCCTTTGTACCACAAAAAGGGATCTACTAATGTCAAGAGTAGGCACCAAATAGCTACCGCACAAGCATATCTATCTTTTTGGATCAAGAAGAGGTGGCAGTGGAAGAACTGCGAAGAACCGCGAAGAACTACGAAGAACATGCGGAAAACCGAGATGCGGATCTGAGGAATAGGAGGGCGAATACTTACGGCCACGAATCCTCCACGGAAGGTCGCCGTTGTTCTCTAGACCTATTCTGGTTGATGCAGCGGCCAAGGTCGACAACGACGAGATGCTCTGTGATGGTGGCGGGGCTCGAGCAGTAGCGGGGGTTGCGAGAGGAAGAAGATGAAGAAGAGAGAAGAATGAGAAGACCGGAGCATGCCTATTTATAAGGAGAGAAGTGAACAGGCGGGCGCGAAAAACAAGGAAGACCCATATAATGTTTATCCAACCAAATGGGCGCTTCGATTCTCGGAAAGCATTAAAGATGAAGATCCGTTGAGAATATGACATCATGATAGTTTTTTGTGTATTCAAGAGATAACGTCATGGCGGGTTACAAAATTTCTGTGAAGACAAGAACATGGATTATTTCTAAGTATTGAAGATTGACAAAGAACAAAGTTCAATGTCAACCTCGGGCCTAATGTTGGGGATATATGTGACACCCCAAAATTTTGGCCTTGTTTTAATAAATTAAAATTTTGCCAGGAAATTAAAACTTTTATTTTCTGGGCTCCCTTTTGATTTTGGAACCATTTTCTCCCTTGTTATTATGGAGTTTTTCCCCAAAGAGAAAACTTTTCAAGTATGTTATTGGACTTGTTTAACCTCTCAAGAAAAACTCTTCTTTTATTAGTAGAACTAATTACATAATTAATTTGCTTGATCTTTATTTTCTTGAAAAATGGTTTTTCAAGGTTATATGGCCATATTTGAACTACAACCATTTGATAAATTCACTTAAAATTCCAACCAAAATTTGGAGATGTCATGTGATGTTTTTAAATCACTTTTATACAAAAATATCTGTTATTCATGAAACATTTTGAGATGTACACCCAATTTTCTTCTCTAGTCCAGAGTGCAATTTTGCACTACAACCCATTTAAATATTTCCTTCTAGCCTCCACCAAAATTATGGGATGTTGGTAATAGCATATGATTCAACGTCATGCAAAAACCTAGTGATGTTCTTTGAAAATTTTGAGTGAATCAACCTCTTCTCTATTCTGGTCCAACTGGATGGTTTGTACAGCAACCATATTTTTGCTTGCCCTCTGGCCCTTGATTCCTTTTCCTACTTGTAGTCCTCCCTGATAAACCCCTAAGTCCAGGAGCATGCACCCATTTGAATATTTTTGGTTCATGAAATAATGCCATTTATCTCCTGTCCAGAATTGTAGTTTTGCAAAACTTGCACTAACAAGTTTGTGCTTTTCACAAACTAACCTCACCACTCTCTCTTTCATCTAAAGAGACCCCACTCTGGAAGTTTTGGCCACTCCAAGAAATGCCTAGGTGCCTGTGGCATTTTGTCAAACACCTAGAGTGCATGAACAACTTTGACATGAATTTTGTCATTGCACTGTGAACTTGCACCTCTGATCAAACTAACCTGTCCACTAGACTCCCAGTTACTCCTAACCTAGGTCTGCTAAGTGCCAGCCTCACCCAAGCCCTATGGCATGCATTGGCATTTCGTCGAGCATGTTCCGTGCGTGCTCTGGGCGCGAGTAGAGCACGCGTTTTGCACGTGCCGCGCCCGAGCCGCCGCGTCACGCCCCTGGTTTTACCCACTACAGAGCCGCGCCACGCACTCCCCTTCTCACCGCATCACGCCAAGCCGCCCCTCGCCACGTCCCCGGCAAGCCAGGAGCTAGCCGCCACGGCCAACGACAACCCCTGCTCAGTTCAACGCCGCCCAAGCCTCTCCCGCTCGCCACCTGGCCCCTGGAACAGCGCGAGCTCATCCACAAGCATGTCCACTAGCGCTCGTCGCCGCCACGACGCCCTAGCTACAGAATGGCGGTCGCCGGCGACCTTATCCGCAGCCACCGTCGGAACTGACCCCGATCGCGTATTTAAGGAGCCCCAAGCTCATCTCCGCACGCAGGCAGTCCCAAGCCATCTCCCTAGGACCCCCATTGGCAGCCAATCGACCCGGGGAGGTCTCCTTCCCCATCTCCGGCAACCACGGCCGCCGCCACTGCCTCATTCATTCCGGCACCACCAGGGCCTCCCCCTTTCCGTTCTCTTCACCAAGAAGTCCCTCTTCCTCCCGTGAACCATCCCCCCTACTCGATTTTGATCGGGAACCACCGTAGCCCCAAACTCACTTCGCCTGACGGCCACCGTCCGCTGCGGAGCTCGCCGCCGGCAGCTCCGTCCACCCCAGAGACCAAAGTGACCACCGGAGTGACCGCCTCGGCCCCCTGAGCCCGCGGGTGACCTCTGCTTCTCGAACGGCGCCGCCGTTCGCCGGCGAGCGTCGCCGGACTTCCGCCCCCTCTCGGGCAGAGGAAGAGGAGGGAAGGTGGACTAGTCAAACCTGACCGGTCGGCCAGGCGGGCCCATTGTCAGTGACACACGCTCAGTCCACGCTGGATAAGTGGAGGCGCGTTTCCAGAATACGCCTTCGACGTGTACGTATATTCGAAACGTTTTTCTTTTTCTGTTTTAATTTTAAATAACAAATTTTGACCAAAACTTTGACTGAGCTTAACTTTTTAAGTATAACTCCAAATGAATTGATTCTTTTTCCTACATCTCTCAAATTCTGTCTAGTTTATGTTAAGATTTATTTGAAAATTTTCCAAACAACTTTTTTGTACTGTTTTTGAAATATGTGTTATTTGCATATTTTTGAAAATAGGATTTTGGAAGAGAAGAAAGCTTTCAAAAGATTTGGAGTGCACCCTGCCCTTCCACACCATGAAGGCAAGCATTCTGAACCCCGGCATAATATTTTTGGTGTGTTAGTTGACTCGTTTATAACACCATGTTATTTCGGAGAACTCGTTATTTTATGTGGCGATGTGATCATTTGCATGAAGGCATATTAGTGATTTCCTTGCTGTTGGAAATGAATATACTTGTGATGGTAATCATCCTCATGTGCCTTGCATGCATGCCGGAAAGGAATCCGGGAAAGCCTCTACCTTGGGTAGGAGTAAGCTTGTCGCCGGTCCCCGTCGGGACGGTTATGTCCGGTATGGCATAGTAAGGTATAATGGGTGGTGATTTCGTTGGTTGAAATATATTTGATATACATGTCATGCAGGGAATTTATAAACCTCCTGAGTCGACCGTAGATCGAGTCTTGTTCCGGTAACCCCCATACGTGTTCGTACTACCACTTGTCCCTGCCATAGGTAGGGTACAGTTCAGTAAGTTGTTAACCCTTGTCTTGGCACACACCGTACAGAGAGGCCATGGTGGAAGATGTCGGTTGTAGCCGGTAGGCATGCCACCTGGTCAGGGGACATGGGTGTTTCCGGTTGGGACCGAGAGGGGAGGCCACCCCTTAGAGCGCGCGATATAAATTTGATCCCATGCTACGCGAGGTTGTAGCCTCCCCACTTAGAGTTTTGCTTAACAAGTGTCGTGGGTGATTCCAGACACCGATGAGTTAAGCTGGTGTGTGCAAGTTAGGCGTGTTTTCAACAAAAAGGCCGTAGACGGAATTAGTCCCGATGGACTAAAGGAATCCGTTACTCGTGGGTAAAGAGTACACCCTCTGCAGAGATTAAACCTATTCGAATAGCCGTGTCCATGGTTAAGGATTACAGTCTGGGATGGGTCAAGGGTTGGTCTTAGTGTCGGTCTTCGGAGGAGAGATTGTTAAACCAGAACTTGGACTGTGACTTGTGACTTGTGAAGATTATGATTATTATTATTATGGACTAACCCATTGTATCATTGAGTATCCCTGGGACGGTTCTACCTCCTGGATATTCATTGTGATTATTTGTTTTATAAGCCCTTTATGTGGTGTCGCTGAGACGCCCGACTGTGGCATTGCTTGTTATTTATTTATTTTATAACCCCTTTATGTGGTGTCGCTGAGACGCCCGACTGTGGCATTGCTTATTATTTATTTTATAAGCCCTTTATGTGGTGTCGCTGAGACGCCCGACTGTGGCATTGTTTGTTATTTATTTATTTTATAAGCCCTTTATGTGGTGTCGCTGAGACGCCCGACTGTGGCATTGCTTGTTATTTATTTTATAAGCCCTTTATGTGGCGTCGCTCAGACGCCCGACTGTGGCATGCTTGTTATTTTATTTACTTTATAAGCCCCTTACGTGGTGTCGCTAAGACGCCCGACTGAGGCATGCTCACTTTTACTATCCTTTCGAGACGTCGCTTCAGACATCAGATCGGTGCATTTTATTTCTATTCTGTCATTGCATATTCCGGTTGCATACAAATAACCTGCTTGCATGCATCAAGATTTTATTTATGACTGACGATGTGATCATAGAATATTTCGGTGTATGTTGATCAATTATATTATACTCGTGTTCATAATGTTTGTGAGTACATTCAAAAGTACTCACTGGCTTGTCCCTGGCTATTGTCTTGGCCAGATTGCTTGCTTGGAGAGGAGCATTGCGATGACAGCCCCGGAACCTACGCAATGGAGATAGCAGCCTCGTGAAGATAGGAGTTATCCTGGTCAGCTGTTCCTGTGGGAACTGGAGTCACATAGACACTGATGTCTCACAAACCGCTTCCGCCATCGACCACTAGAAACCAATTGTTGTACTCACAGGCCCGAATGGTCTTGTACTGCATATTTTGTATTTTTGCTTGGGATTTCTGTATCAAGTTGGTGCCTCATCAGCTAACAGTAATCCTGGGGCTGGTGAGCACAACGGCCATTTTCTGGAAATTTATACCCGGAAAACCGGTCGCGACAGACTTGGTATTAGAGCCAGGCTGACCATTGGCTAATCCTATCCTAGCCAGGTCAATAAACCTAGGTTAACCAACCCACCAGACCTTAACCGAACCCCAGCCGAGCTTCCCTTGCAAGATAGCCACACAGTGACCTGACACCTTTTGGCAGTCGGTGCCCAACCTACCAACCTAGCCGTCGATCACGCGCCAGTGACCGGCCCTTAAATAGTCCTTTTTCGCAAGCGTGCGAAGGAAGACTCCGTCCCCTTTTCCTATAAAAAGGGCACGCTAGCCTCAACCCAGCATAGCACAGCCGCTACCCCAAACCGAGCCACAATGCCTGGCCCCGTCGTGCACAATGAGACCACAGCAACCAACCTTGGAGGCTTTGTGACCATACTCGCAAACCTCACCCGTCGTGCCTATGCATTAGAAGAACCCCCAGAATATGTTGTGTACCAAGGACCCATGAGCGGTGAGAGCCGACAATTCTAGGCCACTGTACATATCTACGGTAGGGGTCTAGCGCCCGAGCGCCCCTACAGGTTCACTGGAAGAACAACTTCCTTTGAGCCACAAGCCATCCAACTAGCTGCTCGAGAAGCTATATTTCATCTCCGGCGCTTGTCGCCCAGAGTTAACTGCCGCTCGTTCCACTACTACCCCAGACGTGAAGGGTATGGTAGACCACCCCAAGTTGCCAACGGAGATCACGAGACAGATCCTGCATTGTTGCACCTAGTGCGCTATGTGGATGCACTAGAGGAACTGTTCGATCAGATCACCATTGATCTAATCGCAGCTCATGGGGAGCTGGTTCGTCAAGCCCCGGCGAGAGAAGAGAACGAGCCCAACGCCAAAAACCCAGTCGTGCTGTTTGGACACCCGATCGAGTCCCTGAGGTCTGCCCCAGCCGTCGGCCAAGGTACTCTGATGACCCGAGAAGTGCTTCATCGCCTCTTGGGAGCACACTCCAACGGGGTTGTGGCCAACAATCCCCGTGATGGTCATTATCGCTACCCCGAGCCTGCAGCCCCTCAACCCACTCCAGCTAATTCCGACGGTGAGACCCGTGGAGAAGCCTCGACATCCACAAGGCACGCCCGCTTGGATGTAAACGAGGTAGACTAAGTCACTCGAGTAGTGTCAAATCTTAGTGTATTTCCCTGCTTTGTAATCGTGTGACTACGTAAATAAACGCCGCGTGTTGTCGTGCCTCTGTTTTAAATAGTAGCCTTGCATGGATATGCCAGCATGCGGTATAAAATTTCTATCCCAGACCCAATTACCAAAAAACCTTCCCGACAACCCCCACAGTAACACGTCACTTTAGTGAAATGTGTGTATCTGTGGCTTGACCCCGGCCCTTGGAGCTAAGCTGGCAAATTCATTACCTTTCACCACGGTAAAAACAACCCAGCTCCAGTGCTATAAAAAGGCCACCGCGTGACCTTGACAAGCACCCCTCACCTTGTGCACCATCCTCACAACCATTTCTTGCCATGCCGAGCCCTAGTATTTATCTGAGAACTCCAGATGCAACCCCGGGTAGTTTTGTCAAAATATTGTGGGATTTTACCTGCAGTACCATGGGCGCTACCCAGCCACCCCAGTACGAGCTGTTCAAATCGAGGATCACCCCTTCCACCTCGAGATATTGGGCAGCAGTACACATCCCTCCCGTAAACTCAAACCAAGACCCAACGGAGGTCTCCTTCGTAGGGAAATCTATGCCGACCCCGCTTATGGCCATAGAAGCTGCTGCATACGAAGCGCTTGCTCGCCTTCGATTCGCGGTACCCTATGCCAGCGAACGAGGGTATTATTACTTTCCGAGCCGTGCAGCACCCGGAGAAGTAACATCTTTTCCCGAATGGACGAATTGAGAGAGACCCAGTACTGGCCAACCTTGTCCAGTACGTCATCACTCAAGAATGTTTAACCCAACGTGTGATGGGTTATCCCCAGAGCCTCATGGATTTAAATCCTCAGATCGCCATCGGCAGATCGCTAAGGCCCGACCAGGAGAGACACATTCATCGACTGGTCAATCCACTTTCCCCGATAGAAGAGGAGTGTATCCCAGTACCAGAGACGTTTTCTCGGGACCCTGTCCAGTTACCGTTTTCATTTTAGATATCGCTGCTGTGTTCTTTATTGCAACAATTATTTATAAGTTGTAACTTATGCGTGGTACCCCGAGTCTGCGCGGCGAGTAAATCTTTTAGTTTCTATTGATGAGTAGTTCTGTTGTGATGTGACTCTAATGTATTACTATTTTCTCTCGCGAAAAATCCTGGAGTGAGATTTCTTTTCCCTGAGTTGCTGCATCATACACCTTCTCACGATGTGGATTATTTCATTTCACACAACACCACGGCAGTAGACTCACAACCATAATCATTCGAACGCATTCACTGTTTGCAAAACTTTGCAACGGTGTTACATCTAACTAAGCACCCCTGAACAATAGTTAGCACCCGGCACACCCCACCTACTCCTCGTGATCACCACCACCGCGGAGAGCCAACACCCGAGCAGCAGCATCGTGACGATCATCGAGGATCATCACGCACAGGAGCACGGAGAGCCCCAGCAGTGTCGCCAGCCCTACGCATACTAGGATCGCGAACCAATCCGGCATCGCCTCTGCCATTAGAGCCTCGTCTCGAGCTTCTGGAAAGCAGAAATGGAGGAAGAAGAAGGAGGAGAAGCGAGGCCAGGTGTGAGGAAGAAGAGAGGGGCACCTCGGCCGTTTTATAGCTCGAGCTCGGTGTACGGTGGGCGAAGTCCACCGGCGCCCCTCGTCGCCCGATCGCCGGTATTCGGAGACGAATCCGCGAGCAGTGCCGACAGCACGCTGGCCCGCGAGGTGAGTGCACGCTACACCGGCAGCAAGCACGCCGCGCACTACCGCGGTACGGCCTAGATGCCCTACGCGCTAGACGTCGCCGGTGGAGAAAGCGCGGGAAAACACGCGGGAGAGAGGGAGAAGAGAGAACCGGAGGGAGAAGAAGAGGCTGACAGTGGGCCCCAGGTCCACCTGTCGGCCAGAGAGAGCACTGTGCTCTCGGGTACGACCAGCGTATTTATTAAATTTAGAAGTTATTCTAAATTTACTGTATCCAACATAGAAATCTCTCGTCTTTTTCCTGACCGTAGATTTTTCCACGCAACGCCAGTATCCACACTGTGGTTTCGCACCACTTATTGCCCTCTCACTGTAGCCACATTTTATTGCATAAATTTTTTCTTAAAACAGCTTTTAACAAATCTCGAGGACGAGATTTTTCTTAAGGGGGTAGTGTTGTGACACCCCAAAATTTTGGCCTTGTTTTATAAATTAAAATTTTGCCAGGAAATTAAAACTTTTATTTTCTGGGCTCCCTTTTGATTTTGGAACCATTTTCTCCCTTGTTATTATGGAGTTTTTCCCCAAAGAGAAAACTTTTCAAGTATGTTATTGGACTTGTTTAACCTCTCAAGAAAAACTCTTCTTTTATTAGTAGAACTAATTACATAATTAATTTGCTTGATCTTTATTTTCTTGAAAAATGGTTTTTCAAGGTTATATGGCCATATTTGAACTACAACCATTTGATAAATTCACTTAAAATTCCAACCAAAATTTGGAGATGTCATGTGATGTTTTTAAAACACTTTTATACAAAAATATCTGTTATTCATGAAACATTTTGAGATCTACACCCAATTTTCTTCTCTGGTCCAGAGTGCAATTTTGCACTACAACCCATTTAAATATTTCCTTCTAGCCTCCACCAAAATTATGGGATGTTGGTAATAGCATATGATTCAACTTCATCCAAAAACCTAGTAATGTTCTTTGAAAATTTTGAGTGAATCAACCTCTTCTCTATTCTGGTCCAACTGGATGGTTTGTACAGCAACCATATTTTTGCTTGCCCTCTGGCCCTTGATTCCTTTTCCTACTTGTAGTCCTCCCTGATAAACCCCTAAGTCCAGGAGCATGCACCCATTTGAATATTTTTGGTTCATGAAATAATGCCATTTATCTCCTGTACAGAATTGTAGTTTTGCAAAACTTGCACTAACAAGTTTGTGCTTTTCACAAACTAACCTCACCACTCTCTCTTTCATCTAAAGAGACCCCACTCTGGAAGTTTTGGCCACTCCAAGAAATGCCTAGGTGCCTGTGGCATTTTGTCAAACACCTAGAGTGCATGAACAGCTTTGACATGAATTTTGTCATTCCACTGTGAACTTGCACCTCTGATCAAACTAACCTGTCCACTAGACTCCCAGTTACTCCTAACCTAGGTCTGCTAAGTGCCAGCCTCACCCAAGCCCTGTGGCATGCATTGGCATTTCGTCGAGCACGTTCCGTGCGTGCTCTGGGCGCGAGCAGAGCACGCGTTTTGCACGTGCCGCGCCCGAGCCGCCGCGTCGCGCCCCTGGTTTTACCCACTGCAGAGCCGCGCCACGCACTCCCCTTCTCACCGCATCACGCTAAGCCGCCCCTCGCTACGTCCCCGGCAAGCCAGGAGCTAGCCGCCACGGCCACCGACAGCCCCAGCTCAGTTCAACGCCGCCCAAGCCTCTCCCGCTCGCCACCTGGCCCCTGGAACAGCGCGAGCTCATCCACAAGCATGTCCACTAGCGCTCGTCGCCGCCACGACGCCCTAGCTACAGAATGGCGGTCGCCGGCGACCTTATCCGCAGCCACCGTCGGAACCGACCCCGATCGCCTATTTAAGGAGCCCCGAACTCGTCTCCGCGTGCAGGCAGTCCCAAGCCATCTCGCTAGGACCCCCATTGGCAGCCAATCGACCCGGGGAGGTCTCCTTCCCCATCTCCGGCAACCACGGCCGCCGCCACTGCCTCGTTCATTCCGGCACCACCAGGGCCTCCCCTTTCCGTTCTCTTCACCAAGAACTCCCTCTTCCTCCCGTGAACCATTCCCCCTACTCGATTTTGATCGGGAACCACCGTAGCCCCAAACTCACTTTGCCCGACGGCCACCGTCCGCTGCGGAGCTCGCCGCCGGCAGCTCCGTCCACCCCAGAGACCAAAGTGACCACCGGAGTGACCGTCTCGGCCCCCTGAGCCCGCGTGTGACTTCTGCTTCTCGAACGGCACCGCCGTTCGCCGGCGAGCATCACCGGAGTTCTGCCCCCTCTCGGGCAGAGGAAGAGGAGGGAAGGTGGACTGGTCAAACCTGACCGGTGGGCCAGGCGGGCCCACTGTCAGTGACACACGCTCGGTCCATGCTGGATAAGTGGAGACGCGTTTCCAGAATACGCCTTCGACGTGTACGTATATTCGAAACGTTTTTCTTTTTCTGTTTTAATTTTAAATAACAGATTTTGGCCAAAACTTTGACTGAGCTTAACTTTTTAAATATAACTCCAAATGAATTGATTCTTTTTCCTACATCTCTCAAATTCTGTCTAGTTTATTATAAGATTTATTTGAAAATTTTCCAAACAACTTTTTGGTACTGTTTTTGAAATGTGTGTTATTTGCATATTTTTGAAACAGGATTTTGGAAGAGAAGAAAGCTTTCAAAAGATTTGGAGTGCACCCTGCCCTTCCACACCATGAAGGCACCCTGCCCTTCCACACCATGAAGGCATAATATTTTTGGTGTGTTAGTTGACTCGTTTATAACACCATCTCATTTCGGAGAACTCGTTATTTTATGTGGCGATGTGATCATTTGCATGAAGGCATATTAGTGATTTCCTTGCTGTTGGAAATGAATATACTTGTGATGGTAGTCATCCTCATGTGCCTTGCATGCATGCCGGAAAGGAACCCGGGAAAGCCTCTACCTTGGGTAGGAGTGAGCTTGTCGCCGGTCCCCGTCGGGACGGTTATGTCCGGTATGGCATAGTAAGGTATAATGGGTGGTGATTTCATCGGTTGAAATATATTTGATATACATGTCATGCAGGGAATTTATAAACCTCCTGAGTCGACCGTAGATCGAGTCTTGTTCCGGTAACCCCCATACGTGTTCGTACTACCACTTGTCCCTGCCACAGGTAGGGTACGGTTCAGTAAGTTGTTAACCCTTGTCTTGGCACACACCGTACAAAGAGGCCATGGTGGAAGATGTCGGTTGTAGCCGGTAGGCATGTCACCTGGTCAGGGGGCATGGGTGTTTCCGGTTGGGACCGAGAGGGGAGGCCACCCCTTAGAGCGCGTGATATAATTTTGATCCCATGCTACGCGAGGTTGTAGCCTCCCCACTTAGAGTTTTGCTTAGCAAGTGTCGTGGGTGATTCCAGACACAGATGAGTTAAGCTGGTGTGTGCAAGTTAGGCGTGTTTTCAACAAAAAGGCCGTAGACGGAATTAGTCCCGATGGACTAAAGGAATCCGTTACTCATGGGTAAAGAGTACACCCTCTGCAGAGATTAAACCTATTCGAATAGCCGTGTCCATGATTAAGGATTACAGTTTGGGATGGGTCAAGGGTTGGTCTTAGTGTCGGTCTTCGGAGGAGAGATTGTTAAACCAGAACTTGGACTGTGACTTGTGACTTGTGAAGATTATGATTATTATTATTATGGACTAACCCATTATATCATTGAGTATCCCTGGGATGGTTCTACCTCCTGGATATTCATTGTGATTATTTGTTTTATAAGCCCTTTATGTGGTGTTGCTGAGACGCCCGACTGTGGCATTGCTTGTTATTTATTTATTTTATAACCCCTTTATGTGGTGTCGCTGAGACGCCCGACTGTGGCATTGCTTGTTATTTATTTTATAAGCCCTTTATGTGGTGTCGCTGAGACGCCCGACTGTGGCATTGTTTGTTATTTATTTATTTTATAAGCCCTTTATGTGGTGTCATTGAGATGCCCGACTGTGGCATTGCTTGTTATTTATTTTATAAGCCCTTTATGTGGCGTCGCTCAGACGCCCGACTGTGGCATGCTTGTTATTTTATTTACTTTATAAGCCCCTTACGTGGTGTCGCTAAGACGCCCGACTGAGGCATGCTCACTTTTACTATCCTTTCGAGACGTCGCTTCAGACATCCGATCGGTGCATTTTATTTCTATTCTGTCATTGCATATTCCGGTTGCATACAAATAACCTGCTTGCATGCATCAAGATTTTATTTATAACTAACGATGTGATCATAGAATATTTCAGTGTATGTTGATCAATTATATTATACTCGTGTTCATAATGTTTGTGAGTACATTCAAAAGTACTCACTGGCTTGTCCCTGGCTATTGTCTTGGCCAGATTGCTTGCTTGGAGAGGAGCATTGCGATGACAGCCCCGGAACCTACGCAATGGAGATAGCAGCCTCGCGAAGATAGGAGTTATCCTGGTCAGCTGTTCCTGTGGGAAATGGAGTCCCATAGACACTGATGTCTCACAAACCGCTCCCGCCATCGACCACTAGAAACCAATTGTTGTACTCACAGGCCCGAATGGTCTTGTACTGCATATTTTGTATTTTTGCTTGGGATTTCTGTATCAAGTTGGTGCCTCATCAGCTAATAGTAATCCTGGGGCTGGTGAGCACAACGGCCATTTTCTGGAAATTTATACCCGGAAAACCGGTCGCGACAATATAGATATCAGTTATGACCCGCCCAGGAGGGGCCTGGTCAGTCCCAATGACGAGTCACAAAGGAAGTCCAGAAAACAATACAGACGATAGTTTATTAAAGCTTATAGAAGGCCTAAGCCCAGAGGCGGATTAAGGCCCAATATTGTAAACCGCCATATGTAAGGAAAGACTTGTAAGAAAAGGCATGTAAAAGAAGTCACCGAGCCGGACACGCTTTATGAGCCGTCCAGGACTCTGTAGGCCGACAGGCGTCAACCTGTGTATATAAGGGGACGACCCAGTGGCGGCTTAGGGCAAGAAACAAGAGATCGATAACCAAGCCGGCGAAGTAGCCTCTTGGTAATCAAAACCCTAGCAATATCAACACAACTAGACGTAGGCTTTTACCTTCATCGTAAGCGACCGAACTAGTATAAAACCACTCGTGCACTTTGTCCCGATTAACCCCTTTAAGCTTCCTAGTTGCGATGGCCCTACAACTAAGTCCTTTTGCTAGGACATCTGCCATGACAATTCCACGACAATGGGTGAACGACCTAAAGAGAAATTACGAAAGTGCGCGATGGAGGGGTTCCTGAGAGAGGGTGAGAGGGGTGCGGGCGTATGCATGAATGAGAGAAAGTTAGTGCTAGCTACAAAGAGAAGAGGATTGTGTCGGTGTAAAAGACTAACATAGATCATAATTCATTTTAAAAAGTGGATTCGGATATTTGAACAAAAGATCATAGTGTTTTAAACCGACACATGCATGAATATATATAATGGTGATACACATGGTGTGGTTATGAACATGTTATACTAGATATAATACTAGTAAGGTACACGTGCATTGAACGCATGAGATTTGGCAACCAAATTATAAATAAATACAGCACTATATGTCGGTGCAACAAACCCTGGGTCTGTTGCCCAGACTGTGCACAGGCATGGGACAAGATTGAAGCACCAGCCCTAGTCAGAGATCAAGAGAGTAAGAAATTCGAAGGACCAACATACAAACCAGAGGGACCAGGATCAAGCCAGAGGAGCAATACACCATTGGGGGAAGGCCTCCTTTGCTAGGCAGGCGAGCCCGACAAAGGGCGAAGCCAAACCCAGAAGGAGACAACCAAGGTGTCACAGCAGGGCCTTCCCGGACTCACGGAGATGAGACCACCTCACCAACCACTCCAGCACGACCCACGTCGTTGATCAATGTGGTGTCAAGCTGTAAAGTGACTAAGTGGCAGCCATTCGCCACATGGCAGCCTTGCCGGGCAACAAACAATGTGATGTTGAGCGATGAATTTAATGCGCCCTGTCCACCCGTAGAGTTAGGTATGATAGCACTTTTTGCTATCTTATCAGTGCGTAATGACTACTTTGCCACTGTGGTAACCCCTTGTTCTATAAAAGTTGGCCCATGGCAACCGTAGACAGGGTTAGAAGATTGGATAACTCACACCCCCATACACGCGTAGCCACTGCCGCCCTGAGGCAACCATTGCTGGGCAAGTGTTCTACGCTCCACCACCAGCTTTCCACCATCAATCCACCAAAGCAGGAGTAGGGTTTTACGCCTCATGGTGGCCCAAACCTGGGTAAAATTGTCTGCGTGATCTCTGCCATGCTGCCCCATGCTCGTCTGCTCTTTGTGCAACACGACGTCCCCCTGCCGAACCAGCAAGGGGCCTCCTGGTCCCATAGGTGGCCGTGGTTTTCCACCACATCTTTGGTGCGCCCGGTAGAGGACTCACGTGCGTGAACCTGAAGGCGTGTGCAGCATGTCATCTTCTTCACCGTCTTCATCTTTGACGGCGCCATTGACCATGGCGCCAAAGAAGAAATCCGGCCCTTCGGCTCACCCATCCACCTCGAAGGCTCCGCCGTCCGCAACCTCTAACACTGTGGGATGTGTGGAGACACACGAGGACATGGACGTTGTTGGGGATGTGGCCGGAGCAGGCGGCGCTGTCACCACTTCCCCCGTGCCCGACACAAGAGCCAGAGGCATCGGAGGAGAGCAACATTGGCAACACCCAGGCAGCCATGCTCCCCAAGGTATGGGTGACGGGGCTACTCCATCTGCGCCCCTCTCTCCCACCGACGGGCACAGCCGCAGCAACGGTGCGCGGACCGGGGCGGATCCCCGCCCTCTGGCTGCTCCCAGCATGGGTGCGGCCGCAGCGCCTGCACCTCCCCCGGGATGGGTCGATCAAGCTGTTGCGCCCGACAGGGCCGCTGTCCCTCAGGCACCTTCACCACACCACCTCCAGGTGGCCGCCCCGCAGCAGCAGCGGGGGAGCAGTGCTGCCATGGCTGGCACTGTCCGGAGCTGAGCAACGGCGCGATCGACTTCATCATCTTCCCTGCCAAGTACAGCTTCGGAGGCCATGGCGCGGGCTCAACTACTGTTGAGGTTTCCACCAGCGGCCGAGCAGATGGACGAATGGTGTGCCACCATCCAAAGTCTGCTCAGTTTCGCCAAACCTGGGTGCTCACGGCGAGCGGGCCCACCGCAACCTCCCTAAGCGATAGCAACGGCTCACGCTGCTGACCGTACGGAAGGGGCCATCACCATGGTGCAGTTCCTGCCATGGCAGCCAGTTCTAGCGCAACATAATCAAGACCTCCACAACGTCTTGATGGCCTGGTCTGACCCTCGAGCATGTCTAGGCCAACGACGAGCCCCATAGGATAGGCGGAGAGGAGGCGCACGCGTCATTGCCGAGCAACGCCGCGATGACCTCCGCCGGACCGATGGGTGAGACGGCCCCTACGTTGACGAGCCCGCGCTCGGTGTTGGCGGGTGCCTACCTTTCGAGGTTGGCTGCCCTGTCTTCACTAGTGAGTTGCGGCAAGTCCGTTGGCCGTCCATTCGCACGTTCAAGCCAGTGATACCTGAGAAGTACGATGGGAGGTTGAACCCTGCAGAGTTCCTGAGCATCTACACCATCGCTGTTCAGGATGCCGGGGGAAGAGATGAGAAGGTGTTTGCGAACAACTTCCCTATGGCCCTCAACTCCAATATGAGGTCTTGGTTGATGCACCTGCCGGAGAACTCCATTTCGTCATGGGATGACCTATGCCACGATTTCATTGGCACCTTCACTGGCGGCAATCAAGAGCCAGGCCGACCCAACGAATTGCAGCTCCTCTAGCAGAAGGAAGGAGAAACCATCCGTAAGTATTTATAGAGATTCAACAAAGTTCAAAGAAATATCCCAAATATCCATACGGTAGCCATGATAGCTGCCTTCCAGTCCAATGTGCGCAACCGCCGGATTCATTCCAAGATGAACGTGTGGTTGCCCGAGACTGTGTAGGAGCTCTACACCCTAATGGATAAGTGTCCTCAGATGGAGGAGGGAAGGAAGTTACCCGAAGAGGAAGATTGCACCAATGTTGATTCAGAAGATGATGATGAATCAACCAGCCAGAAGAAGAGCAAGAAGCGCAGTAAGAAGCGAAGGGATAAGGCAGTGACGACTATTGAAGGATCAAGCACGCCTTGTACCGGTAAGAAGGCCAAAGATGAGGCCCCCGGCAAGGAAGCTGCCGCGTGTGCTGACTGCCAGGAAGCCGCTGCTGCCGAGAAAGCCGGGAAAGGTGATGGGCCGTATTGCAAGATTCATCAGACCAAGGGACACGAACTTCAAGAGTGTTATCAGGTTGAGTAGCTTTTCAAGAGACAAATAGCAGAGTATGGGAAGCGTCAGAAGGAAAAAGGTAAGAATGGTGCTGGCGGTAAGGGCCGAGGTGGTGATGTAAATCACCCAGGCAAACCCATTTGGTGCCAAGGAAAACCTGACAAAGGCTGAGAGATGGAAGATTGTGATGATGAGAGTGATGGAGGGGACGAAGAGGAAACCATTGAGCAAGAGTTTCAGATGGCCACTGACGCCCATCATTGACGGGGGTGCATCTATGCGCACCTCTCACCGCCAGCTCAAGCGGTGGGCACGAGAAGTCAATTTTGTGGAACCAACGCCAGAGGCTCGCAAGCTGCTCAAGTGGTCCTGTACGCACATAATCTTTGACGAGGAGGACCACCCTAGCCGTACCACTGCGGTAGGGTGCATGCCGTTGTTGGTCTCCCCAACAATTCGCAACCTCAAGGTCACAAAGATGTTGGTGGATGGCGGGGCTAGGCTGAATCTGATCTCCCCAACAAAGATCTAGAGGTTACTGACACATTTCAATGAGTTAATCCCAGCAAGACCATCCTAAGGGAAAGATCACGTTGTCGGTAATGTTTGGGGGAGAACTAAACTATCGGACTGATAAGATTGTATTTGATGTGGTCGATCTCCCCCTGCCATACAATGGGATTCTACGGCGCCAGGCCTTGGCTGAATTCATGGAAGCATCCCACTATGCCTACAACACCTTGAAGATGCATGGGGCACTGGGAGTCATCAGCATCCCATCAGATGAGAAGGATACAATCATTTGTGTGGACAAGATGTACTGGTATGCTGTCGCGGCAGAGGTAGCGGCAGCAGTGGATCCCTCCAAGGAAAGCAAAGGAAAAAAGGGAGGTTGAAGGGCCTCCGGCAAGGAGTCCGAGAAGCGTGCCCCCACCGAGTACATGACACCTGTTGATGACGTGCCGGAGTGTCCAAGCATCAAGAAATCCAAGGTCGCTGCACCCCAAGTGAAGAAGGTCCTGCCAGCGCTTACTGTCTGCCCACACGCCCGACCTGTCAAGAAGAAAGTTTGAAAGCAGGCCTTACAGAGGCAGCAGTTCATTGCGGAAGAGATCAAGAAACTTGAGGCAGCTGGTTTGGTCAGAGGAGTGTTGCATCCCACATGGTTGGCAAATCCAGTGGTAGTCTAGAAGGCTAACAGGAAGTGGAGGCTTTGCATAGATTTCACAGATCCCAACAAAGCTTGCCCAAAGGACCCGTTCCACTCGCCACGTATTGATCAGATTGTGGATTCCACTTTAGGTTGCGATTTTCTCTCCTTTCTAGATGCATATTCTGGGTATCACCAAATCTTCATGTTCGAGGAAGATGAAGAGAAGATGTCGGTCATTATTACATTCGGTACGTACTGTTTCGTCCGCATGTCGTTCGGACTAAAAGTGTCGGTTCCACTTTTGCAAGGGCAGTCCAGACTGGTTTGGAGCCAGAGCTGCACAGAAACATTGAAGCTTATATGGATGACATTGTGGTCAAGACCAACGATTGAGCCACCCTTATACAGGATTTGGAGGAGACATTTGCTAATCTTTGCAAGATTAATTTGAAGCTCAACCAGGAGAAGTGTGTAATTGGTGTAACCTTCGGCAAGCTGCTTGGGTTCTTCGTGTCCCATCGCCGGATCGAAGCCAACCCCGAGAAGATCAAAACCATCGAGCAGATCCAAGCGCCAAGGACAGCTAAGGATGTGAGGCGTCTGACAAGATGCCTTGCCGCGCTACGGAGGTTCATCTCCTAGTCTCCCGAGCGTGCCCTATCGTTCTTCAAAATTTTGAAGAAGGCAGGGCCTATGAAGTGGACCTCGGAAGTAGATGCAGCTTTGCAAGAGTTGAAGGCCTACTTGTCCTTTGTGCTTACCTTGGTTGATGCTAAACCCCCGGAGCCGTTGTTGTTGTACCTAGAGGCAACTAACCAAGTGGTCAATGGAGCTTTGGTAGCGCCACGAGAGGTGGATGAGGCAGAGAGTGATCAAGGACTGGCAGAGTTAGAGAAGGATCAGGACATCAATGAGCATGGCAATGAGGGCAACCCCAAGGATGCGACAAGGAAGAAAGTGGTGCAGTGCCTAATGTACTTCATCAGCTCCCTGTTACAGGCATCTAGATAGAGATACTCTGGCGTGGAAAAGTTGATATTTGGTCTCATCATGGCCTCAAGGAAACAACGCCACTACTTCCGAGCCCACGAGATCATGATTGTCATTCATTTTCTGTTGCAGAGGATACTCTGAAACCCTGAGGCTACCGACTAAAAAGTGGAGCGGGCTTTGGAGTAATCCCGTTTTCGGTTGAGGTTTGAGAGCACATCAACTAATTTCAGAGCAGGGCTTTGGAAGAGTTTATTGCATAATGAACGCCAAGCCATGATAAGGAAGTGATAGAGACAGTTATCCCCGGCAAGGAATCACCCCAAGAATGGATTATGTATTTTGATGGTGCTTTTTCCCTACAAGGTGCAGGAGCTAGTGTGCTTCTCGTCACCACCTCCGGCGAGCACTTGAAGTATATCGTCCAAATGCATTTTGCCCAGGAAGAAGCAACCAAAAATACAACTGAGTATGAAGGGCTCCTTGTCGGGCTCAGAATTGTAGCTGGATTGAGAATTAAGAAGCTGATCATTCGAGGAGATTCACAACTTGTGGTGAGACTAGTCAACACAGATTACCAAAGTCCATTGATGGAGGCATACATCAAGGAAGTAAGGAGATTGGAGGAGCGCTTTGACGGATTGCAAACAGAGCACATACCCCGTGCAGGAAACAACATAGCTGATCATCTGTCAAAGTGTGCTACATAGAAGCTTCCTATGGAACAAGGGACTTTCGTTCTCCATCTTGCCCAGCCCTCCGTATCCCCAGCAATAATGGCCCGGAAAAGGAGAAAGTTGGACACCAGTAAGCCTCTCCCAGTAGAGTCGTCCCCTCCTGGCAGAGACCCTGCCAAAAACAACTCCTCACAGCCTACCAGACCACACCCTCCAGCTGGGCCAATAGACCCCACGAACGAGGCATGTGCTCCCACATCAGAGGAGGTGCCACTAGTCCTTGTTGATGAGCCCTAGGCTCCAACTTGGTCCAGGCACATTGTCCACTTCCTCCAGACCGGAGAGCTTCCCGGCGACCAAGATGAAGCTGAAAAAGTAGCAAGTAGGGCCATTATGTATCAGTTTGTCGATGCCATTCTATACAGAAGGAGGCCCAACAGTGTGAAATTGAAGTGCATCTGCTGGGAAGAAGGAAAGGAAGTACTGTCTGAGATACACAAAGGCATGTGCGGCTCCCACATTGGATCAAGGGCATTAGTTGGGAAAGCACTCCGACAAAGATTCTATTGGCCCACAGCCCTCCAATATGCGGTCGAGCTAGTCACCAGGTGTGAAGCCTGCCAGTTCCATTCTAAGAAAACCCACCTGCCTACCCAAGCTCTTCAAACAATCCCTCTATCATGGCCAGTTTCGGTCTGGGGGCTCAATATCCTCGGCCCCTTCCACCGAGCAATCGTGGGCTTTGAATTCTTATTCATTGCTATCGACAAGTTTACAATGTGGCCGGAAGTGACTGCCGTGATAAAGGTGACTGCTCAGTCAGCTATCAAGTTCTTGAAAGAGCTGCTGTGTCGTTTTGGAGTTCCGGCAAGGATCATTACCGACAATGGCACCCAGTTCAGGAGCCACGCCTTCATTTAATATGTTCATGCCCTTGGATTCAATATCTCATTTGCCTCTGTGGCATACCCCGGGGCAATGGACATGCTGAGAGGGGTGAACCTTGAAGTGCTACGCGGACTCAACACGAGAACCCTTGATATGCTGGAGAAGCATGGTAGGCGGTGGATTGAGGAGCTACCGATAGTTTTCTGGTCCCTCAGAACGACACGAAACCAAGCTACCAGGTAGACTCCCTTCTCCCTGGTCTACGGGGCAGAAGCAGTTATCCCCACATAACTCATTTACGGGCCTGTGATGCCCCCAATTCAAACATACACTAATCATACACGCAAATGTGTAAGATCAAGATCAGGGACTCACGGGAAGATATCACAAGACAACTCTAGACACAAATGAAATAATACAAGCTTTACATTACAAGCCAGGGGCCTCGAGGGCTCGAATACATAGCTCGGTACACAAGAGTTAGCGGAAGCAACAATATCTGAGTATAGGCATAAAGTTAGATAAGATTGCCTTAAGAAGGCTAGCACAAAAGCAACAACAATCAAAGAGACAAGGCCTCCTGCCTGGGACCTCCTAAACTACTCCTGGTTGTCGGCGGTCTCCACGTAGTAGTAGGCATTATCCGGGTTAGTAGTAGACGTCGGCGGTGGCATCTGGCTCTTGGGATCCACCATCCGATTGGAACAACCGGAAAGAAGAAAGAAGGGGGAAAAGGGGTAGCAAAGCAACCGTGAGTACTCATTCAAAGTACTCACAAGCACCAGATCTATACTAAGTATGCATTGGTATCAAAGGAAGGTATGTATATCTGGACTGAACTACAGAATGCCAGAATAGAGGGGAAGGCCTAGCCTATCGAAGACTAGCATCTTCAAGTAGCTCCAAGCATCTTGCAGCGTGTAGAAGAGTAAAGGGTAGTAGTTTAATTAACAAGCATGTTGTAGCATTAACGCCCAGAGATCCCTCCTCGACTCCCTGCAAGAAAGCAATCTCAGAGCCACATACCCATCACATTTCACAAGTATAGCTCCAAGCATCTTGCAGCGTGTAGAAGAGTAAAGGGTAGTAGTTTAATTAACAAGCATGTTGTAGCATTAACGCCCAGAGATCCCTCCTCGACTCCCTGCAAGAAAGCAATCTCAGAGCCACATACCCATCACATTTCTCAAGTAACCAGTTCTAGTTGCAATATATCAGGATATAAGTCTAAACGTCCATTACCGTGGACACGGTATTCGAATATGTAACTTCCCTGCAGGGGTGCACCACATTACCCAACACGCTTGATTACTCTGGCCGGACACACTTTTCTAGGTCAATGTCGGGCCTCGGAAGATCAACACGTTGCAGCCCTACCTAAGCTCAGCAGAGAGGTCCACACCGGTCTACATCCTAAGCACTCCGGGGTCTTGGGCCCAACGCCCGTTGCATTCTGGGTCGTTGTGTGCAGGGTGGATACCAGCGCCACCTCGGATGGCCAGCACGATCCGACCGTGCCACAATGGTGAACTGGACCTTTGAGAAAGCTTCGGCTGATACTACGACATCGAGGCCCATAACTATTCTCACTTGGTAGTTAGTGCGTAAATGCCAGAGGTCAACTCAGAATAAATACCCAAACCTGTTAGTGCATTGGGGGCTCACAGAGACGATCAAATACTCACGATAATGTGACCCCGTCGCCCCGTCTCGTGGACCTATGGCAAGGGCCCAGAATGCCCGGCCGTGCCTTGTAGAAAACTCGCGGGTCCTCTACGGGCCCGCCCGACTTTCACATCGACTCGCGGGTACCCCTCTGGGCCGACCCAACTTCAAAAATGGTCTCAATTAAAGACCGGGTAACCGTGTGTCCAAAACATCAAGGACGAAAACCCGAGGAATCACCCTTGGTGGATTCCACTCGATGTAATTACCAAGGTGAACGTAAGAGGAACCACCTCGAGGTTCACAATTGTGGGGTTGCACGACAAAGTCTTATCAGGAGTGGTCAAGGAGGAATCACCCTCGACGACCACGACCGAATAGCTACACCACAGAAGTATCCTCAGGAATGCGTTATGAGGTATCACCCTCAGCACTCGATATTAGCTCTGCAGAGTCGAGCAACAAAAGGGGTGTGATGTGATGTGAGGTGACGGGCTCTGGTCATCGATGATGAAGCAGGTGTCACTGAGGGATCATTAAACAACCTATACTAATTAGTTTAGGATAAGCAGGTAGGTAACAATAAGCAGTTTACAAAAGCAGGCTATGCATCAGAAAAGGAGCAATCAATTACAGTAGCAAAATCTAATGCAAGCATGAGAGAATGGAATGGGCGATATCGGGGTGATCAAAGGGGGGCCTTGCTTGGAAGCTCCGCTGAAAGGGAAGAAGGATCGTCGATGGAGTAGTCGATCACATTGGCATCGACAGTGGTCTCGGGGTCTACCAGAGAAGAAGAGGGGGGATGAAACCGTAGATACAGAGAAAACAGATGCATGACAGGCAACTGACAAAGCTAGGGGGTTCTAACGCAGTACTACACGATACCGGCCGAAGGGGAAAAACATCTGGGAATGTTTTCCTGAAGTTTGGCATTTTCGGACAAACGAACCATAGGGGAAAAGCTTGATGTTCTCTATGCTAGTGACGTGTGAGAGACGAACGGAGGGCATATCCGGATTTGTCACGCTGTTCTAATCAACTTTCATGTATAAAAGTTTTTTATCCGAGTTATAGTTATTTTTTAATGATTTTTCTAAGTTCAAAACAATTTCTGAAATTTCTGGATTTATTTTAATTGTTTTAATCCGAGTTGACCAAGTCAACTTTGACTAGTCAAAAGGGCAGGGTGTGGCCCACATGTCATAGGTTGTACCTAAACAAATGAATAAAACTAATATAATTGAAAGGGACCCACATGTCATCTACACATAGGCTAATCTGGCCACTAATTAATCCCTAAAACTATCCTATCCCTAATTAACTAAGCCGACCAGAAGCGCACGGCTGTGCACGCTATGGATACACAGATACAACATACCATGTTCAGGCAGTAGCATCCAGCGACAATTGAGCAGCAGCTAGTAGCAATAGCATTGAGGAGCAGATCTAGCGGCAGGGGCTCTAGGCAGTGGTATCAAGCAGTAGGAGCACAGGGCAAGCGCAGCGACATCAGTGTGCGACAAGCAGCAACAACAAAGCAACGACAGTTAGGAGCATCAGAAGCAAAGCATGCATCACCAGCAGCAGCAACATTTGAGGTAGTAGCACGCAATAGCACCTAGCGGGGCGAGTAGCGGGCGTGGCTAGGTGCGGGGAGCGGCCGGCTAGGCTCGGTGACCATGGCTAGCGGGAGGCCTTGGCCGGAGCGACACGTAGGAGTGGCGGACGGAGCAGGGCTCCAGGGGAGCAGTCACGCAGTAGTGGTGGTGGCCAAAGGCAGCGGGGCGTGTGTGCAGCAGGGCGTGCGGCCGCAGTCAGGATCTCGCGGAGGGGAGCTTCGGTCATGACAGTGGGGGCAGCTTACGGCGACGAATCGAGTGGGGAAAGGAGGGGGTCGAACGAGGCTCACCAAGGGGAGGTCTACGACGAGCTCGAGATGGGTTGGGGGCTTGCCGGAGCGCGAGACAACAGCGAGACAGCGGTGGGGGCCAACGGAACCGAGGCTGAAGAAGGGGAGTGATGTGTCGCCTCGATGCATCTCTCGTCAAGATCTTCATGGAAGAGGTTGAGGAAGACGAGGGGAACCTCCTAGACGGCTTATCATGGGGTAGGGGGGACGACGGCCGCAACTACAATTGTGGGAGACGAAGGAGACGAGGGAGTGGTCAGGGTTCAGCGGGGTCGGGCGCGACGTTCTTATCCACCAGGACCACAGGATGCCCAACACGACAACGGTAGCGGCCATGGTGGGGGTGGATACATGCCACTCCATGTCCCCTGTCTTTTCTCTGTACAGAGGAACAGAAGAAGGGTAAAAGGCTGTGGTGGGCTGGGCCATGTGCACTATGGTCACATATGGCCCAAAGACACGGGTGTTTTTAGTCTTTTCCTTTTTTACTTTAACTTTCCTATTTTATTAGTTTTCTATTTTATTTTCTACATATTTTAGGTATGTAAAATATCTAAATAGCACCTAAATTAGTGTTACTAAATATGCTACCGCTATAAAAAGTTTGGCACTAAACAAAATAGTTTATAATTTTTTATTTATAAAAGGCATTTAATTTATTGTTTAAGCCATTGTTTTATTCACCACAAGGGCATTCCAAACTTTAAAAAATGTGGGTTTCAACATGACAACTATCCTGGGATTATTTGCCACACTTTGAACATTTTAGTTTTTATGTTTGAAAACTTTTACCACTTGACTTGATTTTGAATTTTGAATTCGATCGTGTTTGAATTATCATGAGACTAACAATAGTAATCATGGTGATGTGGCGTCATTAGTGGAGGGTTACTGTAGCTTAATTAACCAGGCGTCGCAATTCTCCTCCACTACAAGAAATCTCGTCCCGAGATTTAAGAGATGGAGCAAGGTGGAAAGTTCTGGTTACGAATTTCTAACAGTTCTTCTTGGTCTTTGTTGCTCTTCCTGAAGAGGTCGATCCACTATGTTGATGTATTCATTTCTCTGCTTCAGGTCATCATGATGAAGTCATCATCCTTTCTTCGGGGTCTTCATCGTACATACGAATATGTAAGGGGAAGCTCGACAATGATAGGATGATATAAGGGGTAATCATATGGGATTATCCCATGAATGAAATCATGAGTATCTCTCTAGTTGAACAAATAAAACACATCAAGAGCAAAAAGGTACAATAAGAAGTCTCCAGCGGATAGACAATCGTCCGTTGTGTGGAACAGAGTGTGAAAAGGGGTTCAGAGCAACAAGAGTAAGTATCACGTTTGATACCAGAATAGATCGTCTATCAGAATGGCTCAGGATTTACATAAGAAGCCAAGCGTGAGGAATAACTTTAGAAATAGGAGTGTACATGAGAGTCGGGTTTTGATTCTGTGGAACTGTGGGTTATGGGCCCACCATGTGGGTTAAAAGTAGGAAGGGCGATGATAGTAAGGCATGTCAGAGCATAGACTCTCAGTTATGTTGGCAACAACGTTGGTCCCAATAGCGAGGGACGAAGAGAACCATTTTCCTGCTCGTTAAGATGAGGCAGAACAATAGGCAAAGTTCTCGTCAATCGGTGGCTTCCGGAATGTCATAAACAATAGTAACAAGGTCTTACTGACAGAGATCGTACACCGGGGTGTTCACATAAGCAGGTAATTATCACTGCTTAGATATGTTAGCTTACAAGAAAGGTTAAACAAAACAATGGAAATGCAAGTGTAGATTGGAATCAATTATCGGTGTTCTCGAGTGTCTAACAACTCAGAACCCGTGGAAAATTGGAGTCTGCGAGGAATAATAGTAGATGAAGAACTCATAGGAAGTTATGTAGTTCCATGATATTCTCAAGATACCAGAGGGTAATACTCAAAGGTAGAACAGGATGGAGGTTAGACAGGTGAAAAGATTTGTAGAAGACAAGTACTTAACTTATCCGAGAAATTGGCTTTACACGACGCGTAGGGAAACCGGAAACTGGCCCAGAATCAAGGTTATTGAAGAAGCAGAAAAAATCTCAAGAGAGTAGCCTCTTAAAGCAACCCCACCTGTGCACTTATTAGGCCCTACCTCGACGATGCTCGGCAACGCGTTCGCCACAGGCCCAGGGTCTTCTATCGATGCAAAAAACCCTGGGTCTGTTGCCCAGACTGTGCACAGGCAAGGGAACAAGATTGAAAGCACCAATCCTAGTCAGAGATCAAGAGACTAAGAGATTCGAAGGACCAATGTACAAATCAGAGGGACCAGGATCAAGCTAGAGGAGCCCGACAAAGGGCGAGGCCACACCCAGAAGGAGACAACCCAGGTGTCCCGGTAGGGCCTGCTGGGACTCACGGTGTCGAGACCAGCTCACCAACCACTCCAGCATGACCCACATCATCGATCAACGCGGTGTCAAGCCACAAAGTAACTGAGTGGTAGCCATTCACCACATGGCAGCCTTTATCTACAGGAAAACTCATAGATGACACCTGTCCTGCGACGTGTCAAGTCAGCAGGCATGAAGCTGGCAAGATGGCCCGGCAAGCCTTGCCGGGCAACCAACAATGTGACGTTGAGCGGTGTAACATCCCAAATTTTCAATTTGGAATGTTATACACTAGACCATCATTGCATATCATATTTCATTGCATTTTGGTTGATCCTAGAAATTCTACACAACTCAAGGACCCTCGGAGAGAGTTGGGGATTTCGTTATTTTCATATTTGAGTTTTCTCAAATTTTGAAAAATAGGATCATTTGATTTTATTTATTTTATCTTCAATTATTTCTATTATCAAATATGAGAGAGGGAATAAAATGACTTTCCCAAAAAATAAAGAAGTATTGAGGATTTAATAAAAAAATCAAATAAGATTTTATTTTGGTTTTATTTGCTATTTATTTGAATTTAGGAAAAAATGCACATTTTCAAAAATTGCATTCAGACCCAAAAAAATGTTCATCCTATTCTAAATATTTTATTTAGACGAAGAAAATTTGTTTTGGCATTTTTAGGATTTTATTTATTTTTTCTAGAATTTTTTTAGTCGCAGCGAAACTGTTTAAAAAGAAAGAGAGAGAGACCCCGCGCCCGACTGGGCCAAGGGCCCAGCCGAGCCGGCCGGCCCAGCCAGCCGCCGCCTCCCGCCGGGTCGGGACAGATTCCTGACCAGCGCCGCCCCCGCCCGAGTCCAGGGAGGACTCCGCATCCCGAGGCCGACCCCTCCCCCAA
>NC_041386.1:421241992-421250167 GCF_002162155.2 Triticum dicoccoides | reverse complement strand
GCCGCCGCACGCGACCGCGCCGCTTGCCGCCGCCCCGCGCCGCTTGCCGCCGCCGCACGCCTCCCGGAACCGCTGCTCCGCCGCCTCGCGCCTCCGCCAATGTAACTGCCGGCTGGTTTTTGAGAAAAAGCCGTTTTAGTTTTTTTGAAAAACCCTAGTTTTCATTTTTTTAAATAGATAGGTTTTTCTCCGGTTTATTTATTTAGCGAGCATTCGCTCGTCCGTTTGTTTTAACGAATGCATTTTTTGTTTAGTTCTAGTTAACGAACGTTCGTACGTTAACCTGTTCGTCGTTTTTCTTCTTCTCGGATTAAATCCATGATTTTTCTGATCGCGATTTCTGATCCGATGTTCATTTTAGTTTAACTTTTCGCTTGTTTATCGAAATCAGGCGATTCAAGCGCCTGGAGTTTCGTCTCGAAACCCTCTTTCCGTTTAACCAACTCAAACAAGTTTTTGCGATAGTAAAAATTGCCCTAGTTTCATATTAGTAAATGAAGCTTATTTCTTTTGACGTTTGTCTTTCATTGCTTCGTTCGATTTGGTTCTTTTTGCCAACCGGAGTTCTTAAGTTGAACTTTCTGGTTAGATCTCTTATTTGAGTTTTACCTGTGCATTAGATGAGTACTTATTGTACGCTTGTTTGTTTGCGATAGAGTACCCGGAGTGCGCCGCTTGCTACTTTGAATCGCTAGGTTTTGCGGATCATCAGCAAGGCAATAACACTTTGATCATACCTCCAACTACTCAGTTTTTATTGCATTATACCAATCCTCACACATTGCAGGATTAGGATCTAATTAAATTGTGGGTTTGGGAAGTAGTTGAGGTAGAACCTATTACCTGTTTATCATCAAACCTTTGGGAGTTACTTCTATGTTGCTTATTATGCTATGCTATGCTAGTAGACGTGGATTGCGTGAGTGTATCCATGACAGATGTGAGATTGTTAAATTTATGGTTTATCTAAGGTGGCAACTTAAATACACATCTGGGTGGATAGAGGCACCTGGGTATTCCAGCGATTGACTATTTTTCTTTGGGACCGCCACCCAGGCTCAAAGGGATACTGAGATTATTCATGCTAGAAACTTCCGTGTGCAGCCACAAGCTACTATGGGCTCTAGCATAGTTGACTAAGTCGTGCGAACTCTTACAGTGGTAGACTAGCAGATGTAGGGGATGTAGGTGGTACGGTCTACCCATCGTAAGGTGCTAGCGCTTCTGAAAGACTATGTCTCGGTCATCCGTTTCTCAAACACCATGTAGTGCGAGAATTCCAACGGAGGAGATCGAGTCTTGTGGGGAAATGTGCGCAAACCTCTGCAGAGTGTATAAACTAATCATGATTAGCCGTGTCCCCGGTTATGGACATCTTGAGTATCTAGTACCTGGATTATCATGTGAATCTCATCATGTTACTCTAAAATTAATTTTGGTTGGGTTTTGTTTAATGATGATGCTTAATTGGGATTGAGAATGCTGTCAACCATTCTCAATGTTTAATAACTACCATGATAGTTAAATAAAATTTATTCCTTTGCAGTAGGGAAAAATTGGCTTTACGCAAAACTATAACCATAGAGCTTTCCACCAGCCAAATATGCATCTAGAATAGCCTTATTCTTTTATCATTCTCTATGTGTTACATTGCCAGCATATTCCATGTGCTGACCCGTTGCGGGCTGCAACGTTAATGTTGCATACTTTTCAGACGACGATTAAGGTGCCTTTAGGTCGTGGTTCTATACTCAGTGATGCCGTTGAAGTTGATGGACTCACTTATCTTCCAAGCCTTCCGCTATTATCGTTATTAGATGGCCTTAAGCCATATTTATTGTAATAAGTTCTCTTTTGAGACACTCGATGTAATAAGTGTGTGATTGCTACTCTGTTATAAATCCTTCAAGTACTGTGTGGTGTCAGAATTACTGATCCAGGGATGATACCTGAGCACAGAGATTGGACCGTCTAAGGTCTGGTCGCTACAAGATGGTATCAGAGCACACGCTAACTGTAGGACACGACCACTAAGCAAAAGCCCTAGATCACTACTCACTCTTCTCATTCTGACTTCTCATCTTTTCTACTCTTTTAGGATGGTGGATGCAAGGAACAAGTTCACACAACCAGATGAAGATACACCCTTTGGACGTCACTTGAAGGAAGTCACTAGATACCTGAACATAGGAGTACCAAGCTTCATCGGAACCTACAACGCCACTCTACCTGAAGAAGAGCACTGGATGATTCAAGTTCAAGTTCCAGGAAGGACATTCATGCCAGCCACTGCGCCCATAGAGTTTTCCTTTGATGCACCAACCTGGAGTCTAGGAAAGAGCATGGCAGCTCACATCACCATGGGACGCATTGGAGAAGTTTACCGCAATAATCTCAAGGATACTATCTACCAGATTTGTGGGCACCGAGATGAGCACTGGGAGATGATCAGCACCAGGAAGGATAGATCAATTGCAGCTTTTATCCAGGAGTTAAACCAGCACATTCAACATCAGGAGAACCAGATATGCGCCGACATGATAGATCTGAAGAAGGCAAGAACAAGAATCAAGGAACTGGAGGAAGAACTCAAGGCTACACATGAAGATTATGAAGAGGAAATCGAAGTATTAGTGGAGAAGAATGACGATCTGATCAAGAAAATTGGAATATTCATGGGAGGCCCTACACCAGTAGAAGAAGACGAAGAACCCAAGGAAATTCGCTCAGAAGACTACATCATCATCGACGACACCGACTCAGACCCAGATGATAGCGACGATGATTATGTGGATGAAGCTGGAGCAGATATCATGGAGTCTGCAACCGAAGAATATTTCTAGTAGACCACCCCAATAGTAGTAGTAGTCCACCATGTAAATATAGTAGTCCGAGCACTTTTGCGATTGTTAGATCGATTGTATGCCCTTGTTTGATTGATTGAATGAAGTGAATTGTTTGCTTTTTCCTCATGTGCATATGGGTAGTGCTTTCTCTTTAGAACCCCTCTATTCTTAAATCTCATCTTTTCTAAACCCTCAGATGCCTCCAAGACGTGACCCCGGATTTACCTTCCCATCGGAGCTCACCCAGTTGATCCAGCAGCAGAACACATTGATGCAGTTGCTAGTCCAGAATCAGAGTCAGGGGAACAATAACAATAACCCACCACCACCACCACCTGTTGATCACTTAGCCCGTTTTCTTAGGCTGAATCCGCCAGTGTTTTTCAGTAGCACCGAGCCGATAGTAGCAGATGATTGGCTCCGCAAGACAGCTAGAGAATTGACCATGACAGGATGCACAAATGCGGAAAAGGTGAAGTTTCCCGCACATCAGTTGGAAGGACCCGCAACATCATGGTGGGAGAATTTCACAGCCACTTTCCCTATCGACACTGTCACATGGGACCAGTTTCAGCAGGCTTTTCGTACTGCCCATGTTTCATCAGGAGCAATGGCCATGAAGAAGCAAGAGTTTCGCAACTTGCACCAAGGAGGACGGACAGTTGGCTAGTATGTGGAGGACTTTAGTAAGTTAGCACGTTATTCCCCAGATGACGTTGCTACGGATGCAGCTAAGCAGGAGAAGTTTCTGGAAGGATTGAATGATGAGTTGAGCATGTAGTTGATGGTAACAACCTTCAACAGCTACCATGAGTTGGTAGATCGTGCTCTCATGATTGAAGGGAAGCAACAGCAGATTGAGAACCGTAAGAGGAAGTATGGACAAGGGAAGTACAATTCAGGAGCCCAGCAAAAGCCACGTTTTACCCCTAGACCGGGAGGACATTTTCAGCATACCCATGGAGGAGGAAGCTCGCACAATCACAATGGCACCGAGAATGGTAATGGGAATGGAGGAAGCAACGGCCAGAACCGCACCAACCCATCGACCCCAGCCAAGAGAGACCTGAGCCAAGTCACTTGCGTTAAGTGCCAGAAGACCGGACATTATGCCAATGAATGTCCTGAATCCTAGAATGGAAATGGAAATGGAAGCTCTGGCAAGAAGCCGAACCCTTTCAACAGGGGACAGGTGAACCACGTTAATGTGGAGGAGGTGGAAGAGCAGTCGGATGCCGTAATCAGTAAGTTTTTGGTTAAGTCATTTACTGCACTCGTTCTTTTTGATACTGGTGCATCACATTCATACATATCAAGGGGATTTGTGGATAAGTATAAACTACCAACCCATGCCCTTAGATCACCCATGTTAGTAACCTCGCCTGGAGCAGAGTATATGGCCAGTCTATGGTGTGATCGGTTACCTTTAAGGATTGGTAACTATGTATTTCCCTCGGACCTAATAGTATTGGAATCCCAAGGATTGGATGTGATATTAGGCATGGATTGGTTATCAAAGTATGAAGGGAATATTGAATGTGCCAGTAAGTCAATTTTGCTTACAACGCCAGAAGGGAGAAGGATCAAGTATGTATCCCGGCATGTGCTAAAAAGGATTCAAGTAAATTGTTTAACAGGAGTTGTGCAGGAGGAAGTACCAGTGGTGAAAGATTTCCCTGATGTATTTCCAGTGGAGTTGCCAAGCATGCCACCAGATAGAGATATTGAGTTTTTGATTGAACTTTTGCCAGGCACAGGGCCAATATCTAAGAGACCATATAGGATGCCCGCAAAGGATTTGGTGGAGATTAAGAAGCAGATTAAGGAGTTACTACATAAAGGATATATTCACCCAAGTTCTTCACCTTGGGGATCGCCAGTACTTCTAGTGGAGAAGAAGGATGGATCGTTAAGGATGGTTGTTGATTATCTAGGATTGAATGAAGTAACCATCAAGAACAAGTACCCACTACCGACGATCAATGATCTGTTTGATCGATTGCAAGGAGCTAAGGTATTTTCCAAGATCGATCTGTGATCAGGATACCACCAGTTGAAGATTCGAGAATAGGATATACCTAAGACGGCTTTTACCACCAGGTATGGGCTGTACGAGTATAACGTTATGTCATTTGGTCTGACTAACGCCCCTGCATATTTTATGAACATGATGAACAAGGTGTTTATGGAGTTTCTGGATAAGTTTGTTGTAGTGTTCATCGACGATATCCTGGTATACTCGAAGAACGAAGAGGAGCATAAGGAGCATTTGCGTTTGGTTCTTGGAAAGCTCAGAGAACATCAATTATATGCCAAGTTTAGCAAATGTGAGTTTTGGTTGAAGGAAGTTGGATTTATCGGACACGTTATATCCGGAGAAGGTACAACAGTAGATCCCACTAAGGTTGATACCGTGACAAATTGGGAAGCGCCAACAACAGTTGGAGAGATCCGGAGTTTTCTTGGACTCGCAGGATACTAGCGGAGATTTATTGAGAATTTCTCAAAGATTGCGAAGCCTATGACGGATTGTTGAAAAAGGATACCAAGTTCATATGGACTGAGGAATGTGAGGCTAGTTTCCAGGAGTTTAAGAAACGTTTGGTTACCTCACCAGTGTTGATTTTGCCAGCTCAGACCAAGGATTATGAGGTGTATTGCGACGCTTCATGTCGAGGACTTGGAGCAGTGCTTATGCAGGAAGGAAGAGTTATTTCATATGCCTCACGACAGCTTAAGCCTCATGAGTTAAATTATGCTACGCATGATTTGGAGTTAGCAGCCATAGTGCATACATTGAAAACCTGGAGACACTTTCTCATTGGAAAACATTATGAGGTGTACACGGATCACAAGAGTTTGAAGTATATTTTCACGCAGAAGGAGTTAAATCTCAGGCAAAGGAGATGGTTGGAACTCATCAAGGATTATGATATGAGATTGCATTATCACCCTGGAAAGGCTAACGTAGTAGCTGACGCATTGAGTCATAAAAGCCATGTCAACACACTAACAACGGGAGATTTACCAAGGGAGTTAGCCGAAAATCTCCGAGAGCTATGTTTGGAAATAGTACCAAGAGGCTATGTAGCAGCATTGGAGATTCAGTCTACTTTGATGGATAAGATTAGGGAAGCCCAGAAGACTGTCAAGGAGATTGCCTCTATAAAGGAGAAAATGACAAAGGAAAAGCTAAGGGATTTCGTGAGGATGAGCACGATACCTTATGGTTTGAAGACCGTATTTATGTGCCTAATGATTTGGAAATCAGGAAGTTAATTCTGCAAGAGGCCCATGACTCACCCTATTCGATTCACCCAGGAAATACCAAGATGTATCTGTATTTGAAGGATATTTTCTGGTGGACCAGAATGAAGAAGGATATTGCAGAGTATGTAGCAGTTTGTGATGTATGTTAGAGAGTAAAGGTAGAGCATCAGAAGCCAGCAGGATTGCTACAGCCATTGCCGATACCCGAATGGAAGTGGGATAAGTTAGGCATGGATTTTATTACGGGTTTACCCAGAACTCGTTCATGCTATGACTCGATATGGGTTGCAGTCGATCATTTGACAAAGGTAGCTCATTTCATTCCCGTGAAGACTACCTATACTAGTGCAAAGTTGGCAAAGATATACATGACCAGAATCGTATGTCTGCATGGAGTTCCAAGGAGCATTGTATCAGATAGAGGAACCCAATTTACCTCAAAGTTGTGGAATCAGTTGCAGGAAACTTTATGTACCAGACTGGAGTTTAGTACAGCTTTCCATCCACAGACAGATGGACAGACCGAGAGAGTCAACCAGATTTTGGAGGATATGCAGAGAGCTTGTGCGCTAGATTATGGATCTAGTTGGGACGAGAATTTGCCATATGCAGAGTTCTCTTACAACAACAGTTATCATTCCAGTTTGAAGATGGCCCCTTTCGAAGCCTTGTACAGAAGGAGGTGCAGGACCCCATTGTCGTGGGATGAAGTTGGAGACCGCGAGTTGTTTGGACTGGATCTGATTAAGGAGTCTGAACAGAAAGTGAAATTGATTCGCGATAGGCTCAAGGTAGCTCAATCCAGGCAGAAGAGCTACACAGATTCTAAACGCAAGGATACAGTTTACGAAGTCAGAGACCGAGTTTATCTTCGAGTATCTCCACTTCGAGGAGTTAAGCGCTTTGGAGTTAAGGGAATATTAGTGCCACATTTTGTAGGACCATACAAAGTTTTGGAGCGTATGGGAGAAGTTGTTTGCAAGTTGGAGTTGCCTGAAGGATTGTCAGGAGTTCACGACGTGTTCCACATTTCCCAGTTGAAGAAGTGCCACGTAGAGATGGCCGATATACCGCTGAGAGACACAGTGCCGCTGGAAGCGATTCAGTTGGACAGTGATTTGACCTATGAGGAGAAACCGGTTAAGATTCTAGAGTATGCCAGTCGAGTCACCTGCAGCAAGGTTAGCAAGGTTTGCAAAGTTCAGTGGAGCCATCACACGAAGGATGAAGCCACCAGGGAGCAAGAGGAAGAATTGCTGAAGGACCACCCTCACATATTTTCTAGCCAACCCGAATCTCGAGGGCGAGATTCATCTTAAGGGGGGTAGGTTTGTAACATCCCAAATTTTCAATTTGGAATGTTATACACTAGACCATCATTGCATATCATATTTCATTGCATTTTGGTTGATCCTAGAAATTCTACGCAACTCAGGGACCCTCGGAGAGAGTTGGGGATTTCGTTATTTTCATATTTGAGTTTTCTCAAATTTTGAAAAATAGGATCGTTTGATTTTATTTATTTTATCTTTAATTATTTCTATTATCAAATATGAGAGAGGGAATAAAATGACTTTCCCAAACAAATAAAGAAATATTGAGGATTTAATAAAAAATCAAATCAGATTTTATTTTGGTTTTATTTGCTATTTATTTGAATTTAGGAAAAATTGCATGTTTTCAAAAATTGCATTTAGAGCCAAAAAATGTTCATCCTGTTCTAAATATTTTATTTAGACGGAGAAAATTTGTTTTGGCATTTTTAGGATTTCATTTATTTTTTCTAGAATTTTTTTAGTCGCAGCGAAACTGTTTAAAAAGAGAGAGAGAGAGAGAGAGAGACCCCGCGCCCGACTGGGCCAAGGGCCCAGTCGAGCGGGCCGGCCCAGCCAGCCGTCGCCGCCTCCCGCCGGGTCGGGACAGAGTCCCGACCAGCGCCGCCGCCGCCCGAGTCCCGGGAGGACTCCGCCTCCCGAGGCTGACTCCTCCCCCAAGTCGCCTACCCCGCCCCCTTTATAAGCGTCGCCGCCCCCCTGCAGCCCACACCGCCGCCGCCGCC
>NC_041386.1:421229281-421241335 GCF_002162155.2 Triticum dicoccoides | reverse complement strand
GCCGCCGCCGCCGCACGCCCTAGCGCCGCCGCCGCACCGCCTGCCGCCGCCGCCGCACACAGCCGCACCGCCTGCCACCGCCGCACGCCGCCCGGAGCCGCCGCCCCGCCGCCTCGCGCCACCCGCCGCCCTGCCGGAGTCTCGCCGGAGCGCCGCCGCCGAGGTAGCCGCCAGCCGGTTTTTGAGAAAAAGCCATTTCGGTTTTTTTAACCCTAGTTTTCGTTTTTTTAAATAGATCGGTTTTTCTCCGGTTTATTTATTTAGCGACCGTTCGCTCCGTCCGTTCGTTTTAATGAATGCGTTTTTCGTTTAGTTCCAGTTAACGAACTTCGTACGTTAACCTGTTCGTCGTTTTTCTTTTTCTCGGATTAAATCCGTGATTTTTCTGATCGCGATTTCTGATCCGATGTTCGTTTTAGATTAAATTTTCGCTCGTTTATCGGAATCAGGCGATTCAAGCGCCTGGAGTTTCATCTCGAAACCCTCTTTCCATTTAACCAACTCAAACAAGTTTTTGCCAAAGTAAAATTTCCCTAGTTTCAGATTAGTAAATGAAGCTTATTTCTTTTGTCGTTTGTCTTTCGTTGCTTCGTTCGATTTGGTTCTTTTTGCCAACCGGAGTTCTAAAGTTGAACTTTCTGGTTAGATCTCTTATTCGATTTTTACCTGTGCATTAGATGAGTACTTATTGTATGCTTGTTTGTTTGCGATAGAGTACCCGGAGTGCGCCGCTTGCTACTTAGAATCGCTAGGTTTTGTGGATCATCGGCAAGGCAAGTAACACTTTGATCATACCTCCAACTACCCAGTTTTTATTGCATTAGACCAATCCTCACACATTGCATGATTAGGATCTAATTAAATTGTGGGTTTGGGAAGTAGTTGAGGTAGAACCTATTACCTGTTTATCATTAAACCTTTGGGAGTTACTTCTATGTTGCTTATTATGCTATGCTATGCTAGTAGACGTGGATTGGGTGAGTGTATCCATGACAGATGTGAGATTGTTAAATTTATGGTTTATCTAAAGTGGCAACTTAAATACACATCTGGGTGGATAGAGGCACCTGGGTATTCTAGCGATTGCCTGTTTTTCTTTTGGACCGCCACCCAGGCTCAAAGGGATCCTGAGATTATTCATGCTAGAAACTTCCGTGTACAGCCACAAGCTACTATGGGCTCTAGCATAGTTGACTAAGTCATGCGAACTCTTACATTGGTAGACTAGCAGATGTAGGGGATGTAGGTGGTACGGTCTACCCATCGTAAGGTGCTAGCGCTTCTGAAAGACTATGTCTCGGTCATCCGTTTCTCAAACACCATGTAGTGCGAGAATTCCAACGGAGGAGATCGAGTATTGTGGGGAAAAGTGCGCAAACTTCTGCAGAGTGTATAAACTAATCATGATTAGCCGTGTCCCCGGTTATGGACATGTTGAGTATCTAGTACCTGGATTATCATGTGAATCTCATCATGTTACTCTAAAATTAATTTTGGTTGGGTTTTGTTTAATGATGATGCTTAATTGGGATTGAGAATGCTGTCAACCATTCTCAATGTTTAACAACTACCATGATAGTTAAATAAAATTTACTCCTTAGCAGTAGGGAAAAATTGGCTTTACGCAAAACTGTAACCATAGAGCTTTCCACCAGCCAAATATGCATATAGAATAGCCTTATTCTTTTATCATTCTCTATGTGTTACATTGCCAGCATATTCCATGTGCTGACCCATTTCTGGCTGCAACGTTAATGTTGCAGACTTTCTAGACGACGATTAAGGTGCCTTTAGGTCATGGTTCTATACTCGGTGATGCCATTGGAGTTGATGGACTCACTTATCTTCCAAGCCTTTTGCTGTTATCGTTATTAGATGGCCTTAAGCCATATTTATTGTAATAAGTTCTCTTTTGAGACACTCGATGTAATAAGTGTGTGATTGCTACTCTGTTATAAATCCTTCAAGTACTGTGTGGTGTCAACATTACTGATCCAGGGATGACACCTGAGCACAGAGATTGGACCGTCTGAGGTCTGGTCGCTACAAGCGGTTCATTTATTGCGCCCGGTCAGTCCGTGGAGTTAGGTATGATAGCACTGTTTTCTATCTTATCGGTGCATAATGACTACTTTGGCACTTTTGTAACCCCATGATCTATAAAACGAGGCCCATGGCAACTGTAGACAGGGTTAGAAGATTGGATAACTCACACCCCCATACGCGCGTAGCCAGTGCCGCCCTGAGGCAACCCTTGCCGGGAAAATGTACTACGCTCCGCCACCACCTTTCCACCATCAATCCAACAAAGCATATTTGTCGTGCTGCCCCACATTGGTAGGGTTTTACGCCTCATGGCGGCCCGAACATGGGTAAAATTGCATGCTGATCTTTGTCGTGCTGCCCCACATGCTCTACTCTTTGTGCTACGGGACGTCCCCCTACCAAGCAGTAAGGGGCCTCCTGGTCCCATAGGTGGCCGTGGTTTCCTGCGACATTATAGCATGTATGATTTGGGTCATATATGCATGATGTAGATGTTTGTTTAATTCCTATTGTAGGGGATATAACTATTGAGTATAAACCACCCAGGAGGGGCCAAATTATACTAATAGTAAGTTGTTCCTATCAAAGCCCATGAGGACAAGGGGTATGACGCTTTACGAAGGACAGTTAACAAGAAGGCCCAAGGCCCAAAGGCGGATTATGGCATGTAGATGTAAACCGCCATAAGATGTATAACTTGTGTTGTAAGATAGGAAAGGTAGAAATCGAGCCGGACACGTCTATGAGCCGGCCAGGACTCTGTAAACCATCGGGCGTCAACCTATGCATATAAAGGGACGACCCAACGACGGTTTAGGGACAAGAAAACAAGAGATCAAGAGCCGGGTCAAGCATATTTGCCCTCCATTCATCGAAACCCTAGCAATACCAACTACAAACTGAACTAGGCTTTGACCTTCATCGTGAGGGGCCGCACCAGTATAAACTCCCGAGTCCTTTGTCCTGTTTAACTCCTTTAAGCTAACCTCAACGCGATGGCTCCATGACTAAGTCCTCACACTAGGACATCTGCCGTGACATTTCCACGATAGTTGGCGCCCACCGTGGGGCCATCGCATGATGGTTTTGAGTTCTTAAAGGGAAGCTTCAAAGGGATCAAGGGATACGCCGTGGGCCGGATGACCAAGAGTCGCCGTGGCAAGCTCTATATCGACGACGCAGGCTGGGGCCCCGAGGCTGGCTCCATTGAATACGGGTACCGGGTCCCCTTTGGTGGAATTCACGTCTTCATCGGCAAGATCGGCGAACCGGGCCCTAAGCTGGACACCTACACCGACATCATCGAGATGGCTCAGCGTGCGAGACCCACCTGGGTTCAGCCTGCCATGAAGCGTGCCTTTGTGGGAGTCATCCACGGGGCAGAATCTGAGGATAGATCGGTGTCTATGTCACATCCCTAGTTCTGGCCTGTCCTATGCCTGCTTCCATCTGAGCATCATGTTCAAATTTTTTAAACCTGAACTGAGGAATTTTGGAAGCCTCAAAAACTTAAATAAAAGAAGGGCAAAAAACCCTAAAAATCTCATTCATTGCTCCAAAATGCTCTTCTTAAATGTTTGATAAATTTTGGTAAGGGTTCTGGTCCCAACCAAAATATTGAACATTTTTAAGGATTTATTTTTGGGACTTTGAATTTAAATCATTAGCTATTTGAATTTGAATTATATTCATATAACTAGAATATAATTTCAAATACCCCTGAAATATTTTATGAGCTTTTGGAAAAGTCCATATAGCAAAATAAAAATATTCAGAGGAGCTTTTGGCATTGTTTGAATTATTTTAAATTCAAAACAGTGGCAAAAGATTAAATAAAAATAAAACAAAACAGAAATAAAAGACAGAGGAGAGAAACCTTACCTGGACTTACCTCTGCAGCCCACCAGGCCCACCTGGCCAGCCCAGCCCACCTCCTTCCCCCCCCCCCTTGTCATCTTCCTCCTTTGCCAGGAGGACGAACAGAGGCGAGGCGTGGCGCGCGCCCGAGAGGCCTGGCCACCTCCTGCTTCCTCTCGTCGCCCTGGACCCCGTCCGCGACGCCACGCACCCCCCCCAGGCCTCTCACTCTCTCCCCGAGCTCCTCTCTTCCTCTGGCTCTCTCGCGCGCAGCCACCGAACACACCCGTCGGCGCCGACGAGCATCACCGCGGCCACCGTCCACCCCGTGCCTCTCCGATGAGTTCAGAGGAACCGCCATCGCCTTCTGCGTCTTCTACACCAACCCATTCGACCGCGGGAGCCCTGTAGCGTCTTCACGGAGCTCGTCCCCAACCTTCGGCCGCCGGCGAACTTCCGAGGATTCGCGAGCTCCAGCCCCTCCCCGGCCTCGCCGTTGCCTCTACCGGATCCGCTGTGAGCTCCTCTTCCATTTCCCCTCCTCCCGCCGCTCGTTCCCGCACGCTAGCCGCCCTTTTCACCGGGGCCGTGAGCTCCTCACCGCCGGCGATGACGCGGACAAGGCCAGAGCCACCGGAGCTAGCTACCGAGCACGGCAACATGCTCCACACCTCACCAGGAACCTAACTCACACACCAGCTTCCCCTCCCGTGCCCCCTAACGCCAACCCCGACCTCGCCCGAACTCCGGCCACCGCCGCGAGCTTGCCTCCGGTGAGCTCGGGCCACCTCAGCCCCTGCCGTTTGCACAGATGGATGCGGGCGAGTCCCAGCTCCACGTAGACGCCCTCATCCGCCCGTTTGGCCGCCGGAGCAAGAAATCCGAAGGCCTCCGCCGTCTCGGCCTCGCCGGCGTCAAGCCGCCGGCAGGTTAGGCCCTGCTGACCAGGGGTTTGACCCCCCCCCCTGGGTCGATGACAGGTGGGGCCAGCCCCCCTGTTAATTAGTTTAGTTTATTTTAATTTAATTACCCCCCTGTTTAACCTGTGACGCTGACATATGGGTCCCACAGGTCAGTTTGACCTGGACGGCGCCCGTTGACCTGCTGACGTCACTATGAGGTCATGATGACGCAATAATTCCTTTCTGGAATTTAAATAATCTTAAATGATTTAATAATTTCAGAAAATAGCTAAAACTTCTATAATTCATAGAAAATCAACCGTAGCTCCAAATTAAATAATTTATATATGAAAAATTATCAGAAAAATTCAAGGAATCCATCTGTACCATTTTCATGCATGTTAGAACAACTTATAGCTGCTGTTTAGCACAAATCAATTAAATGGCATTTGAATAATCACATATGGAGTTTGAATTTGAATCTTGTATTCAAACCAACTTCATTTAATCTGTTGCTAGTTGCATTAGCCCAAAACACATTCATTTTGCCATGTCATGATCATGCATCATATTGTGCATTGCATTGATTGTGTTCCCTTCTGTGTTGCCGGTATTTGTCCCCTCTCGATAGACGTGATACCGATGATATGATCGTTGACACTGATGAAGACTCAATGTTATCTTCAGAAGTGCCAGGCAAGCAAAACCCCCTTGTTCATTCCGATACAATCCTACTCTCTCGCTCCTGCTCTCTTTTACTGCATTAGGACAACAACGATTCAACTGTTACTTGCTGCGGTAGCTGAACCCCTGTATCCTCTGCATGACCTGTCATTGCCACAGTAAATAGATGAAACCCACTAGCATGAGTAGGAGTTGTTTGAGCCCTGTTGTGCCTACTCATTCATGCTTGTTTGTCATGCCTGCTACTGCTTAGAGTTGAGTCAGGTCTGATTCATCGGAGATGAATCAGAGGTGTATGAACATGTCCTATTGTGTGTGAGCTAAGTGCGTGAATACGATTTGGTAAAAGGTGTCGGTGAGAGGCCATGTAGGAGTACATGGTGGGTTGTCTCATTGAAGCCGTCCTCAGGAACTGAGTTCTGTGTTTGTGATCCATGATTCAGCTACTACCATACATTGGGCCCTGAAATATGACCCCGCTCGACTTCTTATTCACCCTTGTCCTCTGTCCAGGAGTTGCAAGTAGTTTCTGGTGTTTGTAGTATGCTGGAGGCCGTGGACAGCGCTAACCGTAGGGGTGGGCTGTGATGCGGTAGGCACGTGGCCGGGTAAACCGGGCGCCCGTTTGGTGTCACGGAACCCTGTTCACATCGTTTGGGGCTGTGAGCGAAACTCCGGCCGGATCTCCTCATGGATGGAACCCGAATAGGCGATAAACCTGGACTAGAGACTTGAGTGTTTAGGTAGGTCGTGGTCTACACCCACGTCGGCTTTCGCTTGAAGTCTGCCGAGCACATGTCGTGTGCAGACGCTAAGTGGTGGAAACATGTATGAAGAAGTACACCCCTGCAGGGTTAATATCATCTATTCGAATAGCCGTGTCCGCGGTAAAGGACTTCTGGGTTGCTTATATCAGTTCATAGACAAGTGGAAGTGGATACCCTAAAATACGCAAGATAAGCGTGAGTGCTATGGATGGCGTTCTCGTAGGGAGACGGGAGCGGATCCATAGTGGTGTATTGATATGGTCAATATGTGGACTCGTGTGCGCCACCTCAAAAGAGTCGATTGCAGTCGTAGTTTAGGATAGCCACTAAGTCAAAGCTGGCTTGCTGCAGTTAAACCCCACCATCCCCTTGTTGATAATGATGCATATGTAGTTAGTTCTGATGTAAGTCTTGCTGGGTACATTTGTACTCACGTTTGCCTATTTTATGTTTTTGCAGAGAGACTTCGGTCTCACTAGTAGTTCCACGTGGACTTCGACGTTTAGCTTGTTACCTCAGCTATGATCTTGTGCCCCGGCAGGATCTGGTAGACAGTCAGGCTTTCAAGCCTTTTTCATTTATAAATGTCTGTACTCAGACATGATAGCTTCCGCTTGTGCTTTGACTTGTATGCTCTGAGTGTTGGGTCATGAGACCCATGTTTGTAATATCTCGCTCCTCGGAGCCTAATGAATAAAATACTTGAGTCGTAGAGTCATGTTGTGATGCCATGTTGTATTTGCACATATCGAGCATATTGTGTGTATGTTATTGAAATGCTTGGTATGTGTGGGATCTGACCATCTAGTTGTTTATCTTTAGTAGCCTCTCTTACCGGGAAATGTCTCCTAGTGTTTCCACCGAGCCATGGTAGCTTGCTACTGCTCCGGAACACTTAGGCTGGCCGGCATGTGTCCTTCTTCGTTCCTGTGTCTGTCCCTTCGGGGAAATGTCACGCGATGAATACCGGAGTCCTATTAGCCTGCTACAGCCCGGTTCACCGGAGTCCTGTTAGCCCAGTGCTACAGCCTGGATTCACTCGCTGATGACCGACACGTTCGATGCTGGGTCATGGATGCCTGTCCCTGTAAGTCTGTGCCACTTTGGGTTTACGACTAGCCATGTCAGCCCGGGCTCCTTATCATATGGATGCTAGCGACACTGTCATATACGTGTGCCAAAAGGCGCAAACGGTCCCGGGCTAAGGTAAGGCGACACCCGTGGGAATACCGTGCGTGAGGCCGCAAAGTGATATGAGGTGTTACATGCTAGATCGATGTGGCATTGAGTCAGGGTCCTGACAGCGTTGGTATCAGAGCTTGACTGCCTGTAGGATTACCAAGCCAAACTAGTCGAAGTTGAGTCTAGAAATTCTTTAGTTATATAAGGGAATTGATTGTGGGATGGAACGTAAGGCTCTTTTTACTCCTTATACCTTATGCCTTCTGATCTAAGTCATCTTATCTTTCCTGCGGGGATTAAGAACTAGGCTATCTCTTCTTTCTATCAGGATCACGTGTTACTAATCCGTAGACTTATAGATTGTTGGACTTAAGCCTCGTTTCAGTTTCTACTACTTCTGTATGTTAATTGTTGATCTCGAAATCTTGATATTGTGCTTCTGAGTGGTTATGCCACCATTTTTGTGAATGTCTCAAATCTTTTCTGAGCATTTACAGCCGTTATGCTGTCCGAGTCATCCCAGGTTTCTAAATAGTCCGATGCATTTGCAATCCCTTCCTTCTGTTTCCGATGTTCCCATGGGCCAGATTAACCACACTAATCGGTGTGTTGAGGTAATTATTGCCTCGACATATATGTTGGAATTATTATTATGACCCTAGGTGTCTTAGGGGATCATCTAGTAATTTAGCCATGATTTGTGTTCCCAGTGTGATGATTCTGGCCATCATTCTCGAAAGCATCCCGTGATGCTACTTAGTAATAGGTATTCTGTTCCTGGGTTCTTGAACCCGAGATTCACTCTACCTACTTCATGTTGATAGTAATTGCTAGTGCCTTTAGGATATTAGTAACCCTTGCGATAGTCCTTGAAGTCCGTGGTATCTTCTTCTTCCAAATACCATGAACTACTTATGGCAGAAGTTCCTCGTTGAACTGAAATATCACAACAGGATTATTCTTGAGGAGTTCTCCATTCATAATTGTGACTCTGCCAGTTCTACCCTTCTGCATGGGTTATCCGGAAGAAATATGTTGACCTTGGTTCGATATACTAATCTATGCATCCACAACTCAGAAAATTATATGTTCCTTTGAGTTGTTCTCTTTAGTTGTTTTCTGGCCCTTGTCTATCAATTGATAGTCAGGAGTAATTGTGCATTCGTGTTATCAATGCTTATTACCCTTGTGGTCCGTCAAGCCATTCTATCGCAGAATGACTAGGAGAAACAAACTCCAGAATCTCATCCATATCTAGGATTGGGTCAAAGTAGTTGTATTCCGCAGATCAAATTGCTACTCCAGCTTTTGTTCTGCTCTACCTTGGAGTATTACATATTTTATATCGAGATTGTTATAGGAATTGCACACCATCCTATGAACTCTTGGTACAGTGATACTTCTTGCCATCATTGTTCATTCCTCGGTTCCTGTGTTATTGTCACCGGAATGCCGACAAATGAATCATGATGTGTGAAATCAATACTCCCAGCAACCTCGTTGCTGGGTAGTTAAAGGACAATAATTTCATTCTTAGTGTGTTGGTTATCGAATCATCATTCTAAGATTGATCGTGCTACCTAGTCCATTCTCCTGGTTCACTCCTCGATCGATGAGTTAGGATTATTTCAAATCCTTGCTCTATTGATCATATCGTCTTGCCCTGAAAAGCAAGATTGTTCTCGAGCTTAGTAACATACCGGTGGTTCGTGATTTTCTGAATATCTTCTCAGAAGTATTACCAGGTTGTCACCTGACCGCTATGTTGAGCTCGTGATCAAGTTGGTTTCTTGTGAACCACCTTCTCTCCAAGAATCGGTGTTAGATATCCCTGAGCTAGTTGGTTAAGCTAGACAACAACTTGGAGAGTTGGAGGATAAAAGCTTGCCTGACTTAGTTCGTTCCAAAGGGATAATCTTGTGTAGTGTGTGTTGAAGAAAGATGATATCTTCATCGATTGGTCCCTGTGATCAGTTGCTGGACCTATTGTCTTATCAATCCTTTGATTTGAGTGTGGGCTATCGTCAAATCAAGTCAGAACCAACGATGTTCGTAATGTTGTCTTACTCGTGGTTGATCCCTCGAGCATACACCATTATATCTTTTGGGTCTGATCAATGCTATCACCGTGTTCACATGATGGTGGAAGTCCAGTGATATGGAAACCCGGAAGAATTGTTGTTGAGCCCATTGACAACCTCCTTATCTCCTCCATGATTTTGTTGAACATTAAGCTAGTGTTGGAAACTTTTGAAGGCATTTTCTTCATGCTAGCTCATGAAGTAATTGTTTGATGAAAGGAGTGACTTCCTCTTATACACGTGCATTTGGTGAAAGTTGCCGCCGTGAATTTCAGAAAGTTAGTTTTGCTCCCTCTGGAATCATCCCAAGTCAGTCATGCATACGTGCGAAGTATTCTGTGGTCTGGAGACTTGCAACCTTCATTCCATATGTGTATCCTAGCACACCAAGCCACTGACTGATTTGTTCAAGGAGAAGGAGTATCTTCATAAGAGCTAATCCGGACTTATGTAAGAACTTCGATATCCTCGCTGATGGCTCCCAACCAGAACTCGGTAGTGTTTTATTGTAAGACTACCATGTGGGCATGCTTGTCTGGAACAACGTGTTCACATGTTTGTAGCAGAACCAGCTCATGTTTTGGAGCTTGCTATCGTAGTTCATCTCCCGAGAATCCCGCAACGTTATCTCGTCGATTTGTGTTGCAAACTTTCATTCTTCTTCCTAGACTCGATGAGTCTGGAATATTCTGACACCAACCAGATCTGAGTCTCAGGCAGATATGATGGTTGGAATATTTCCCAAGAACTATAATATTGGTCCCTCAATAACCGGTAAAGTGGATGTCGTGGCCAACACACCCAGCCGGAAGACCTATTATTGTAGTATCTTGTTTGAAGAAGTTGGCCACCTCCCCATAAGGATTTCGTAGGAATTACCTCCGTAACTGTTCCTTATGGATTCTATTGCTCCCGAAGTCCGACCTTTTACTTGATGTTCTAGTTACCAAACCATATCTATGAATGGGTTACACTAGCACATCAAGGAGAACATTAGAAGCGGAGTGCTAAATGTCTCTCGGTCGATCATCCAGATTTTGTTTCCTTGGCCTCGCTAAGGTGAAATCTGAGAAAGTGTTATCTCCCTTTGCATCTGCATCATCCATCATCATTCATCATGGTAGCAAGTTGTGTTGCCAGGATCCTTGACGCGGATGTTGGTAAAACCTTGATGATTATGGAAATGCTCAAGTTCTTGAGAGCACGCATAAGTGCTACGTGTTATCATCGGCACTAACTGGGTTTGCTCTCAGTTTCCTCGGCAATGCTATGATCTTTTCAAACAGTGAATTCACTCTCTATTGTTGGGCTCTTCCCAGTTACCAGAATCATTCCCAGCATTTGCATTTTGTTCCCAGCTTGCACCACCAATGTGCCATTCTACCATGGGTCTCTTCCATTTCCGGTGATAAGCAAATTCATCCATTGCGTTGTCTTCAACAAGGTAATCCACATCATCCAAGTTTGAGTATGCCATTCTACCGACCCCCGCCAATCGATTGCTGTGATTTGCCTTCGGCTGATATAGAGAGTCTCAACGATCTCTATATCAAAGGTAATTCTTTTTGCCACTTAAGGGGAGATATCTACGAGTCACGGTTCCGAAGGTGTCTCGTTGTGGTTTCATGGCAACTCAACTCCTCGCTACGTTGACAATCGATTACCACCTTCTTAAGCGTGAAATTTGTTGTCTACCTAGTGAACCTTCGTCATCCGTTTCTTTCCACCCCTCTTGATGTGTATCTCGTGTCTCAACCCGAGAAATGGTCCTATGTCTCATTCCGTGAGTTGTTCGATCTTCGAGAAGATCGACCCCTCTAGAGTTTTCCTTTCCTCTTCTTGTCATGATTAGCTGGAGTTCTCAGAGCAAAACGACAAGACAAAGATGGTGTTCAAATCAACGTTCATTTGAAGTACAACCTGGATCGTGAAGATTATACTAGTTGCGTTTACCCTTCACCTTACCCTACGCTTGAATCTCGAGACGAGATTCTTGTTTAGTGGGGGTGAGTTGTCACATCCCTAGTTCTGGCCTGTCCTATGCCTGCTTCCATCTGAGCATCATGTTCAAATTTTTGAAACCTGAACTGAGGAATTTTGGAAGCCTCAAAAACTTAAATAAAAGAAGGGCAAAAAACCCTAAAAATCTCATTCATTGCTCCAAAATTCTCTTCTTAAATGTTTTATAAATTTTGGTAAGGGTTCTGGTCCCAACCAAAATATTGAACATTTTTAAGGATTTATTTTTGGGACTTTGAATTTAAATCATTAGCTATTTGAATTTGAATTATATTCATATAACTAGAATATAATTTCAAATACCCCTGAAATATTTTATGAGCTTTTGGAAAAGTCCATATAGCAAAATAAAAATATTCAGAGGAGCTTTTGGCATTGTTTGAATTATTTTAAATTCAAAACAGTGGCAAAAGATTAAATAAAAATAAAACAAAACAGAAATAAAAGACAGAGGAGAGAAACCTTACCTGGACTTACCTCTGCAGCCCACCAGGCCCACCTGGCCAGCCCAGCCCA
>NC_041386.1:421212094-421229271 GCF_002162155.2 Triticum dicoccoides | reverse complement strand
CGAGGCGTGGCGCGCGCCCGAGAGGCCTGGCCACCTCCTGCTTCCCCCTGGCCACCTCCCGCTTCCTCTCGTCGCCCTGGACCCCGTCCGCGACGCCACGCACACCCCTAGGCCTCTCACTCTCTCCCCGAGCTCCTCTCTTCCTCTGGCTCTCTCGCGCGCAGCCACCGAACACACCCGTCACCGCCGACGAGCATCACCGCGGCCACCGTCCACCCCGTGCCTCTCCGATGAGTTCAGAGGAACCGCCATCACCTTCTGCGTCTTCTACACCAACCCATTCGACCGCGGGAGCCCTGTAGCGTCTTCCCGGAGCTCGTCCCCAACCTTCGGCCGCCGGCGAACTTCCGAGGACTCGCGAGCTCCAGCCCCTCCCCGGCCTCGCCGTTGCCTCTACCGGATCCGCTGTGAGCTCCTCTTCCATTTCCCCTCCTCCCCGCGCTCGTTCCCGCACGCTAGCCGCCCTTTTCACCAGGGCCGTGAGCTCCTCACCGCCGGCGATGACGCGGACAAGGCCAGAGCCACCGGAGCTAGCTACCGAGCACGGCAACGTGCTCCACACCTCACCAGGAACCTAACTCACACACCAGCTTCCCCTCCTGTGCCCCCTAACGTTAACCCCGACCTCGCCCGAACTCCGGCCACCGCCGCGAGCTTGCCTCCGGTGAGCTCGGGCCACCTCAGCCCCTGCCGTTTGCACAGATGGATGCGGGCGAGTCCCAGCTCCACGTAGACGCCCTCATCCGCCCGTTTGGCCGCCGGAGCAAGAAATCCGAAGGCCTCCGCCGTCTCGGCCTCGCCGGCGTCAAGCCGCCGGCAGGTTAGGCCCTGCTGACCAGGGGTTTGACCCCCCCCTGGGTCGATGACAGGTGGGGCCAGCCCCCCTGTTAATTAGTTTAGTTTATTTTAATTTAATTACCCCCCTGTTTAACCTGTGACGCTGACATATGGGTCCCACAGGTCAGTTTGACCTGGACGGCGCCCGTTGACCTGCTGACGTCACTATGAGGTCATGATGACGCAATAATTCCTTTCTGGAATTTAAATAATCTTAAATGATTTAATAATTTCAGAAAATAGCTAAAACTTCTATAATTCATAGAAAATCAACCGTAGCTCCAAATTAAATAATTTATATATGAAAAATTATCAGAAAAATTCAAGGAATCCATCTGTACCATTTTCATGCATGTTAGAACAACTTATAGCTGCTGTTTAGCACAAATCAATTAAATGGCATTTGAATAATCACATATGGAGTTTGAATTTGAATCTTGTATTCAAACCAACTTCATTTAATCTGTTGCTAGTTGCATTAGCCCAAAACACATTCATTTTGCCATGTCATGATCATGCATCATATTGTGCATTGCATTGATTGTGTTCCCTTCTGTGTTGCCGGTATTTGTCCCCTCTCGATAGACGTGATACCGATGATATGATCGTTGACACTGATGAAGACTCAATGTTATCTTCAGAAGTGCCAGGCAAGCAAAACCCCCTTGTTCATTCCGATACAATCCTACTCTCTCGCTCCTGCTCTCTTTTACTGCATTAGGACAACAACGATTCAACTGTTACTTGCTGCGGTAGCTGAACCCCTGTATCCTCTGCATGACCTGTCATTGCCACAGTAAATAGATGAAACCCACTAGCATGAGTAGGAGTTGTTTGAGCCCTGTTGTGCCTACTCATTCATGCTTGTTTGTCATGCCTGCTACTGCTTAGAGTTGAGTCAGGTCTGATTCATCGGAGATGAATCAGAGGTGTATGAACATGTCCTATTGTGTGTGAGCTAAGTGCGTGAATACGATTTGGTAAAAGGTGTCGGTGAGAGGCCATGTAGGAGTACATGGTGGGTTGTCTCATTGAAGCCGTCCTCAGGAACTGAGTTCTGTGTTTGTGATCCATGATTCAGCTACTACCATACATTGGGCCCTGAAATATGACCCCGCTCGACTTCTTATTCACCCTAGTCCTCTGTCCAGGAGTTGCAAGTAGTTTCTGGTGTTTGTAGTATGCTGGAGGCCGTGGACAGCGCTGACCGTAGGGGTGGGCTGTGATGCGGTAGGCACGTGGCCGGGTATACCGGGCGCCCGTTTGGTGTCACGGAACCCTGTTCACATCGTTTGGGGCTGTGAGCGAAACTCCGGCCGGATCTCCTCATGGATGGAACCCGAATAGGCGATAAACCTGGACTAGAGACTTGAGTGTTTAGGTAGGTCGTGGTCTACACCCACGTCGGCTTTCGCTTGAAGTCTACCGAGCACATGTCGTGTGCAGACGCTAAGTGGTGGAAACATGTATGAAGAAGTACACCCCTGCAGGGTTAACATCATCTATTCGAATAGCCGTGTCCGCGGAAAAGGACTTCTGGGTTGCTTATATCAGTTCATAGACAAGTGAAAGTGGATACTCTAAAATACGCAAGATAAGCGTGAGTGCTATGGATGGCGTTCTCGTAGGGAGACGGGAGCGGTTCCATAGTGGTGTATTGGTTGGTGAATATGTGGACTCGTGTGCGCCACCTGAAGAGTTACTTGCAATCATAGTTTAGGTTAGCCACTGAGTCAAAGCTGGCTTGCTGCAGTTAAACTCCACCATCCCCTTTGTTGATAATGATGCATATGTAGTTAGTTCTGATGTAAGTCTTGCTGGGTACATTTGTACTCACGTTTGCCTATTTTATGTTTTTGCAGAGAGACTTCGGTCTCGCTAGTAGTTCCGCGTGGACTTCGACGTTTAGCTTGATACCTCAGCTACGATCTTGTGCCCTCGGCAGGATCTGATAGATAGTCAGGCTTCTCAGCCTTTTTCATTTATAGATGTCTGTACTCAGACATGATAGCTTCCGCTTGTGCTTTGACTTGTATGCTCTGATTGTTGGGTCATGAGACCCATGTTTGTAATGTCTCGCTCCTCGGAGCCTATTGAATAAACTACTTGAGTCGTAGAGTCATTTTGTGATGCCATGTTGTATTGCACATATCGAGCATATTGTGTATGTTATTGAAATGCTTGGTATGTGTGGGATCTGACCATCTAGTTGTTTATCTTTAGTAGCCTCTCTTACCGGGAAATGTCTCCTAGTGTTACCGCTGAGCCATGGTAGCTTGCTACTGCTCTGGAACACTTAGGCTGGCCGGCATGTGTCCTTCTTCGTTCCTGTGTCTGTCCCTTCGGGGAAATGTCACGCTTTGAGTACCGGAGTCCTGTTAGCCCGCTACAGCCCGGTTTACCGGAGTCCTGCTAGCCCAGTGCTACAGCCCGGACCCACTTGCTGATGACCGACACGTTCGAAGCTGGGTCATGGATGCCTGTCCCTGTAAGTCTGTGCCACTTTGGGTTTACGACTAGTCATGTCAGCCCGGGCTCTTTATCATATGGATGCTAGCGACACTATCATATACGTGAGCCAAAAGGCGCAAACGGTCCCGGGAAAAGGTAAGACGACACCCGTGGGGATACCGTGCGTGAGGCCGCAGAGTGATATAAGGTGTTACCAGCTAGATCGATGTGACATCGAGTCGGGGACCTGACACAAACCAACTTCATTTAATCTGTGGCTAGTTGCATTAGCCCAAAACACATTCATTTTGCCATGTCATGATCATGCATCATATTGTGCATTGCATTGATTATGTTTCCTTCTGTGTTACCGGTATTTGTCCCCTCTCGATAGACGTGATACCGATGATGTGATCGTTGACACTGATGAAGACTCAATGTTATCTTCAGAAGTGCCAGGCAAGCAAAACCCCCTTGTTCATTCCGATACAATCCTACTCTCTCGCTCCTGCTCTCTTTTACTGCATTAGGACAACATCGATTCATCTGTTACTTGCTGCGGTAGCTGAACCCCTTTATCCTTTGCATGACCTGTCATTGCCACAGTAAATAGATGAAACCCACTAGCATGAGTAGGAGTTGTTTGAGCCCTGTTGTGCCTACTCATTCATGCTTGTTTGTCATGCCTGCTACTGCTTAGAGTTGTGTCAGGTCTGATTCATCCGGGATGAATCAGAGGTGTGTGAACATGTCCTACTGTGTGTGAGCTAAGTGTGTGAACACGATTTGGTAAAAGGTATCGGTGAGAGGCCATGTAGGAGTACATGGTGGGTTGTCTCATTGAAGCCGTCCTCAGGAACTGAGTTCTGTGTTTGTGATCCATGATTCAGCTACTACCATACATTGGGCCCTGAAATATGACCCCGCTCGACTTCTTATTCACCCTTGTCCTCTGTCCAGGAGTTGCAAGTAGTTTCTGGTGTTTGTAGTATGCTGGAGGCCGTGGACAGCGCTGACCGTAGGGGTGGGCTGTGATGCGGTAGGCACGTGGCCGGGTAAACCGGGCGCCCGTTTGGTGTCACGGAACCCTGTTCACATCGTTTGGGGCTGTGAGCGAAACTCCGGCCGGATCTCCTCATGGATGGAACCCGAATAGGCGATAAACCTGGACTAGAGACTTGAGTGTTTAGGTAGGTCGTGGTCTACACCCACGTCGGCTTTCGCTTGAAGTCTGCCGAGCACATGTCGTGTGCAGATGCTAAGTGGTGGAAAAATGTATGAAGAAGTACACCCCTGCAGGGTTAATATCATCTATTCGAATAGCCGTGTCCGCGGTAAAGGACTTCTGGGTTGCTTATATCAGTTCATAGACAAGTGGAAGTGGATACCCTAAAATACGCAAGATAAGCGTGAGTGCTATGGATGGCGTTCTCGTAGGGAGACGGGAGCGGATCCATAGTGGTGTATTGATATGGTCAATATGTGGACTCGTGTGCGCCACCTCAAAAGAGTCGATTGCAGTCGTAGTTTAGGATAGCCACTAAGTCAAAGCTGGCTTGCTGCAGTTAAACCCCACCATCCCCTTGTTGATAATGATGCATATGTAGTTAGTTCTGATGTAAGTCTTGCTGGGTACATTTGTACTCACGTTTGCCTATTTTATGTTTTTGCAGAGAGACTTCGGTCTCACTAGTAGTTCCACGTGGACTTCGACGTTTAGCTTGTTACCTCAGCTATGATCTTGTGCCCCGGCAGGATCTGGTAGACAGTCAGGCTTTCAAGCCTTTTTCATTTATAAATGTCTGTACTCAGACATGATAGCTTCCGCTTGTGCTTTGACTTGTATGCTCTGAGTGTTGGGTCATGAGACCCATGTTTGTAATATCTCGCTCCTCGGAGCCTAATGAATAAAATACTTGAGTCGTAGAGTCATGTTGTGATGCCATGTTGTATTTGCACATATCGAGCATATTGTGTGTATGTTATTGAAATGCTTGGTATGTGTGGGATCTGACCATCTAGTTGTTTATCTTTAGTAGCCTCTCTTACCGGGAAATGTCTCCTAGTGTTTCCACCGAGCCATGGTAGCTTGCTACTGCTCCGGAACACTTAGGCTGGCCGGCATGTGTCCTTCTTCGTTCCTGTGTCTGTCCCTTCGGGGAAATGTCACGCGATGAATACCGGAGTCCTATTAGCCTGCTACAGCCCGGTTCACCGGAGTCCTGTTAGCCCAGTGCTACAGCCTGGATTCACTCGCTGATGACCGACACGTTCGATGCTGGGTCATGGATGCCTGTCCCTGTAAGTCTGTGCCACTTTGGGTTTACGACTAGCCATGTCAGCCCGGGCTCCTTATCATATGGATGCTAGCGACACTGTCATATACGTGTGCCAAAAGGCGCAAACGGTCCCGGGCTAAGGTAAGGCGACACCCGTGGGAATACCGTGCGTGAGGCCGCAAAGTGATATGAGGTGTTACATGCTAGATCGATGTGGCATTGAGTCAGGGTCCTGACAGTCTGGTGGTGAAATCGTCGTTTACTTCGATGGAGAATCATCTACTAGAGAAACTGAGTCATTATACCAGCTGCAAGATGGCCCGCTTGGGGGCTATTATGATGGTGACAGTATTCCGGATCCCCATGAACCGCCGAACCGAGTTGCAATTTTCATGGCCGGTACACAGCCAAGGCAGAATTCTTCAACTGCGGTGGCGTTAATTTCCAGTTCGGCAGCGATGACGGCGGCCGAGGCGGGAGTCCCTGTGCGCCCGCCGGCTCAAGTTCTGTCCGATTTACTCGGCGCTTTACAACACTGATGACGACTGAGGTTAATGCAGCAAATCGGGATGAGCATAATGCGGAGGTTGCCAAGGTGAGAGACCAGATAGCTCAAGCCAAGGAAGACCTAGCAGCCGAAGACGTAAGGATGGCCACCATGCAGGCCGAGTTAGAGGCCAAGGCACAGCGGGTTCAATGGGAGTCCTTCCGGCTTATGCTGGATCAGAACACGTCGAATGATGTCATGAGGAGAAGGCATCAGACCCGCCTACCTTTGGTTTACGAAGCGAGAAACCTCTTCAACACGCCCGAAGTCGGGACCAGTAAACATCAAGTGATAAACCGGACTGAAGCACCAAGAACAGGGGCGCCGGTTCAACCACGCACGATGGACCCGCCTCGTCAGCGCAATAACACGATGTAGCATGCACCGACGCTGCATCATGTGCCAACACTGCTGTGTCATTACTCTAACCCCTTGGATAACATGGTCGCCGCCGCTTCGTGATTGGCGGCTTTCCCAGTCGAAGGCGAGTCCCCAGTGGCAGTTGAGACGCGATGGGCCAGAGAGCTCCTTCAGACAGCCTTGGCTTAGCAGCAGGCTTATTCGTACAGCCGTGAGAGGATTCATTCCACCCCCTGCCCAAGCCGGAGTTACAGTAGACATATTGATGAGCCGATCGTGTCAAGCAGTGCGCAGAATCGTAATCTGCCTCATGGCCATAACCCGGCAGGCGGTGGTGCCGATGCTCAGAACATGGTGGACCAAGGTAGAGCACGTCGAGAGGCGGAGTTAGTGGCGCAATACGCGACCCGTCAACCTTCTCCGGTTCATCAGATGGCTTCGGTCGAGATAGGAGTAACTTTCAGGTCTTTAGGTGTGCCGTGTTTGACCCCGGCGTTGCGTAACGTATGGTTGCCCAAGGATTTCAAAGGTCCCCGTAAGGTACCCAACTACACAGATGATTTACCTCCTAAGGCATGGATTGAGAGTTATGAGATGGCGATGGAACTGTTGGATGTATATGAGGCCGCGTGTGCTAAGTATTTCAACATGATGTTAGAAGGAATGGCTCGTACTTGGTTGAAGGGATTACCGGCTAACTCCGTTGGGTCATGGATTGAGCTGAAAGCTCGGTGTATCCAGAATTTCAAGGACACGTGCAAGCAGCCCATGTCAATTGTGGATTTGGCCTCGTGTGTCCAGGAAGAAGGTGAATCAACAACCCATTGGGTGCGCTGGGTTTCAACGATACTGGACTCGTCATGCCGGATCAATGTCGATTCAGCAGTCTTGACGTTGGAGAAAAATTGCCCTTTTACGCCCCTCAAGCAGAAATTAGGGCGGCTCAAAAGTCACTGCAATGACATGGGGACGCTCATGGCTGCTCTGGTTAAGTACGATGACTCTAATAGTACCAAAGACCATGAGTCTGATGATGACAAGTCAGCAAAGGGAGAGAAGAGCAGTAGCACCAAAGGGCAGCGACATAACCCGGCGGTCAATCAAGGAGGTAATGGTAAGCGCAAGGCTGATAATAACCTGGACTTTGTGGCAAATACTAGTGCACATAATAATGGCCAGGGACGTAAGGGCAGACCACCCTCGCAGATCGGAGGATCAGGCGTTAATCTTGAGCTTATGTTGAATCAGCCCTGCCTGAAGCATGGTACATGTCAAAGACCGTGTACTAATCTTTCGAAAGATCATTACATCATGAAGGAATTCAAGAATTCAAATCTTTCTCAAAGCAACCATGGACTAGGAGGTGGTCCAGGATCCGGTTCACAGGGTCCGGGTTACGGTGGTGGTGGTTCAGGCTCTGGTTTCCACGGTCATCAAGATCATCAAGGTCATAAAGGTCATCAAGGCAGTCAAGGCAATCAAGGCGGTTACCATCAACAGTCTAATCAGGGGAATCAGCAGCAGCACTCTGGATATCAGAGTAACCCCAAACAATTGAATAGTGGACAGTATCACGTCTTCACCATGAGTTTGTGCATGCGGGATCACAAGCTTGATAAAAGGGTAGTAAACTCCGTTGAACCGGTAGTACCCCGTTACTTGCGTTGGTCTGAGCAGCCCATTGTGTGGAGTCGAGAGGATCATCCGCCCCGGGTTGATAATCCGGATCATCTGGCTTTGGTGGTCGCGCCTCAGGTTGGAGGGTATAAGTTCACCAAGGTACTCATGGACGGAGGGAGCAACATCAATATCCTTTCTTATGACACCTTCCGTTGTATGGGGTTGACGGATAAAAATCTTAAACCGTCAAACACTGTTTTCCATGGAGTGGTGCCTAGTAAGTCGGCGTATCCAGTTGGTAAGATAGCCCTTGAAGTTGCTTTTGGAGATAATCATGACTCTAGATCAGAGACATTGACCTTTGAGGTGGTGAAAATCAAGAGCCCTTATCATGTCCTATTTGGACGACCGGCTTATGCTAAGTTTATGGCAAGACCCTGTTATGTTTATCTACAGCTCAAGATGCCGGGTCATAAGGGGACCATCATGGTACATGGGAGACGAAAAATAGCTTTGGAGTGTGAAGAAGGTGATGCGGCTTATGCTGAGTCGGTTTGTGCAATAGAGGAGTTGAAATTTTATAAGGACAATGTTGATCCGGCCGATATGACTTCTTTGAAAAAGCCAACTACAGAACATGATCCGGCTTTGAAGTTTAAATCGGCCGACGAAACCAAGTTAGTTGATTTTGTTCCTGGCGATTCATCCAAGCAGTTTAGCATCAGCGCTAATCTGGGTCCGAAATAGGAAAGCGCGCTCATCGAGTTCATCCGTGAGAACCGAGACATCTTTGCAAGGAAGCCTTCTGACATGCCAAGTGTACCGAGGGAACTCGCTGAGCACACTCTCAACATTGATCCTAAGTTTAAACTGGTCAAGAAGTTTCTCCACCACTTCAATGAAGAAAGGTGTAAGGCTATTGGTGAGGAGGTAGCCCGACACCTGGCAGCTGGGTTTATCATTGAAGTGTTTCATCCTGAGTGGTTGGCTAACCCGGTGCTGGTACTTAAGAAGAATGTCACTTGGCGCATGTGTGTGGACTACACAGATTTAAACAAGGCTTGTCCGGATGATCCTTTCGCCGCCCCTCGTATTGATCAAATTATTGATGCTACGTCGGGTTGTGAGCATTTGAGTTTTCTGGATGCTTATTCTGGTTATCATCAGATCAACATGGAAGTTAAGGACCGGGAGAAGACTGCTTTTATAACTCATTTTGGAGCCTTCTGCTATGTGTCTATGCCTTTTGGGCTCAAGAGTGCCCAGGCGACTTATCAGCGTTGTGTGCAGAATTGTCTACATACTCAGATTGCACGCAATGTTCATGCTTACGTGGATGATATTGTTGTGACGTCCAGGAAAGTGGAGACATTGATAGATGATTTGAAGGAAACTTCTGATAATCTCTGAATTTATAAGATGATTCTTAATCCGGCCAAGTGTACCTTTGGTGTACCGGCAGGCAAGGTCTTGGGTTTTTTGGTGTCTAATAGGGGTATTGAGGCTAACCCGGAAAAGATCAAGGCAATTACTTCTCTAGCTAAACCAGCGTGTATCAATTATGTTCAACGTCTGGCGGGTCGTATTGCAGCATTGAGCCAGTTTACAGCCGGTTGGGGGAGAAAGCTATCCCTCTATATCAGATGATGAAAAAGACAGATAATTTTGTCTAGAGTGATGCTGCTAATGCGGCGTTTGAGGACTTGAAAAAGAAGTTAGCCGAGCCACCTGTCCTTGCTGCTCCTATTGATAAAGAGCCATTGTTACTATATGTGGCTGCCAATGCCAGGGTTGTCAGCGTGGCTATTGTGGTAGAGCAAAAGGAGGCAGGCAAGTAATATCCGGTTCAACGGCCGGTTTATTATATCAGTGAGGTTCTCATTGAGTCCAACCAGAGATACCCACATTGGCAGAAGCTGGTGTACGGAGTTTTCATGGCAAGCCGGAAGCTTAAATAGTATTTTTTTTAGGGTCATCCCATCACTATGATCAGTTCTGCTCCTTTGGGAGATATAATCCAAAACAGGGAGGCACCTGGTCGGGTTGCCAAGTGGGCCATTGAGATTGGACCTCACGGGTTAAAGTATATGCCTCGTACGGCAATCAAGTCCGAGGCACTTGTGGATTTCATCAATGACTGGACAGAGTTGCAGACACCGGAGGAAAAGCCGGATAACACATATTGGACTATTCATTTTGATGGGTTCAGGCAATTGGAGGGCTTGGGGGCCGGAGTTGTGCTAGCTTCCCCTCAAGGTGATAAATTTTGTTATGTTCTCCGCTTAATGTTTCCTTGCACTAACAACGCAGTTGAATATGAGGCCTTACTCCACGATCTTCGAGTGGCTAAGGAGATGAACTTAAGCCGGGTTAGGTGCTTTGGTGACTCGGATTTGGTAGCTCAACAAATATCAGGTACTTGGGACTCCAAATATCCACTCATGGTGGCTTATCGACGGGAGGTGGATGTTATTGCTAGTCACTTCAAGGGTTATCAGGATGACCATGTGGACCGGAGAAAGAATGAAGCGGCGGACGCTTTAAGCCGGTTGGGTTCTCAACATAAACCGGTGCCACCCAATGTTTTTCTTGATGTCCTTCATAACCCGTCGGTCATGTTACGCACAGAGGAGGATTTGGCTATTCCTGACCCGGAGGCTCAGTTGGTGGCAGCTCTTCTTGTTATCCCGGATTGGACATTTCCCTATTTGGCGTATATGACCCGGGGCGAGTTACCTGAGGATGAAGTTTTGGTCAGGCAGATAATCCGGCGGTCCAAGTCAATGACTATTGTCAATGTAGAGTTGCATCATTGCAGTGTCACAGGAGTTTTCAGCGTTGCGTGTCTCCTGAAGAAGGTTGTGAGATTCTACGTGAGATCCATGAAGGGGATTGTGGTCATCATGCCGGTTCAAAATATCTAGTAGCCAAAGCTTTTCGTCACGGTTTTTATTGGCTGACGGCTCATGCTGATGCTGAGGACATGGTCAAAAGGTGTGACGGTTGTCAGAAATTTACACGTCGAGCTCATGGTCTGGCTCAGGAGTTAAGGATGATTCCAATTACTTGGCCGTTTCCCGTCTGGGGACTTGATATAGTTGGGCCCTTTAAGAGATCCAAGGATAAGAAGACCCACCTCTTGGTGGCAGTTGACAAGTTTACTAAATGGATAGAGGCAGAGCCAGTGAGTAAGTGTGACGTAGAAACGGCAGTTGAATTCATGAAGAAGGTGATCTTCCGCTTTGGCTTTCCACATGGCATTATAACTGACAATGGCACTAACCTTTCCAAAAGGGCTATGGAAGATTTTTGTCAACGTGAGCATATCCGGCTTGATGTATCATTAGTGGCTCACCCCAGCCTAATTGTCAACCTGAGAGAGCCAATCAAGAGATTTTGAGAGGTATCAAACCCCGGCTATTGGTTTCCTTGCAGAGGACGTCGGGTTGTTGGGTCGAGGAGTTACCTTCCGTGTTATGGAGAATTAATACCACCCCCAATAGGTCTACGGGTTATATGCCTTTTTCATGGTTTATGGAGCAGATGCAGTTCTCCCTAGTGACATCCGTCATGACTCGCCCCCTGTGGCAACTTATGTTGAAGCTGACAATGAAAAAGAACGTCAGGAAGCACTTGACCTGTTAGATGAAGAGCGTGACATCGCAGAAGCTCGTTCTGCATTTACCAGCAAGATCTGTGTCGGCGTTCTAGGAACGGGGGTCCCCACACTTGCCTGCCTGCGGCCCACGGCGTGGCTGGGCTGCCAGGTCTGTATGACCCATCTTCATCAACAAGCCATTCAAGACCCTCGCGAGGGGCCAAGCCTCGCGAGGCGGACGACGCAAGACCTCCTTAGGAGCGACCTCGCCAGGCAGGCTCGCGAGGGGCGGAGAGATCAAGCCAAGGCAAGCCTCGCAAGATCCTCGTGACGTGAGCCATGACGATCGAGACCAGTGTAACACCCACGATCCGGCTATATCTCCCATGTGTCGGAGCACGACTTAGAGGCATAACCGAATAGTAGGCATGTCGCAAGAGGGGTTATCTTTACACATCCATGTACTGAATAAGAGAGGGATAAAGAGTTGGCTTACAATCGCCACTTCACACAATACATAAATATAGCATTACATCATCCAGAATACAATCAAGGTCCTACTACGGAACCAAAATAAAAGAAGACCACACCTAATGCTAGATCCCTGATCGTCCCAACTGGGCTCCACTACTGATCAACAGAAAACGAAACAACACAACAATCAAGATCTTCATCGAGCTCCCACTGAGCTGGGTTGCGTCACCTACACGGGTATCATCAGCACCTGCAACTGTTTGGAGGTATCTGTGAGCCATGAGGACTCAGCAATCTCACACCCGCGAGATAAATACTATTTAAGCTTATGGGTAGGAAAGGGGGTAATGAGGTGGAGCTGCGGCAAGCACTAAACAGATATGGTGGCTAACATACACAAATAAGAGCGATAAGAGAAGCAACGCAACGGTCGTGAACTAGAAGTGATCAAGAAGTGATCCTGAAACTACTTACATTCAAGCATAACACAAGAACCGTGTTCTCTTCCCGGACTCCGCCGAAAAGAGACCATCATGGCTACACATGCGGTTGATGCATTTTAATTAAGTTAAGTGTCAAGTTCTCTACAAGCGGATACTAACAAATTCCCATCTGCCCATAACCGCAGGCACGGCTTTCGAAAGTTCAAAACCCTGCAGGGGTGTCCCAACTTAGCCCATCACAAGCTCTCACGGTCAACGAAGGATATTCCTTCTCCCAGGAAGACCCGATCAGACTCGGAATCCCGGTTACAAGACATTTCAACAATGGTAAAACAAGACCAGCAAAGCCCACCCGAATGTGCCGACAAATCCCGATAGGAGCCGCACATATCTCGTTCTCAGGGCACACCGGATTGTCCAAACTTCCCGTAGGTCAACCCAAAGTTGCCACTGGTGGCCACCTGCGGCTGACAGGTTGGACCAACACTCAGAGGAGCACTGGCCTGGGGGTTTAAAATAAAGATGACCCTCGGGCTCCGGAAACCCGGGGGCAAAAGGCTTAGGTGGCAAATGGTAAAACCAAGGTTGGGCCTTGCTGGAGGAGTTTTATTCAAAGCGAACTGTCAAGGGGGTCCCATTCCCCCAACCGCATAAGGAACAAAAAATCAAGGAACATAACACCGGTATGACGGAAAACTAGGGCGGCGAGAGTGGAACAAAACTCCAGGCATAAGGCCGAGCCTTCCACCCTTTACCATGTATATAGATGCATTAATTAAATAGGAGATATTGTGATATCCCAACATATCCATGTTCCAACATGGAACCAGCTTCAACTTCACCTGCAACTAACAACGCTATAAGAGGGGCTGAGCAAAAGCGGTAACATAGCCAAACAACGGTTTGCTAGGAAAGGTGGGTTAGAGGCTTGACATGGCAATATGGGAGGCATGATATAGCAAGTGGTAGGTATCATGGCATAGCAATAGAGCGAACAACTAGCAAGCAAAGATAGAAGTGATTTCGAGGGTATGGTCATCTTGCCTGAGATACCGCAAGGAAGAAGAACGAGTCCATGAAGAAGACAACCGGGAGTAGTCGAACGAATCCTCACAAACGCGATGTTATCAGAACCAACCCGAAGAAGCAACACCGGAAAGCAGCAAACAACATGGTAAACAACCATCACATAAGCATGGCATGATGCACAACCAAGTATGATGCATGTCCGGTTTAAAGAGGCATGGCATGGCAAAATGCACAAAACAATCCTACAAATTAAGTGGAGCTCAATATGCAACTCTGTTGCATATTGACGAAACACCACGTGACTTATTTAGTTCTCTCCCGTTTATGTACTCAACAATATTAAATGTTGGTTCGAATGGCGAGAGGTGAAGCATACGTAAGCTAACTACCTAGTCAAGTTTAAATGAGGCCGGAAACAACAAATAACAATTCTGGAAAATCCTCATGTGCATATTTTAGGTTTGGTACTGTTCTGCCCTAAACCATATTTTAGAGTTATTAAACATGCAAAGTTATTGCCCCATGTTAAACTAGGCATTTTTCTACCCCATTTACATATAAAGTTTATGAAAATTGGAGTTACGGTTATTTAGTTATGAAATAAACCATTTTAGCATGGCAAGAGGTAAATTATATGCCAACATTATTTTAAACACTTTTAACATGCATGAAAGTGGCATATTATTAATCTACACATAATTCTAAGCATTTTTCATATACAAAACATTTTAAACCGATTGTCACATCTCTAGTTCTGGTATGACCTAGATTAGCTAGTCATGTGTGCATCATGTTTAAATTTCAATGAATTTGAAATGGGGACAAGTGAAAGCCTCATAAATCATTTTAATAAAGGGGCAAGAACCCTAAAATTTCAATCAATGAATCCAAAATGCCCTAGAAATAGTTCTGACAATTTTGGCAAGAGTTATAAATCAAACAAAAAGTGTGGAACATTTCTAAGGAATTATCTAGGGTCTGATTTTAAATCAATATTCTATTTGAATTTGGAGTTATATTCATAATATATAATGAATATATTTTCAAATGCCCTGTGATATTCTATGTATATGTGGAGTAGACCTTTAAGTGACATAAATTATCCAAGGAGTTTTGGCACTGTTTTCAAATTTGTTCGAATTTGAATTCAGTGGCAACTAAATAAAACAGAGCAGAAGAAAATTAAAAAAAAGAGCAGACAACTTACTTGGCCGCCTACCTGGCGCAGCCCACCTGGCAGCCCGTCTGGCCGTCCTAGCCCACCAGGGGCAGGGAGGTCTTCTTCCTCCCGCCAATCGGATGCACAACGCATGCCTGACGCGCGCGAGGCCACCGCGCGCCACCTCCACCCTGCCTGGCTGTCCTCCCGTCGCCCTGGACCTTCCCTCGCGTTGCCACTCAACTCCTTCGACCCCTGCGTCTCTCCCCTCTCTCTCTGGACCCCGTCCCCCTTCTCTGCTCGCTTCCGAACGGAGCTCGTCACCGCCGTTAGCCATAATCGCAGCCACCGCCTCCCTCTCGCCTCCCCGATGTGTCCCAGGGATCCGCCTCGTCGCCTTCGTCCTCCTCGTCGATCCCAACATCACCGGGAGCTCTGCTTTGCCATCAATGTCGACACCTTCAACCTCTCGGCCGCCAAGATCACCGGCGCCCGTTCGTCGTCTCCGACTTGTCCCCGAGCCCGCTGACCATCCCGTCGTCTCCACTGTGAGATTCTGCGTATGTTCCCCCTCTTCCCGAGCTCGTTTACGCCCCACATCCATCGCCCCCTTGTTGACCGAACCGTGCCGCCGCCCGAGCTCGTTTACGCCCCACATCCGTAGCCCCCTTGTCGACCGAACCGCGCCGCCGCCCAAGCTCGTCGGCGGCAACACCCCGGTGACCATTTGGTCCCAGACGCGTGTCCACCGAGCTTGATGTCCCGCGCTGAGCCTTGCTAGCGCCTCCCCTTGCCCGCTTGCACCACGCAACGCTAACCCCACGCGCACCCGAGCTCTGGCCGCCGCGGCCGAGCTCCTCACCGTCGTTTCCGGCCTCCCCGCACCCAACCGCCTGCACCACTGGATGCGGCACACTTCCAGCTCGCCGTAGGACCAAGCCGCATGCTTAGCCGACAACCGTAGTGCGATTCCGGCGCGCCTCCACCGCTTTCGATGGTCGTCGTCGGCCAAACTCCAGCATGCCGACGTGGACATCATTAGTGCTAACCGCCGCCAACTAAGCACCCCCTGATAGGCACTGACAGTGGGCCCAACCACTGGTCAAACCCCAATCAGTGCTGGATTTGACCGGGATTAGTCCTGTGTCACTGACGTGTGGACTCCACACGTCAGGTTTGACCCTGGTCAGCGCTGTTGACTTGCTGACGCAGGCATGACGCAGTGCTGACGCAATAAGTCATTTCTGGATTAAATCTAATTCAGGAATTTCAGAAAAAGTCCTAAACTTCTAAAAATCATAGAAAATTATCTATAACTCCAAATAAGATAAGTTATATATGAAAAATGATCAGAAGAATCCAATCTATCCATCTGTAGCATTTCCATGCATGTTTAAACAAATTAGCATTGCTGTTTAGATCAAAACATGATAATGCACTTTATAAGTTCTTAGTTTGAATTTGAATTTGAACCTTTGGTTCAATTCAACTCAGACCCTTCTGTTCTTAGCTGCATTAGCTCAGATCACAGCATATCGACATGTCATGATCATGCATCATATTATGCATTTGTCAGGACCCCGATCCTAAGTCACACCGATCTAGCATGTAACGCATCATATCACTTTGCGGCCTCACGCACGGTATTCCCACGGGTGCCACCTTACCTGGCCCGGGACCGTTTGCGCCTTTTGGCTCACGTATATGATAGTGTCGCTAGCATCCATATGACAAAGAACCCGGGATGACATGGCTAGTCGTGAACCCAAAATGGCACTAACTTACAGGGACAGGCATCCATGACCCAGCCTCGAACGTGTCGGTCATCAGCGAGTGAATCCAGGCTGTAGCACTGGGCTAGCAGGACTCCGGTGAACCGGGCTGTAGCGGGCTAACAGGACTCCAGTATTCATCGCGTGACATTTCCCCGAAGGGACAGACACAGGAACGAAGAAGGACACATGCCGGCCAGCCTAAGTGTTCCGGAGCAGTAGCAAGCTACCATGGCTTAGTGGAAACACTAGGAGACATTTCCCGGTAAGAGAGGCTACTAAGGATAAACAACTAGATAGCCAGATCCCACACATACCAAGCATTTCAATAACATACACACAATATGCTCGATATGTGCAAATACAACATGGCATCACAACATGACTCTACGACTCAAGTATTTATTCATTAGGCTCCGAGGAGCGGGAAATTACAAACATGGGTCTCATGACCCAACAATCAGAGCATACAAGTCAAAGCACATGCGGAAGCTTAACATGTCTGAGTACAGACAACTATAAATGAAAAAGGCTGAGAAGCCTGACTATCTACCAGATCCTGCCGAGGGCACAAGATCGTAGCTGAGGTAACAAGCTAAACGTCGAAG
>NC_041386.1:421201212-421212084 GCF_002162155.2 Triticum dicoccoides | reverse complement strand
GGAGCAGTAGCAAGCTACCATGGCTCAGTGGAAACACTAGGAGACATTTCCCGGTAAGAGAGGCTACTAAGGATAAACAACTAGATAGCCAGATCCCACACATACCAAGCATTTCAATAACATACACACAATATGCTCGATATGTGCAAATACAACATGGCATCACAACATGACTCTACGACTCAAGTATTTATTCATTAGGCTCCGAGGAGCGGGAAATTACAAACATGGGTCTCATGACCCAACAATCAGAGCATACAAGTCAAAGCACATGCGGAAGCTTAACATGTCTGAGTACAGACAACTATAAATGAAAAAGGCTGAGAAGCCTGACTATCTACCAGATCCTGCCGAGGGCACAAGATCGTAGCTGAGGTAACAAGCTAAACGTCGAAGCCCACGTGGAACTACTAGCGAGACTGACGTCTCTCTGCAAAACATAAAATAGGCAAACGTGAGTACAAATGTACCCAGCAAGACTTACATCAGAACTAGCTACATATGCACCATTATCAACAAGGGGGATGGTGGAGTTTAACTGCAGCAAGCCAGCTTTGACTCGGTGGCTAACCTAAACTACGACTGCAAGTAACTCTTTTGAGGTGACGCACATGAGTCCACATGTTCACCAACCAATACACCACTATGGAACCGCTCCCATCTCCCTACGAGAACGCCATCCATAGCACTCACGCTTATCTTGCGTATTTTAGAGTATCCACTTTCGCTTGTCTATGAACTGATATAAGCAACCCAGAAGTCCTTTTCCGTGGACACGGCTATTCGAATAGATGATGTTAACCCTGCAGGGGTGTATTTCTTCACACACGCTCTCACCACTTACCGCCGTTTACACGACATGTACTCGGCAACCTTCAAGCGGAAGCCTAAACACTCAAGTCTCCAGTCCAGGTTTATCGCCTATTCGGGTTCCATCCATGAGGAGATCCGGCCGGAGTTTCGCTCACAGCCCCAAACGATGTGAACAAGGTTCCGTGACGCCAAACGGGCGCCCGGTATACCCAGCCACGTGCCTACCGCATCACAGCCCACCCCTCCGGTCAGCGCTGCCCACGGCCTCCAGCATACTACAAACACCAGAAACTACTTGCAACTCCTGGACAGAGGACAAGGGTGATTAAGAAGCCGAGAGGGTCCATTGGTTTCGGGCCCAATGCGTGGTAGTAGCTGAATCATGGATCACAAACACAGAACTCAGTTCCTGAGGACGGCTGCAATGAGACAACCCACCATGTACTCCTACATGGCCTCTCACAGCTACCTTTACCAAATCGTGTTCACACACTTAGCTCACACACAGTAGGGCATATTCACACACCTCTGATTCATTCCCGATGAATCAGACCTGACACAACTCTAAGCAGTAGCAGGCATGACAAACAAACATGAATGAGTAGGCACAACAGGGCTCAAGCAACTCCTACTCATACTAGTGGGTTTCATCTATTTACTGTGGCAATGACAGGTCATGCAGAGGATAAAGGGGTTCAGCTACCGCAGCAAGTAACAGATGAATCGTTGTTGTCCTAATGCAGTAAAAGAGAGCAGGAGCGAGAGAGTAGGACTGTATCGGAATGAACAAGGGGGTTTTGCTTGCCTGGCACTTCTGAAGATAATATAGCTCTTCATCGGTGTCATCGATCACATCGCCGGTACAACGTCTATCGAGGGGGAACAACACCGGCAAACACAGAAGAAACACGATCAATGCAATGCACAATATGATGCATGCTATGACATGGCAATATGAATGTGTTTTGGGCTAATGCACCTAGCTATGATTTAAATGAAGTTGGTTTGAATACATGATTCAAATTCCAACTCCATATATGGTTATTTAAATGCCCTTTATTTGTTTTGTCCAAAACAGAGGACAAACATTGTTCAAACATGCATGAAAATGGTACAGATGGATTCCTTGAATTTTTCTGATAATTTTTCATATATGACTTATTTCATTTGGAGCTACGGTTAATTTTCTATGATTTATTGAAGTTTTAGCTATTTCTGGAATTTTCCTGATTATTTATAAAATAAACTAAATTCCAGAAAAGGAATATTGCGTCAGCATGGCGTCATGCTGACCTCAGCAGAGTCAACAGGGGCTGGTCCGGGTCAAACTGACCAGTGGGGTCCACTGGTCAGTGACACAGCGCTGGCTGGAGTCACAGACATGTGGGGCCGGTCAAAGGCCACGTCAGCGAGGTCAACGCCGACGCGTGGGGCCACTGTGATTAATTTAACTAAACAGGAGTTAAGCTGTGATTAATTAGGGGTGTGGGGCCCATGAGTCAGTGGCCTAGGGGGTTGGTTAGTGTGGGGGGGTTAGCCGCTAACGACGGCCACGTCGGATTCGCCGGCGGTTGGACGACGGCGACGACCCAGAGCGGCGGTGGCTCGACGGAGTTGCGCCAGGGACGACGGATCGACGCGCCAAGGGCACCAGGAGGTGGCCCATGGCCGCGCGCATCCAGGGGAACCAACGGAAGGGTGCGGGGTGGACGGAGTTCGCCGGAAGCGAGGTTGTGGCGGCGGCCGGAGTTCGGGCGCCGATGAAAACGACGACATGGTGCACGGGAGGATCTACGGTTAGCACCTACGCGTTCTATGAGAGCTCACGAACCCAATGGAGGCACGCACGGGACCAAATGGCCACCGGAGCCTCGTCGGCGATGAGCTCGTGCGGCGGCGTACTGTCGGGGGAGAGAGGCGCGGTGGCTACGGCATGCTAGAGAGAAAACGGAGAGGGGGAGGATGATCAGGAGCTCACGTGGAGTGCAGTGGTGGCCTCGGCGTGTTCGGGGAAGCTCGGACGGCGACGGGTCGACGATGGAGATCCGCGGCGGCCGACGATGAAGACGACGATGGCGGCGACGTTGCAAGGCTTCCGGAGGGCCGTGGATCGGTGGGGAGGAAGAGGGGGTCGAGGCGGAGCTCCTGAGCTCAGCGGAAGGGCGAGGGGTGGCCGGTGGCTATGGATGCGACGGCGGCGCCCTCCGGTGGCTCTCGGTGGTGCTCCAAATCGAGAGAGGGAGAGAGCTAGAGCGAGCAGAGAGAAGGGATAGCAGTCGAGGGGGTCGAGGGCGTCTCTGTGGCGTTGCGGGAGACGTCCAGGGGGAGGAGGAGGCAGCCAGGCAGGGAGGAGGTGGCCGGGGCGCGTGGCCGCGCGTGCCGGGTGCGTGCCCGTCCTCCTGGCAGGGAGGAAGACGACAGGGGAGGCCCAGATGGGCTGGGCCGCATAGGAGCTGGGCCGGCTGGGCTGCCAGGTGAGCGCCAGGTAGTTTTCTCTGCTTTGTTTTATTGTTCTGTTTGTTTTATTTTTAAATTTATTTTGCCACTGTTTTGAATTTAAAATAATTCAAACAATGCCAAAAGCTCCTCTGAATATTTTTATTTTGCTAGATGGACTTTTCCAAAAGCTCATAAAAATATTTCAGGGGTATTTGAAATTATATTCTAGTTATATGAATATAATTCAAATTCAAATAGCTAATGATTTAAATTCAAAGTCCCAAAATTAAGTCCTTAAAAATGTTCAATATTTTGGTTGGGACCAGAACCCTTTGCCAAAATTATCAAACATTTAAGAAGAGCATTTTGGAACAATGAATGAGATTTTAGGGTTTTTGCCCTTCTTTTATTTAGGGTTTTGAGGCTTCTAAATTCCTCAGTTCAAGTTTCAAAAATTTAAACATGATGCATGGATGCAATGCCACTAGTTACAGGCAAGCTCTAGGGCTGTGACAGCATTGCATTGATTGTGTTCTTTCTGTGTTTGCCGGTGGTTGTTCCCCTTGGTAGACGTATGTTCCGACAATGAGTTCGATGACACCGATGAAGAGCTATATCATCTTCAGAAGTGCCAGGCAAGCAAAACCCCTTGTTCATTCCGATACAATCCCACTCTCTCGCTCCTGCTCTCTTTTACTGTATTAGGACAACAACAATTCAACTGTTACATGCTGTGGTAGTTGAACCCCTTTTCCTCTGCATGACCTGTCATTGCCACAGTAAATAGATGAAACCCACTAGCATGAGTAGGAGTTGTTTGAGCCCTCATGTGCCTACTCATTCATGCTTGTTTGTCATGCCTGCTACTGCTTATAGTTCAGTCAGGTCTGATTCATCGGGGATGAATTGGAATGGTGATGAACATGTCCTACTGTGTTTGAGCTAAGTGTGTGAACACGATTTGGTAAAGGTAGCGGTGAGAGGCCATGTAGGAGTACATGGTGGGTTGTCTCATTGAAACCGTTCTCAGGAACTGAGTTCTGTGTTTGTGATCCATGAACAGCTACTACCACTCATTGGGATCCTTAATTGACCCTCTCGACTTATTAACTGCCCTAGTCCTCTGTCCAGGAGTTGCAACTAGTTTTTGGTGTTTATAGGATATGTGTTGGCGGCCGTGCGTAGCGCTGATCCTAGGGGTGGGATATGATGTGGTAGATACACCGGGGCACGGTGCACCGAGCGCCCATTTGGTGTCTCGGGAACCCTGCACACATCGTTTGGGGCTGTGAGTGACACTCCGACCGGATCTCCTCGCGGATGGAACCCGAATAGGCAATAAACCTGGACAAGAGACTTGTGTGGTTAGTCAGGTCGTGGCCGACTCCCTCGCCAGGCTTCCGCTTGAAGGTTGCCGAGATACACGACGTGTACATGGTGGTAAGTGGCGAGAGCGTATGTGAAGAAGTACACCCCTGCAGGGTTATAAATGATCTATTTGAATAGCCGTGTCCGCGGTAAAGGACTTATGGGTTGCCTATAACAGTTCATAGATAACTTGAAGTGGATACTCTAAAATGCGCAAGATAAGCGTGAGTGCTATGGGTGGCGTTCTCGTAGGTAGACGGGAGCGGATCCATAGTGGTGTATTGATTGGTGAATATGTGGACTCGTGTGTGCCTCCTCAAAAGAGTTACTTGCAGTCGTAGTTTAAGATAGCCACCGAGTCAAAGCTGGCTTGCTGCAGTTAAACTCCACCACCCCCCTTGTTGATACTGATGCATATGTAGTTAGTTCTGATGTAAGTCTTGCTGGGTACATTTGTACTCACGTTTGCTTAATTTATGTTTTGCAGAGAGACGTCAGTCTTGCTTGTAGTTCCGTGTGGACTTCGACGTTTAGCTTGATACCTCAGCTACGATCTTGTGCCCTCGGCAGGATCTGGTAGATAGTCAGGCTTCTCAACCTTCTTCATTTGTAGATGTCTGTACTCACACAAGTTAAGCTTCCGCATGTGCTTGTTGCTTGTATGCTTTGTATGTTGGGTCATGAGACCCATGTTTTTAACTTGGCTCCTCGGAGCCTAATGAATAAATACTCTGAGTCATTGAGTCTTGTTGTGATGCCATGTTGTATTTGCACATATCGAGCATATTGTGTGTATGATTGAAATGCTTGGTATGTGTGGGATCCGACACCCTGGTTGTTTATCCTTGGTAGCCTCTCTTATGAGGAAATGTAGTCTGGTGCTTCCACTGAGCCTTGGTAGTCCGCTACCACCCGGTTTACCGGAGTCCTGCTAGCCCAGTACTACTGCTCTGGAACACTTAGACTGGCCGGCATGTGATTCACTTCGTTCCTGTGTCTGTCCCTTCGGGGAAATGTCACGCGGTGACTTCCGGAGTCCTGCTAGCCTGCTACAGCCCGGTTTCCCGGAGTCCTGTTAGCGCAGTTGCTACAGCCCGGATTCACACGCTGATGACCAACATGTTCGATGTTGTTTCATGTATGCCTGTCCCCGTAAGTTAGTGCCACTTTGGGTTCATGACTAGTCATGTCAGCCCGGGTTCTCTGTCATATGGATGCTAGTGACACTATCATATACGTGAGCCAAATGGCGCAAACGGTCTCGGGCCAGGTAAGGTGGCACCCGTGGGAAAAACGTGCGTGAGACTGCAAAGTGATATGAAGTGTTACATGCTAGATCGGTGTGACCTAGGATCGGGGTCCTGACAGCGTTGGTATCAGAGCCTGACTGTCTGTAGGATTACCAAGCCAAACTGGTCGAAGTTGTGTCTAGAAATGCCTTAGTTATGTAAGGGAATTGATTGGGGAAGGGAACGTAAGGCTCTTTTTACTCCTTTACCTTATGCCCTTCTGATCTGAGTCATCCTCTTCCTTTCTACGGGGATTAAGAACTAGGCTTCTCATCTTTCTATCAGGATCATGTGTTACTAATCCGTAGACTTGTAGGATTGCTGGTTCCATGCCTCAATTCGGTTTCTACTACTTCCGTATGTTGACAATTGATCTCGGAACCTTGATATGATGTTGTTAAGTGACTATGCAAATCCTTGTGAATGTCTCAAATTTTTCTGAGCATTTACAACCGTTATACTGTCTGAGTCATCACAGGTCTCTAAATAGTCTGATGCATTTGCAAATCCTTTCTTTCTTTTCCCGATGTCCTTTATGGTCAAAATAAGCTCACTATCTAGTGCGTTGAGGTAATTTATTGCCTTGACATATATGTTGGAGCTATTATTATGACCCTAGGTGTTTTAGGGAGTCACCTAGTAATGTAGCCATGTTTTGTGTTCCCGGTGTGATGATTCTGGCCACCATTCTCGAAAGCATCTCGTGATGTTATTAGTTAGTAGGTATTCTTTCCTGGGTTCTTGAACCCAAGATTCACTCTACTTAATTCGTGCAGATAGTGTTGCTCGTTCCTTTAGGATATTAGAAACCTTGCGACAGTCCTCGAGGTCTGTGGAATTTCCTTCTTCCAAATACCATGAACCATTAAGGCAGAAGTTATTTGAACCAAAGGATCACAATCAGAGTACTCTTGAGGAGTTCTCCATTCATAATTGTGACTCTGCCAGTCCTACTTCTCTGTATGGGTTATCCAGAAGAAACATGTTGAACTTGGTTCGACATACTAATCTATGCATCCACAACTCAGAAAGTTATATGTTCCTTGAGTTAACCCTCCTCAGTTGTATTCCGACCCTAGTCTATCAATTGATAGTCAAGAATAGTTGTGCATTCGTGTTCATCGATGCCTATTATTCTTGTGGTCCGTCAAGCCATTCTAGTTCAGAATGACTAGGAGAAACAAACTCTAGCACCTCACCCACTTCTTGGACTGGTCAAAGTAGTTGTATTTCACAGATCAAAATGCCAATCCAGCTTTTGCCCAATTCTACCTTGGAGTGTTACCATCTTTATGTCAAGAATGTCATGAGAATTGCACCACCTCTTATGAATTCTTGACGTAGTGATACTTCCCGCCATCATTATTCATTCCTCGGTGTCGTGTTGTCGCAATCAGAATGCCGACTAATGAATCGTGATGTGTGAAATCTATACTCCTAGCAACCGTGTTGCCTGGTAGTTAATGGACAATATTCTCATTCTTAGCGTGTTGGTTATTAAATCATCATCCTAAGATTGATCGTGCTACCTATTCCATATTTCTGGTGCACACTTCGGTCAATGAGTTAGGATTATTAATCCTAGCTCTTTTGATCCTATCTTCTTGCTCTGAAAGTCAAGATTGTTCCCGAGCTTATTAACATATCGGTGGTTCGTGATTTTCTGAATATCTTCTCGGAATTATCACCAGGTCATCACCTGACCGATATGGTGAGTTCGTGATCAAGTTGGTGTACCAATAAAACACTCTTTCTCCAAGAATCCGTGTTGGATACCCCTGATCTAGTTAGTTAAGCTAAACAACAACTTGGAGACTTGGAAGATAAAAGCTAGCCCAACTTAGTTCGTTCCAAAGGGATATCCTTGTGTTTGTGTGTTAGTTGAAGAAAGATGATATCTTCATTGATTGTTCCTCGTGATCGGTTGTTGGATCTGTTGTCTTGTCAAAACTTTGATTTGAGTGTGTGCTATCCTGAAATCAAATCAGTACCAACGATATTCGTAATGTTGTCTTACTCGTGGTTGACTCCTCGAGCATACACCATTACATCCTTTGGTCTAACCAATACTATCACAATGTTCACATAATGGTGGAAGTCCAGTGACATGGAAATTCCGATGAGTTTCTGTTGAGCCCATCAGCAGCATTTTGTCTCCTCCATGAATTGTGGTGAACATCCAGCTAGTGTTGGAAACTTGTGTAAGCATTTTCTTCATGCCCCATTCATGAAGTATATGTTTGGATGAAAGAAGTGACTTCCTTTGATTCACGTGCATTTGATGTAAGTTGCCGCCGTGAATTCGAGAAATTTTGTTTTGCTTCCTCTGGAATCATCCCAAGTTAGTCATGCATGTGCGAAGTATTCTACGGTCTGATAGACTGATCATCTTCATTTCATATGTATCCCCTAGCACACCAAGCCACTGATTGATTTGTTCAAGGAAAGGAAGTTCCTTCTTAAGACCATGCCTTATGCAAGGACCTCAATATCTCGATTATGGTTCCCCACCTGAACTCGATAGTGTTTTTGTGACGCCCCCGATTTAATCGTACACTAATCATACACGCAAACGTGTACGATCAAGATCAGGGGCTCACGGGAAGATATCACAACACAACTCTACAAATAAAATAAGTCATACAAGCATCATATTACAAGCCAGGGGCCTCGAGGGCTCGAATACAAGAGCTCGATCATAGACGAGTCAGCGGAAGCAACAATATCGGAGTACAGACATAAGTTAAACAAGTTTGCCTTAAGAAGGCTAGCACAAACTGGGATACAGATCGAAAGAGGCGCAGGCCTCCTGCCTGGGATCCTCCTAAACTACTCTTGGTCGTCATCAGCGGGCAGCACGTAGTAGTAGGCACCTCCGATGTAGTAGGAGTCATCGTCGACGGTGGCGTCTGGCGCCTGGGCTCCAACATCTGGTTGCGACAACCAGGTAGAAGGGATAGAGGGAAAAGAAGGAGAAAGCAACCATGAGTACTCATCCAAAGTACTCGCAAGCAAGGAGCTACACTACATATGTATGCATTGGTATCAACTGGGATAAGGCTATTATATGTGGACTGAACTGCAGAAAGCTGGAATAAGAGGGGGATAGCTAGTCCTTTCGAAGACTACGCTTCTGGTAACCTCCACCTTGCAGCATGTAGAAAAGAGTAGACTGAAGTCCTCCAAGTATCATCACATAGCATAATCCTAATCGATGATCCTCCCCTCGTCGCCCTGTGAGAGAGCGATCACCGGTTGTATCTGGCACTTGGAAGGGTGTGTTTTATTAAGTATCCGGTTCTAGTTGTCATAAGGTCAAGGTACAACTCCAAGTCGTCCTGTTACCGAAGATCACGGCTATTCGAATAGATTAACTTCCCTGCAGGGGTGCACCACATAACCCAACACGCTCGATCCCATTTGGCCGGACACACTTTCCTGGGTCATGCCCGGCCTCGTAAGATCAACACGTTGTAGCCCTACCTAGGCACAATAGAGAGGTCAGCACGCCGGTCTAAATCCTATGGCGCAGGGGTCTGGGCCCATCGCCCTTTGCACACTTGCATGTTGCGTACGCGGCCGGAAGCAGAACTAGCCCCCTTAATACAAGAGCAGGCTTACGGTCCAATCCGGCGCGCGCCGCTCAGTCGCTGACATCACGAAGGCTTCGGCTGATACCACGACGTTGAGTGCCCATAACTGTCCTCGCGTAGATGGTTAGTGCGTATAGGCTAGTAGCCAGACTCAGATCAAATACCAAGATCTCGTTAAACGTGTTAAGTATCTGCGAACGCCGACCAGGGCTAGGCCCACCTCTCTCCTAGGTGGTCTCAACCTGCCCTATTACTCCGCCTCAAAGTAACAGTCGGGGGCCGTCGGGAACCCAGGCCCACCTCTACCGGGATGGAGCCACCTGCCCCTTCAGCCCCCATCTCCGAACAGCATCACAAGTAATGTAATAGTATAAGTGTATAGTATATGCCCATGATCACTTCCCGAAGTGATCACGGCCCAGTAGTATAGCATGGCAGACGGACAAGAGTGTAGGGCGACTGATGGAACACTAGCATCCTATACTAAGCATTAGGATAGCAGGTAAAGGAAACAACTGTAGTAGCAAGGACAGGCTATGCATCAGAATAGGATTAACGGAAAGCAGTAACATGCTACACTACTCTAATGCAAGCAGTATAGAGAAGAGTAGGCGATATCTGGTGATCAAAGGGGGGGGGCTTGCCTGGTTGCTCTGGCAAGAGAGAGGGGTCGTCAACACCGTAGTCGTACTGGGTAGCAGCAGCGTCGGTCTCGGTGTCTAGCGAGAGAGGAGGGGGGAGAAACAATAAATATAATGCAAACAGATGCATAATGATGCATGACATGACAAAACGTGATGCTAGGTGTGCCCTAACGCGGTACGAGGGGGTACCGGTGAAGGGGGAAAACATCCGGAAAAGTATTCCCGGTGTTTCGCGTTCTTGGACAGATGAAACGGAGGGGGAAAGTTGCGTGTTTGCTATGCTAGGGATGCGTGGCGGATAAACGGGCTGCGAATTCAAATTTGTCTCGTCGTTCTGAGCAACTTTCATGTATAAAGTATTTTCATCCGAATTACGGATTAAAAGATATGATTTTCTAAAGATTTAAATCTTTTTCTGATTTTAATTATTTATTTAAATCCACATTATCCAGAACAGTGAATGATGACGCAAGCATGACATCAGAGTGATGTCAGCAGGTCAACTGGTCGGTTGACCAGTCAAACAGACAGGTGGGTCCAGTGGGACCCACATGTCATTGTGTGTTATCTAATTAACCAGGTTAATTAGTTTAGTTAATCAGATTAGTTATGTTAATTAATCAAAGTTAATTAGGTGAAACTAGTTAATTAGGCTAATCTAATTAGGATTAATTAAGTTAATTAATTAATTAATATTTTTATTTAGTTTTTTAGTTTTTTTTTATT
>NC_041386.1:421200209-421200873 GCF_002162155.2 Triticum dicoccoides | reverse complement strand
CGCCATGGCGCTGGGTGAGGCTCTGGCCAAGGCGGGGCTCGCCGGCTGGCCATGACAGCGCGGAGAGGGAGCTCCGGCAGGCAGCGGCTGTAGGGCGAGGCGAGGCGGGGCGCGCCGACCAGCACGGCAGCCGCGGGCGGCAGCGGCTGCAACAGCCGCATCTTGCAGGCATAGGAGAGCGGTGGCGAGCGTAGGAGGGCGGTGGCGAGCGCAGGCGTTCGCGTGGAGGAGCGGGTGCGCAGGTGCGGCGAGCGCGAGCAGCAGCGCCGAGGCGCGGCCACGGTGGAGGGGGGGCCGCGGCGAGCACGGAGGCGGAGGGGAGAGAGAAGGCGGCGGCTCACGGTGGGGAGTAGGGATCGGGGCAGCAGGGGTTGAGGAGGTCGACGGGGACGACCGGGCAACGGGGAGGGAGCAGGCCGTTGAGGTCCGGCGAGGGAGCTCCGGGCGCCGGCGTGGTCGTCGTGCGGCGAGGGAGGTTCCAGGCGGCGGTGGTGGCTTGCGTCGGGCGCGGCCGTGCGGGAGGAGATGAAGAGGTGGGCGTCGATGGCAGGCGGCGGCACGGCGAGGTCGGAGCGGGCTGCGTCGGGCGGCGGCGGCGATTGGCGGGGCCGGCAACGACGGGCGTCGGGGCGGCCGTCTCTTCCCGATCCAATCGGGAGAGATG
>NC_041386.1:421127956-421200005 GCF_002162155.2 Triticum dicoccoides | reverse complement strand
GGGGGAAGGGAGATATTTTCGGAGAGGGGGGGGTTGTGGGGAGTCGGTGGAGTGGGTGGGGGTGGTGTAGTGGATAAGGAGTGGGTGGGGTGGGTGGCCGGCTGGGCCTGGTGGGTGGCCCAGTTGGGCCACGGCCCAGGGGGGTTTCTCCTTTTTTGTTTTGTTTTTATCTATTTGCATTTCTGTTTTAAAACATTTTAAATTATCTAGACATTTTATAAAAATGTGTTTGCTGCACCATAATTACCTTTGTAACATTTGGCAACCACCGAACATTTTTGTTTCAACTTTTGAAAACTTTAATTGCCGACATTAATTTTAATTTTAAATTTGAATTTGACGCGGTTTGAACTAACGGACGTTTAGTAACAGTAATCGGGATGACATGGCATGATTAGCGTGGGATTACTGTAGCAAGATTATACGGGCGTTACAGTTTTATTATAAGACTGCCACGTGGTCATGCTTGTCTAGGACAGTGTGTTCACAGGTGTGTAGCAAAACCTGCTCATGTTTTGGAGCTTGCTATCGTAGTTCATCTCCCGAGAGTCTCGCAACGTTATCTCGTCGACTTGTGTTGAAACTCTTCTTTTCAGACATGTGAGTCTGAAGTATCATGTTTCTATCCAGATCTGAATCTCAGGCAGATATGATGGTTGGAACATTCCGACATTTGCATTTTGTTCCCAGCTTGCACTGCCTTGTGTCAATCTCCCATGGGCTGCCCTTCTCAGCAATTGTTGATCAGGATCATCTTCAGAAGTGGTCCTACCATGGGTCCCATCCATTTCAGATGATAAGCAAAAATCATCCATTGTGTTGTCTTCAACAAGGTAGTCCACATCATCCATTGTAGTCTGAGCATGTCATTCTTTCGAACTCCTTCAAAAGACCAATTGTGATTGCCTTAGGCTGGTATAAAGAGTTCCAATGATCATTGTATCAAAAGTAATTCTTTTTGCCACTTAAGGGAATAGCTCTACGAGTCACCTTCCCTAAGATGCCCCGTTATGGAATCATGGCAATCCAAATCCTCGCTACATTGACAACCGTTCACCACCCTCTTAGGTGTGGAATTATTGTCTACCAATTTGAACCCTTGTCATCCGCTTCTTTCCATCACCCCTGATGTGTGTTTCGTGTCTCAGCTCAAGAGATGTTTTTTTATATATCTCACTCCATGAGTTGATCTTGAGTTGCTCGATCTTCAAGAAGATCGATTCCTGTAGAGTTTCTTTCTGTCGTCATCATGTTGGATGAAGATCTCAAAAGCAAAGATGTCAAGACAAATATGATGCAATGAATCAATATCTTCAATGAGGACAATTAGATCGTGAAGACTGTGTTAGTTTGCGTTTCCCCTTCATCTTACCCTACGCTTGAATCTTGGGACGATATTCTTGTTTAGTAGGGGTGAGTTGTCACATCCCTAGTTCTGCTATGACCTAGACTAGCTAGTCATGTGTGCATCATGTTTAAATTTCAATGAATTTGAAATCGGGACAAGTGAAAGCCTCATAAATCATTTTAATAAAGGGGCAAGAACCCTAAAATTGCAATCAATGAATCCAAAATGCCCTAGAAATAGTTCTTACAATTTTGGCAAGAGTTATAAATCAAACCAAAAGTGTGGAACATTTCTAAGGAATTATTTGGGCTCTGATTTTAAATCAATATTCTATTTGAATTTGGAGTTATATTCATAATATATAATGAATATATTTTCAAATGCCATGTGATATTCTATGTATATGTGGAGTAGACCTTTAAGTGACATAAATTATCCAGGGGAGTTTTGGCACTGTTTTCAATTTTGTTTGAATTTGAATTCAATGGCAATTAAATAAAACAAAGCAGAAGAAAATTAAAAAAAGAGCAGACGACTTACCTGGCCGCCTACCTGGCGCAGCCCACCTGGCAGCCCGTCTGGCCGGCCCAGCCAACCAGGGGCAGGGAGGTCTTCTTCCTCCCGCCAGTCGGATGCACAGCGCGTGCCCGACGCGCGCGCGTCCACCGCGCGCCACCTCCACCCTGCCTGGCTGTCCTCCCATCACCCTGGACCTTCCCTCGCATCACCATGCACCTCCTTCGATCCCTGCGTCTCTCCCCTCTCTCTCTGGACCCCGTACCCCTTCTCTGCTCGCTTTCGAATGGAGCCCGTCACCGCCGTTCGCCATAGCCGCAGCCACTGCCTCCCTCTTGCCTCCCCGACGTGTCCCAAGGATCTGCGTCGTCGCCTTTGTCCTCCTCGTCGAGCCACACATCGCCAGGAGCTCTGCTTCGCCATCAATGCTGTCGTCTTCAACCTCTTGGCTGCCGAGATCGCCGGCGCCCGCTCGTCGTCTCCCACTCATCCCCGAGCCTGTTGACCATCTCGTCGTCTCCGCTGTGAGATTCTGCGTTTGTTCCCCCTCTTCCCAAGATCGTTTACGCCCCATATCCGTCGCCCCCTTGTCGACCGAACCGCGCCGCCGCCCGAGCTCATCGGTGGCAACGCCCCGGTGACCATTTGGTCCCAGATGCGTGTCCACAGAGCTTGCTGCCCTGCGCTAAGCCTCGCTAGCGCCTCCCCTTGCCCGCTTGCACCCCACAACACTAACCCCGCGCGCACGCGAGCTCCCTCCACCGCAATCGAGCTCCTCGCCGTCGTTTCCTGCCTCCCCGCCCCCAACCGCCTGCACCACTGGATGCGGCACACTTCCAGCTCGCCGTAGGAGCAAGCCGCATGCTCAGCCGACAACCGTAGCGCGATTCTGGCACGCCTCTGCCGCGTTCGATGGTCGTCGCTGGCCAATCTCTGGCATGCCGATGTGGACGTCATTAGTGCTAACCGCCGCCAGCTAAGCACCCCCTGATAGGCACTGACAGTGGGCCCAACCACTGGTCAAAGCCCAGTCAGTGCTGGGTTTGACCGGGATTAGTCCTGTGTCACTGACGTGTGAACTCCACATGTTAGGTTTGACCCTGGTCAGCGCTGTTGACTTGCTGAGGCAGGCATGACGCAGTGCTGACACAATAAGTCATTTCTGGATTAAATCTAATTCAGGAATTTCAGAAAAAGTCCTAAACTTCTAAAAATCATAGAAAATTATCTATAACTCCAAATGAGATAAGTTATATATATGAAAAATGATCAGAAAAATCCAATCTATCCATCTGTAGCATTTCCATGCTTGTTTAAAAATTTTAACCTTGATGTTTAGATCAAAACATGATAATGCACTTTATAAGTTCTTAGTTTGAATTTGAATTTGAACCTTTGGTTCAAATCAACTCAGACCCTTCTGTTCTTAGCTGCATTAGCTCAAATCACGGCATATCGACATGTCATGATCATGCATCATATTGTGCATTGCATTGATTGTGTTCTTTCTGTGTTTGCCGGTGGTTGTTCCCCCTCGGTAGACGTATGTTCCGACGATGAGTTCAATGACACCGGTGAAGAGCTATATCATCTTCAGAAGTGCCAGGCAAGGAAAAACCCCTTGTTCATTCTGATACAATCCCACTCTCTCGCTCCTGCTCTCTTTTACTACATTAGGACAACAATGATTCAACTATTACATGCTGCGGTAGTTGAACCCCTTTTTCCTCTGCATGACCTGTCATTGCCACAGTAAATAGATGAAACCCACTAGCATGAGTAGGAGTTCACTACTAGGGAAAAGCTTATAGGCAGACGCTTACTAGTAGCGCGGGTTTATAACCCTCGCTACTGCTACTTCGTAGTAGCACGGGTTTTTACACCTCGCTACTACTACGTTGATACTAGTAGCGCGGGTTTTTAACCCGCGCTACTACTAAGCAGTCTCTACCATGCCCTCCCGGGACATGCCATAGTAGTAGCGAGGGTTACAAACCCGCCCTACTACTAAGTTGATAGTAGTAGCGCGGTTTTATACCCCTCTCTACTACTAAGTACGAGGTAGGTGAAATCCCCATATCCTTGGACGAATCCCTCCTCTCTCCCTCACTTTCCCCCTCTCTCACTTTCCTCCTCTCTCCCTCGTACTCCAGCGGTGGCCGCCGCTGGTACACTCTGCTTTCTTCCTCCTCCCTCTCCGAGATCCCTCCAGTGGGAGGCCGTCGGAGCGCCTCGCCACCGCCAAGATGTGGAAGAACGACCTCGACATCCTCCTCCTCGCCGCCTTCGCCGTCTTCTTCTTGCTCCAGGCAGCCCTCCTCCTCCCCCCCACTCCGATTCGATCCAGAACCCTATAGCTGACCCATCCCCCTCCTCCTCCGCCGCTCTTCGCTGACCTCAAGGGCGACAGCCACCGCGAGGTGTTGCTCCCCACGCACGACGCCAAGATCCAGGTCCTCCAGCTCCCGGCCCATGTCGGGCTAGCCTCCGCGGTCTCCACAAGGCGCGCGTCATGGCCGAGCTCCCAGCTCTCGGCCAACATGCGCGTCGCCGCCGGCCGTCGCCCCGTCGGTGCCGTCGACCGAACCATTGACACCATTGACAGCACGCACGGGGTCGAGTTTTTTTTGGTTTTTCAAATTAATAGTAGTAGCATGGGTCACAGACATGCGCTACAGATAGTTAGTAGTAGTAGCGCGGGATACACCGCGCTACTACTACTAGTTAGCTGTAACGCCATAGTAGTAGCGCAGGCACCCACGCTACTACTAGCTTTTAACCCGTGCTACTACTAGGCTTTTTCCTAGTAGTGGTTGTTTGAGCCCTCATGTGCCTACTCATTCATGCTTGTTTGTCATGCCTGCTACTGCTTAGATTTGAGTCAGGTCTGATTCATCGGGGATGAATTGGAATGGTGATGAACATGTCCTACTGTGTTTGAGCTAAGTGTGTGAACACGATTTGGTAAAGGTAGCGGTGAGAGGCCATGTAGGAGTACATGGTGGGTTGTCTCATTGAAACCGTTCTCAGGAACTGAGTTCTGTGTTTGTGATCCATGAACAGCTACTACCACTCACTGGGATCCTTAATTGACCCTCTCAACTTATTAACTGCCCTAGTCCTCTGTCCAGGAGTTGCAACTAGTTTCTGGTGTTTATAGGATATGTGTTGGCAGCCGTGCATAGCGCTGACCCTAGGGGTGGGCTATGATGCGGTAGATACACCATGGCACGGTGTACCGGGCGCCTGTTTGGTGTCTCGGGAACCCTGCACACATCGTTTGGGGCTGTGAGCGAAACTCCAGCCGGATCTCCTCGCGGATGGAACCCGAATAGGCGATAAACCTGGACTAGAGACTTGTGTGGTTAGTCAGGTCGTGGCCGACTCCCTCGCCAAGCTTCCACTTGAAGGTTGCCGAGATACACGACGTGCACATGGTGGTAAGTGGCGAGAGCATGTGTGAAGAAGTACACCCCTGCATGGTCATAAATGATCTATTCGAATAGCCGTGTCCACGGTAAAGGACTTCTGGGTTGCCTATAACAGTTCATAGATAACTTGAAGTGGATACTCTAAAATGCGCAAGATAAGCGTGAGTGCTATGGGTGGCGTTCTCGTAGGTAGATCGGAGCGGATCCATGGTGGTGTGTTGATTGGTGAATATGTGGACTCGTGTGCGCCACCTCAAAAGAGTTACTTGCAGTCGTAGTTTAAGATAGCCACCGAGTCAAAGCTGGCTTGCTGTAGTTAAACTCCACCACCCCCTTGTTGATACCGATGCATATGTAGTTAGTTCTGATGTAAGTCTTGCTGGGCACATTTGTACTCACGTTTGCTTAATGTATGTTTTGCAGAGAGACGTCAGTCTCGCTAGTAGTTCCGTGTGGACTTCGACGTTTAGCTTGATACCTCAGCTACGATCGTGTGCCCTCGGCAGGGTCTGGTAGATAGTCAGGCTTCTCAGCCTTCTTCATTTGTAGATGTCTGTACTCAGACAAGTTAAGCTTCCGCATGTGCTTGTTGCTTGTATGCTCTGTATGTTGGGTCATGAGACCCATGTTTTTAACTTGGCTCCTTGGAGCCTAATGAATAAATACTCTGAGTCGTTGAGTCTTGTTGTGATGCCATGTTGTATTTGCACATATCGAGCATATTGTGTGTATGATTGAAATGCTTGGTATGTGTGGGATCCGACAACCTAGTTGTTTATCCTTGGTAACCTCTCTTATGGGGAAATGTAGTCTGGTGCTTCCACTAAGCCTTGGTAGTCCGCTAAAGCCTGGTTTACCAGAGTCCTGCTAGCCCAGTACTACTGCTCCGGAACACTTAGACTGGCCGGCATGTGATTCACTTCGTTCCTATGTCTGTCCCTTCGGGGAAATGTCATGCGGTGACTTCTGTAGTCCTGCTAGCTTGCTACAGCCCGGTTTCCCGGAATCCTGTTAGCGCAGTTGCTACAGCCCGGATTCACACGCTGATGACCGACATGTTCGATGTTGTTTCATGTATGCATGTCCCCGTAAGTTAGTGCCACTTTGGGTTCATGACTAGTCATGTCGGTCCGGGTTCCCTGACATATGGATGCTAGTGACACAATCATATGCGTGAGCCAAAAGGCGCAAACGGTCCCGGGCCAGGTAAGGTGGCACCCGTGGGAATACCGTGCGTGAGGCCGCAAAGTGATATGAAGTGTTACATGCTAGATCGGTGTGACTTAGGATCGGGGTCCTGACACCGATGCACGGTTTGTGAGTTAGGATATGCATGAAGTCTAGGGGGCTTTCTGCAAAACAATTTTATTGGAATAATTAGGGAAAATCCCTGGACAAACGAAAAACAAACGGGCCGAAATTGATGGATCTGGGCTGGAGAGAGCTGCTCACATTGGGCCTAGCAGGCCGAAGCTGAAGTTTGGCCAGAGAGGAGGCCGCTGCTGGGCCTTGGAGGCCGGCCACACGGGCTCTGGACCTAGTCAACGAGGACGAGTCGAGCGAGCTGCTGCTCGCAACTGAAAGAGCAGAGGCGGCAGCAATGTTCAAGCGCTAGCGGCTGGGCGCGATGGACTTCAGCGATGTGGGCGCCAGGAACGGAGGGAGGTGCAGCGAGATGGGGTCTTCAGGCGGCGAACGGCGGCGAGTCTCCACTGGATCTGACGAGGGGAGCTGGTTCCTGACGGCGGTAGTCGAACAGGACGATGGCGGCTCGGCTCCTCTGAAGAAATACAGAGAGCAGACGAATGGGCGGCAAGGCGCGGGACATGGCGGCGGCAGGCTTGGTCGTCGGTGCGGATGACGAGGCCCTGATTCGACGGGGTTCAAGTCGGCAGAGGAGGCAGCGGTGGTGGAGGTTCGGACGGGGCACCATGGACTCCACCAGCGAGAGAGAGAGAGGCGGGGTGAGTGAGAGGGAGAAGAACCAGAGGAGGAAGGGAAGGAAGAGGTGGCGCGACGGGGCTGGCCTGAGGACGGGGTCGCCGGCTGGCTGGCTCACCGGGGCGGCGTGGTGTTGGAGGTGCTCGGCCTCGGGAGTGCTCGAGCACGGATTCTAGGAGGCTGGATCGAGGCTGCTCGATCGGAAGAACTAGGGCACAGGAGCCACTGGATGCTGATCTGACGGCTCCAAATGGGTGGATGGTTGGTGTATCTGGTGTCAAGACCGGATTTTCGGGGTATCAATTTTCCAAAAATGGTCCTTGTGTTCACCAGCCCCAGGAATACTGTTAGCTGATGATGCACTAACTTGATACAGAAATTCCAAGAAAAATACAAAATATGTAGTGCAAGACCATTCTGGCCTATGAGTACAACAAATGGTTACTAGTGGCTGCTGGCGGAAGCGGTTTGCGGATCATCAGCGTCTATGGGACTCCATTTCCCACAGGAACAGCTGACCTGGATAACTCCTATCTTCACATGGCTGCTATCGCCACTGCCTAGGTTCCGGGGCTGTCATTGCAGGGCTCCTCTCCACGCAAGAAATCTGGCCAAGACAATAGCCAGGGACAAGCCAGTGAGTGCTTTTGAATGTACTCGCAAACATTATGAACACGGGTATAATATAACAAATGATAATCATGCTCTGAAATATTCTATGATCATACGTCAATCACGAGGGCTTATATTGAAAGTAAATGACAAGAGTGCCACAGTCGGACGTCTGAGCGACATCACATAAAGGGCTTATATAAGAATAATCATAGTGAATATCCAGGAGGTAGGACCGTCCTAGGGATACTCAATAATGTAAATGGTTAGTCCACAATAATAATAGGGACACTATGCCCTTAACTCAAACCCACTACTCAGTTTTGCCCCTAATTTTTAGGTATGCTCAGTTTTGCCCCTCCGCCGTTAGTTTCACTTATAGAAATGCCCTTCTCTGCCGTTATCGTCTGGTCAAAGGTCTTTGACCATCCTGAAAAAATAGCAAAAAAATCAAAAAAAAATATGAAATTTGTTGGGATCGAAGATAGTCATGTCCGCAAGGTGCGTGCACATTTTCATGCCGTTCGGACACTCCGGGATCTCGTGTCAAAGGAAAACATAAATTTTGTACGCATGCGAGCAGTAAATTCAAAAAAATAGAAAAAAAATCAAAAAAATATGAAAGTTCGTGGGACTGAAGATATTCAGGTTCGCAAGATGTGTGCACGTTTTTGTTGTGTTTGGACATCGTAGGAGCTCGTGGAGAAAAAAACAAATTTTAGCTCAAAAAAACTTTGAAAAAAATGCAATATTTTGTTTTTTTCTCTAGAGCGCCTCATACGTCATTTGATCACCAAAAATTGCAAGCACCTTGTGCACTCAAGCCTCTTTGACGCCAAATAAATTCAATTTTTTTAACTTTTTTGCTATTTTTTTAGAATTTACTGTCTGTAGGCATAAATTATTTTTTTTCCTTTGCCACGAGCTCCGAGAGTGTCCAACCAACACAAAATTGTGCACGCGCCTTGCGGACATGACTATCTTCGATCCCACCAAATTTCATATTTTTTTGATTTTTTGGCTATTTTTTTCTGGATGGTCAAAGTACTTTGACTGGACGGCAACGACGCAAAAGGGCATTTCTATAAGTGACACTAACGGCGGAGGGGCAAAACTGAGCATACCTGAAAATTACGGGCAAAACTGAGTAGTGGGTTCGAGTGAGGGGCAGAACTGGAATTGGCCCATAATAATAATCATAATCATCATATGTCACAGGTCACAATCAATGTTCTGGTTTAGCAGTTTTTCCTCCGAAGACTGACACTAAGACCAACACTTGACCAACCCAGACTGTAGTCCTAACCATGGACACGGCTATTCGAATAGATATAATCTCTGTAGAGGGTGTACTCTTTACCCACGAGTAACGGGTTCCTTTAGTCCATCGGGACTAATTCCGTCTACAATCTTTTAATTGAAAACACACCTGACTCGCACACACCAGCCTAACTTACCGGTGTCTAGAATCACCCACGACACCCGTTAAGCGAAACTTTAAGTGGGGAGGCTACAACCTCGATTAGCATGGGATCACAAAACTTATACCGCACGCAAACTAGGGGAGCTACCCCTTCGGCTCCAACCGAAACACCCATGCCCCCGGACCAGGTGGCATGCCTACCGGAGGCCTCCGGTATCTTCCACCATGGCTTCTTTGTACGGTGTGTGCTAGGAAGGGGTTGACAACTTACTGAACCGTACCCTACCTGTGGCAGGGACAAGTGGCAGTATGAAACAAGTATGGGGGTTACTGGAACAAGACTCGATCTACGATCGACTCAGGAGGTTTAAGTATTCCCTGCATGGTTAGCATACAAATATGTTTCAACCAACAGACAAAATCACCAATCATCATAGCTCACTATGCCATACCGGACACAACTGTCTCGACGAAGACCGGAGACAAGCTCGTGTGTACCCAAGACAGAGACTTTCCCGGATTCCTTCCGGTAGGCATGAAAGGCATGTGAGGGTGATTACTATCACAAGCATATCCATTTCCAACAGCAAGAATCTTTATTAGGCACTCATGCGTATGATCATATCATCACATAAAATAACGAATGCTCCATGTCAAAGTGGTGATGAAACAGTATCAAACAACCCATAAAAATATTATGCCAGGGTTCAGAATGCTTGCCTTCAAGTATATGCAAGTGGGGGTGCACTTTTTGGAAGTTGCTCCCTTCTTCAAAATCCTATTTTAAGAAAATTTGAATTAACTCATAGTTTAAAATCAGTAAAAAAAAGTTGTTTGGAAAATTTTCAAATAAATATGAAAATAAACTAGACCAAATTTGAGAAACAATAGAAAAAGAATCAACTCAATTGGACTTATATTTAAAAAGTTATAGCCAGTCAAAATTCTGTTTTTAATAAAACCAGGAAAAGAAAATGTTTCGGGGCGGGGGGGGGCTTATGCTTTCAGCTTAGCGAAGACGTATTCCGTGGAATACGCTTCCACTTAAGCCACGTTTCGGCGGGGCTGGGTCACTGACGGTGGGTCCCTTGGGCCTACTGGTCAGGTTTGACCAGTCGCCCGCGCCCTCTTTCTTCTCTAGCCAAGCCGACGCGGGGCTCCGGCGATCGCCGTCGATGAACGGCGGCTCCCTGTGGAGTTCTGAGGGCAGGGATGGATCTGCCAGTCTAGGGCGGCCCTCCCGGTGGTCGATTGGCTGGCAGGGACGAAGGGAGTCGCCGGCGGCGAGCTCTGCGGCGGAGGTGGCTTCAGGAGGGATTGGGGGTTTGGGCTACGGTGGCTCCCGATAGCGTTTGAGAGGCGGAGTGGCTCCGCAGGATCTAGGGGAAGAGGATGGGAGCACGGAAGGGGTTAGGGGCCTCGGCCTTGGCCGGATTTTGCCGGAGCATGGCGGCGGCCGAACCTGCCGGAGATGGGGAAGGGAAGGGCCTCTGGCCAACTAGGGAGGAGGGGGGCTTCCAACTACTCGAACGAGGCTGCTCACGAGCTTAGGCACGAACGGGAGGGCTATATATAGCCCGGCGAGGTCGGTTTCGGTGGCCGTGGATAAGAACGCCGGCGAACCGCCGTTCTGTTGCAGCAGGGCGACGTGGAGGCGATGGGCGCTAGCGGACGGGCTCGTGGATGAGCTCGGGCTCTTCCATGAGCGAGCTGGCGCGCTGGTGTGGCTCGGGCGGCGCCGTCCAGGGTAGGAGCTGTCGGGGCGGCGGTGGCGGCATGCGGTGGTGGTGCTGTGGGGTGTCAGGGGGTGGCCAGGGCGGCTCTGTGTTGAGGGAGAGGTCGGGGTGCGACAGCTGTGAGCGGGAAGGGACCAGAACGGGCGCGGGGAGGCGGCAGTGGGACGCGGCGACTCGGGCGCACGCACGTGCAAAACGCGCGCTCTGGCCACGCCCAGAGCACGCACGCCAGGTGCTCGATGCAATGCCAGCGTGTGCTAGAGGGCTAGGGAGAGGCTGGTAGCATCCAGGTCTGGGTTAGACTTAGCTAGGAGTTTAGTCGACAAGGTTGCTGGGTCAGAGGGTCAAGTCCACAATGCAAACCAAAAACCAAGCCAAAACTGGCCATGCACACCAGGTGTTTGACAGAATGCCAAGGGCATCCAGGCAACTCTTGGGGTGGCCAAAAACTCTAGATCAGAGCCTCTTTAGGTGTAGGTGATGGTGGCAAGGTTAGTTTGGCAAGAATAGAAACTTGTTAGTGCAAGTTTTTGAGAAAACCAATTCTGGACAGATAGTAAAGGTTATCATTGCATGGACCAAACATACTCCAATGGGTCCACACTCCTGGACTTAAGGGTTTTGTAGGGTGATCTAAAAGCAGGAAAAAGAATCATGGGTAAAAGGGCAAGTCCAAATATGGTTGTAGTACAAATCATCAAGCTGGACCAGAATGAAGATGAGGATGATTTACTCAAATTTTTCAAAGAACATAAAAGGGTTTTTGGATAAAGTTGAATAATATGCTACTACTAACATCCCATAATTTTGGTGGAAGCTTTAAAGAAATATTTAAATAGGTTGCAGTGCAATTTTACAAACTGGACCAGATTTGAAAACTTGAGGTGGGGCTCAAAATCTCCAATGACTAAAAGATATTTTTGCATAAAAGTGATTTAGGAACATCACATGACATCCCCAATTTTTCTGTGAAATTTTTAAAAGAGTATTAGAAAGGGTTGCAGTGCAAACTGACTCCAAAACTGATAAAAATCTATTTTAAAAGAAATAAAGCTCAGGAAAAATAATTATATAAATAATTCCACAGATAAAAAGAAATGTTTTCTTGAGATGGTATACAAGTCCAACAATTCATTTGTAAAGTTTTCACTTGGGGTAAAAACTCCATAATATCAAAGAAAGGAGTGGTTCTGAAATTAAGGAAAATCCAGAAAAAAATGAAAATTTTATTTCCTGGCAAAATTTTAATAGATAAATCATGGTTAAATTTTTGGGGTGTTACAACACTACCCCCCTTAATAAAAAATCTCGTCCTCGATATTTGCTAAGGGCTGCTTTGAAAAGAATTACTCCTACTATCTCAAAATAATCTCACAAAAATACCCATCTTACTCATGTAATAAAATGTGGCTACAGTGAGTGGGCAAATAAGTGGTGTAAAACTATAGTGTGTAATACTGGCGCTGCATGGAAAAATCCATAGTTGGGGGAAACGAGGAATTTCTACTTTTGGTTACAGTAAAATTAGAATAAAATTCTAAAATATGTTGGTCGTACCCGAGAGTACAGTGCTTTCTCTGGCTGACAGATGGGCCTGGGGCCCACTGTCAGTCTCTTCTTCTACCTCTGGCTCTCTCTTCTTCCTCTCTCTCGCGTGCTTTCCCGCGCTTTCTCCACCGGTGACGTCGAGCACGTAGGGTATCTAGGCCGCACTGCGGTAGTGCGTGGCGTGCTAGCTGCTGGTGCAGCGTGCACTCACCTCGCGGGCCAGTGCGCTGTTGGCACTGCTTGCGAATTCGTCTCTGAACACCGGCGATCGAGCGACGGGCGGCACTGGTGGACTTCGCCCACCGTACACCGATCTCGAGCTATAAAACGACCGAGGTGCTCCTTTCTTCTTCCTCACACCAGGCCTCGCTCCTCCTTTTCCTTCCTTCTTCTCCATTTCTATATGTAGAAGCTCGAGCCGAGGCTCTAATGGCGGAGGTGATGCCGGACTGGTACATGATCCTGGTGTGCGGAGGGCTGGCGACATTGCTGGGGTTCTCCGTGCTCTTGTGTGCGATGATCCTTGACGATCGTCGTGATGCGGTTGCTCGAGTGTTAGCACTTCGCGGCGGCGGCAATCACGAGGATTAGGTGTGGTGTCGGGTGCTAACTGCCGTCGGTGTGCTGGGGGTAACTTGCACCCGGATGATCACCCACTAATCTCTCCTTCAGAGACTGTGGTGTGTTAGGGAGGTGATCAGTTAGATGCAACATGGGTACGTGGTTTTGCAATTTGTGCATGTGTTCTAGTGGTCGTGGTTGTGATCCTGCTGTCATGGTGCTGCGTGAATAAAAATCTCTGTCGTGAAGAGATATATGTTGCAGCAACTCAGGGAAAAGAAATCTCACTTCAGAATTCATCGCGAGTGAATCAGTTAAATCAAAATTAATAGCAGTAAAAACTACTCACATTAATTAAAATCAAATAATTTATTCGTCGCACAAACTCAGGATACCACGCGTAAGTTACAACACATAATTAAACGTAGCGGTGACGTCTATAATGAAAACGGTAAATGTACAGGGTCCCGAGAAAACGTCTCTGGTACTGGGGCACACTCTTCTTCTATCGGGGGAAGCAGATTGACTAGTCGATGAATACGTCTCTCCTGGTTAGGCCTCAGTGGTCTGCCGATGGCGATCTGAGGATTTAAATCGGCGAGGCTCTGGAGATAACCCATTACTCGCTGGGCCAAACGCTCCTGAGCGATGACATACTGTGCAAGGTTGGCCAGCACTGGGTCTCTCTCAATTCGTCCACCGGGAAAAGATGCTACTTCTCCGGGTGCTGCATGACTCGGGAAGTAATAATACCCTCGATCGCTGGCATAAGGTACCGCGAATCGAAGGTGAGCAAGCGCTTCATACGCAGCAGCTTCTATGGCCATTTGCGGAGTCTGCATAGATTTCCCCACGAAGGAGACTTCCATTGGGTCTTGGTTTGGGTTTGTGGGAGGGATGTGCACTACTGCCCAATATTTCGAGGTGGAAGGGGTGATCCTCGACTTGAGTAACTCGTACCGGGGTGGATGGGTAGCACTCATGGTACTGCAGGTAAAGTCCCACAATATTTTAACAAAACTACCTGGGGTTGCATCTAGGGTTCTCAGATAAATACTAGGGCTCAGCATGGCAAGGGAGTGGTTGTGAGGGTTGTGCACAAGGTGAGGGGATACTCGGCAAGGTCACGAGGTGGCCTTTTATATAGCAACTGGGCTTTGTTATTTATCACGTTGAGGGGCGACTAGTTTGTCGGTTCTGCTCTATGGGGTCGGGGTCAATGCCACAGGTACACATATCTCACAAAAGTGACATCTTACTATGGGTGTCGTCGGGGTTGGTTTTTGGTAGCTACACCCGAAATAAAAAAATGCAATTGTACACCAACATACTTATGCATGGATACTATTTAAAGTAGGGGCGCACAAGCAAATAGCATTTAATAATGGCGATACAGGATCACATAATTACAGGGTGTGGGCATAATAAGACTCGGTACTACTCGAGTGACTTAGTCTACCTCGTTTATATCTAAGCGGGCGTGCTTTGTGGACGTTGAGGCTTCTCCACGGGTTTCACTGTCTGGGTTAGCTGGAGGGGGTTGAGGAACTGCAGGGTCGGGGTAGCGATGATGACCATCACAGGGATTGTTGGCCACACTCCCGTTGGAGCGTGTTCCCAAAAGGCGACGAAGCACTTCTGGGGACACCAAAGCACCTTGGTCGATGGCTGGGGCAGACCTCAAGGACTCAATCGGTTGTCCGAACAGCACGACTGGGTTGTCGGCATCGGGCTCATCTTCTCTTCTTGCCGGAGCTCGGTGAACTAGCTCTCCACGAGCTGCGATCAGATCAAGGGTGATTTGATCGAACAGTTCCTCTAGTGCACTTACATAGCGCACCGGATGCAACAATGCAGGATCCGTCTCGTGGTCTCCGTTGGCAACTTGGGGTGGCCTGCCATACCCGTCACGGCTGGGGTAGTAGTAGAATAAGCGACAGTTAACTCTGGGCGACAAGTGCCAGAGTTGAACTATAGCCTCTCGAGCAGCTAGTTGGATGGCTTGTGGCTCAAAGGAAGTTGTCCTTCCGGTGAACCTGTAGGGGCGTTTTGGCGATAGACCCCTACCATAAACGTGCACAGTGGCCCAGAATTGATGGCTCTCACCGCTCATGGGCCCTTGGTATACAACGTATTCTGGGGGCTCTTCTAATGCAAACGCATGGCATGTGAGGTTTGCTAGTACGGTCACAAAACTTCCAAGGTTGGTTGATGTGGTCTCATTGTGAACAATGGGTCCAGGCATTTTAGCTCGGTTTGGGGTAGAGGCTGTGCTATGCTGGGTTGAAGCTAGCGTGCCCTTTTTATAGAAAAAGGGGACGGAGTCTTCCTTCGCATGCTTGCGAATGAGACATTTTAGGAGTCGGTCACTACCGCGTGATTGACAGGCTAGGCTGATAGGTTGGGCACCGACTGCCAAAAGGTGTTGGGGTCACTGTGTGGCTATCTTACACGAGAAGCTTGGCCGGAGTTAGGTTAAGGTCTGGCGGGTTGGTTAGCCTAGGTTTTTCGACCTGGCTGAGATAAGATTAGCCAATGGTCAGCCTGGCTCTGATACCAAGTTTGTCAGGACTGGATTTTCAGGGTATCAATTTTCCAAAAATGGTCCTCGTGATCACCAGCCCCAGGAATACTGTTAGCTGATGAGGCACCAACTTGATGCAGAAATTCCAAGAAAAATACAAAATATGTAGTACAAGACCATTCTGGCCTATGAGTACAACAAATGGTTACTAGTGGCTGCTGGCGGAAGCAGTTTGCGGATCATCAGCGTCTATGGGACTCCATTTCCCACAGGAACAGTTGACCTAGATAACTCCTATCTTCATGGGGCTGCTATCACCACTGCCTAGGTTCCGGGGCTGTCATTGCAGGGCTCCTCTCCATGCAAGAAATCTGGCCAAGACAATAGCCAGGGACAAGCCAGTGAGTACTTTTGAATGTACTCGCAAACATTATGAACACGGGTATAATATAACAAATGATAATCATGCTCTGAAATATTCTATGATCATACGTCAGTCTCGAAATAAAAATTTTGATGCACACAAGCAAGCTATTCATATAGGACATGAATAAACAACCCGAGAATAAAAATAAAATGCACCGATCGGGTGTCTAAAGCGACGCCTCAAAAGGATAATAACATAAACATGCGTCAGTCGGGCGTCTAGGCGACACCACATAAAGGGCTTATATAAATGAAAGATATAACAAGCATGCCACAGTCGGGCGTCTGAGCGACACCACATAAATGGCTTATATCGAAAGTAAATGACAAGAGTGCCATAGTCACACGTCTTAGCTATTGGAAATATGCCCTAGAGGCAATAATAAATTAGTTATTATATTTCATTGTTCATGATAATCGTTTATTATCCATGCTAGAATTGTATTGATAGGAAACTCATATACATGTGTGGATACATAGACAACACCATGTCCCTAGTAAGCCTCTAGTTGACTAGCTTGTTGATCAATAGATGGTTACGGTTTCCTGACCATGGACATTGGATGTCGTTGAAAACGGGATCACATCATTAGGAGAATGATGTGATGGACAAGACCCAATCCTAAGCCTAGCACAAGATCCTGTAGTTCGTATGCTAAAGCTTTTCTAATGTCAAGTATCATTTCCTTAGACCATGAGATTGTGCAACTCCCGGATGCCGTAGGAGTGCTTTGGGTGTGCCAAACGTCACAATGTAACTGGGTGGCTATAAACGTGCACTATGGGTATCTCCGAAAGTGTCTGTTGGGTTGGCACGAATCGAGACTGGGATTTGTCACTCCGTGTAATGGAGAGGTTTATCGGGGCCCACTCGGTAGGACATTATCATAATGTGCACAATGTGACCAAGGAGTTGATCACGGGATGATGTGTTACAGAACGAGTAAAGAGACTTTCCGGTAACGAGATTGAACAAGGTGTCGGGATACCGATGATCGAATCTCGGGCAAGTATCGTACCGATAGACAAAGGGAATTGTATACGGGATTGATTGAATCCTTGACATCGTGGTTCATCCGATGAGATCATCATGGAGCATGTGGGAGCCAATATGGGTATCCAGATCCCGCTGTTGGTTATTGACCGGAGAGTTGTCTCGGCCATGTCTGCATGACTCCCGAACCCGTAGGGTCTACACACTTAGGGTTCGATGACGCTAGGGTTATAGGGAAAGTATGTACGTGGTTACCGAATGTTGTTCGGAGTCCCGGATGAGATCCCGGACGTAACGAGGAGTTCCGAAATGGTCCGAGGTAAAGATTGATATATAGGAAGTATGATTTTGGCCACCGGAAGTGTTCCGGGCATCACTGGTAGTGTACCGGGACCACCGAAGGGGTCCGGGGGTCCACCGGGACGGGCCACGGGCCCCGGAGGCATACATGGGCCAAGTGTGAGAAGGGACCAGCCCCTAGGTGGGCTGGGGCGCCTCCCCACCAAGGCCCATGCGCCTAGAGAGAAGAGGGGGCAAAACCTAAGGACAGATGGGCCCTAAGGCCCATGTCTGGTGCGCCTCCCTCTCCCCCCCACTTGGCCACCACCCAAGATGGGGATTGGGGCTGCCGCCACCCCTAGGGTGGAAACCCTAGGTGGGGGCGCATCCCTCCCTCTCCCCCTATATATAGTGGAGGCAAAGGGGCAGCCCAACACATGAAGTTATTCCCCTGTTGGTGCAACCTTACCCATCTCCCTCCTCGTCTCTTGTAGTGCTTGGTGAAGCCCTGCTGGAGTCCCGCGCTCCTCCACCACCACCACGCCGTTGTGCTGCTGCTGGACAGAGTCTTCCCCAACCTCTCCTTCTCCCCTTGCTGGATCAAGGCGTAGGAGACGTCACCGGGTTGCACGTGTGTTGAACGCGGAGGCGCCGTTGTTCAGCGCTTAGATCGGAATCAACCGCGATGTGAATCACTACGAGTACGACTCCTTCATACGCGTTCTTGCAACGCTTCCGCTTACCGATATACAAGGGTATGTAGATGCACTCTCCTTCCGCTCGTTGCTAGATTACTCCATAGATTGATCTTGGTGATGCGTAGAAAATTTTAAATTTCTGCTACGATCCCCAACAGTGGCATCATGAGCTAGGTCTATACATAGTTTCTATGCACGAGTAGAACACAAGTTTTTGTGGGCGTCGATTTTGTCAATTTACTTGCCATTACTAGTCTTATCTTGATTCGGCGGCATCGTGGGATGAAGCGGCCCGGACCGACCTTACACGTACTCTTACGTGAGACTGGTTCCACCGACTGACATGCACTAGTTGCATAAGGTGGCTAGCGGGTGTCTGTCTCTCCCACTTTAGTCGGATCCGATTCGATGAAAGGGGTCCTTATGAAGGGTAAATAGAAATTGGCATATCACGTTGTGGTTTTGGCGTAGGTAAGAAACATTCTTGCTAGAAACCTATAGCAGCCATGTAAAAACTTGCAACAACAATTAGAGGACGTCTAACTTGTTTTTGCAGCATGTGCCGTGTGATGTGATATGGCCAAAAGGATGTGATGAATGATATATGTGATGTATGAGATTGATCATGTTCTTGTAATAGGAATCACGACTTGCATGTCGATGAGTATGACAACCGGCAGGAGCCATAGGAGTTGTCTTAATTTATTTATGACCTGCGTGTCAACATAAACGTCATGTAATTACTTTACTTTATTGCTAAAGCGTTAGCCATAGTAGTAGAAGTATTAGATGACGAGACAACTTCAAGAAGACACGATGATGGAGATCATGATGTGGAGATCATGGTGTCATGCCGGTGACAACGATGATCATGGGGCCCCGAAGATGGAGATCATAAGGAGCAAAATGATATTGGCCATATCATGTCACTATTTGATTGCATGTGATGTTTATCATGTTTTACATCTTATTTGCTTAGAACGACGGTAGCTTAAATAAGATGATCCCTCATAATAATTTCAAGAAAGTGTTCCCCCTAACTGTGCACCATTGCGAAGGTTCGTTGTTTTGAACCACCACGTGATGATCGGGTGTGATAGATTCTAATGTTCGAATACAACGAGTTTAAGCCAGATTTACACACGCAATACAGTTAGGTTGACTTGACGAGCCTAGCATGTACAGACATGGCCTCGGAACACGGAAGACCGAAAGGTCGAGCATGAGTCGTATAGAAGATACGATCAACATGAAGATGTTCATCGATGTTGACTAGTCCGTCTCACGTGATGATCGGACACGGCCTTGTTGACTCGGATCATGTTTCACTTAGATGACTAGAGGGATGTCTATCTGAGTGGGAGTTCATTAAATAATTTGATTAGATGAACTTAATTATCATGAACATAGTCTAAATTGTCTTTTGCAAATATGTTGTAGATAAATAGCTCATGTTGTAGCTCCCTGTTTCAATACGTTCCTAGAGAAAGACCAAGTTGAAAGATATTGTAAGCAATGATGCGGACTGGGTCCGTAGTCCGAGGAGTGTCCTCACTGCTACACAGAAGGCTTATGTCTTTGATGCACCGCTCAATGTGCAAACCCCTACAATGTCGTCTGTGGATGTTGTGAACACCTGACAGACACATCCTGATGACTACTTGATAGTTTAGTGCGCCATACTTTACGGCTTAGAATCGGGATTCCAATGATGTTTTGAACGCCATAAGAAATATGAGATGTTCCAAGAGATGAAATTGGGATTTCAGGCTCATGCCCGTGTTGAGAGGTATGAGACCTCTGACAAGTTCTTTTGCCAACAAGATGGAGGAGAATAGCTCAGCTAGTGAGCATGTGCTCAGAATGTCTGGGTGCTACAATCACTTAAATCAAATGGGAGTTAAACTTCCAGATAAGACAATGATTGATAGAGTTCTCTAGCCACTATCACTAAGCTACTAGATCTTCGTGATGAACTATGACATGCAAGGGATGGAGTTGATCCCAGAGTTGTTCGCGGTGCTTAAGACCGCAAAAGGTAGAAATCAAGAAGGAGCATCAAGTGTTGATGGTTTAACAAGACCACTGGTTTCAAGAAGGGCATGGGCTAGAAGGGAAACTTCATGGATGGCAAACCAGTTGCCGCTCTAGTGAAGGAACCCAAGGTTGAACCCAAACCCGAGACTAAGTGCTTCTCTTGTAAGGGGAACGGTCACTGGTAGCGGAATTACCCCGAATGCATGGTAGATAAGAAGGCTGGCAACTTCAACAAAGTATATACGTGTTATTAATGTGTACCTCACTAGTACTCCTAGTAGCACCTAGGTATTGGATACCGGTTTAGTTGCTATTATTGGTGACTTGAAGCAAAAGCTACGGACTAAACGGAGACTAGCTAAGGGCGAGGTGGCGATGTGTGTTGGAAGTGTTTCCAAAGTTGTTGAGATCACCATCACACGATCCATCTGCCTTCGGGATTAGTATTGAACCTAGATAAATGTTATCATGTGTCTACGTTGAGCATGAATATGATTAGATCATGTTCATTGCAATACGGTTATTCATTTAAGTTAGAGAATAATGGTTATTTTGTTTACATGAATAATACCTTTCATGGTCATGCACCCTATGTGAATGGTTAAGTGAATCTCGGTCATGGTAATACACATGTTCACGCCAAAAGATGTAGCGTTAATAATGATAGTACCACTTTCTTGTGGCACTGCCTCTTAGGTCATATTGGCGTAAGATGCATGAAGAAACTCCATATCGATGGATGTTTGGAGTCACTTGATTTTGAATCGCTTTACACATGCGAGCCATGCCTCATGGGCAGGATGACTAAGACCCCGTTTTGGGGTACAATGAAACGGGCAAGTGACTTGTTGGAAATCATACATGCTGATGCGTGTGATCCAATGAGAATTGAAGCGTGCGGTGGATATCGCTATTTTCCCATCTTCACTGACGATTTGGGTAGATATAGGTATATTTACTTAATGAAGCACAAGTTTGAAATGTTTGAAAAGTTCAAGCGATTTCAGAGTGAAGTTAAGAATCATCATAACAAGAAGATCATGTTCCTACGATCTGATTAAAAGGGGATTTTCTGAGTTATGAGTTTGGCAATCACTTAAGACATTGTGGAATTGTTTCGCAGTTGAAGCCACCTGGAACACCACAGCGTAATGGTGTGTTCGGACGTCGTAATCGAACCTTATGAGATATGGTGCGATCTATGATGTCTCTTACCGATCTACCATTTTCATTTTGAGGTTATGCATTAGGGACAGCTGCATTCACTTTAGATAGGACACCACCTAAGTCCGTTGAGACGACGTCATATGAACATTGGTTTGGAAAGAAACCGAAGTTGTCGTTTCTTAATTTTTGGGGCTGCAATGCTTAAGGCTTCAGCCGGAGAACCTCGAACCCAAAAGAGGACAAGCACATCTTCATAGAATACCCAAAGGTGACAGTTGGTATACCTTCTATCTCAGATCTAAGGGAAAAAAAATTTGTCGCTAAGAACGGGTCCTTTCTCGAGAAGGAGTTTCTCTCGAAAGAATTGAGTGGGAGGAAGATAGAACTTGATGAGGTTGTCGAACCTTTGTTTCAACCAGGGAGTGATGCAACACAGAAAGATGTTTTCTGTGGCGCCTACGTCTGTTGAAGAGGGAGTTAATGATAGTGATCATGAAGCTTCAGATCAAGTTGCTGTCGAACCTCGTAGGTCAACCAAGATATGTACTACTCCTGAGTGGTACGGTAATCCTATCTTAGATATCATGTTGTTAGACAACAATGAACCTACGAGCTACGGAGAAGTGATGGTGGACGTGTATTCTGACAAATGGTTAGAAGCCATGAAATCCGAGATAGGATCCATGTATCAGAACAAAGTATGGACTTTGGTGGACTTGCCCGATGATCGGTGAGCCATTGAGATAAATGGATCTTTAAGAAGAAGACGGACGTGGGCGGTAATGTTACCATCTATGAAGCTCGACTTGTGGGAAAGAGTCTTTTACAAGTTCAAGGAGTTGACTACGATGAGAATTTCTCACCCGTAGCGATGCTTAAGTCCGTCGGAATCATGTTAGCATTAGTTGTATTTTTCGATTATGAAATCTGACAGATGGATGTCAAAACAAGTTTTCTTACCAGTTTTCGTAAGAAAAAGTTGTATGTGATACAATAAAAGGTTTTGTCGATCCTAAGGATGCTAAAAGGTATGCTGGCTCCAGCAATCCTTCTATGGACTAGAGCAAGCATCTCGGAGTCAGAAAATATGCTTTGATGGAGTGATCAAAGCTTTTAGGTTTATACAATGTTTGCTAGAAACTTGTATTTACAAGAAAGTGAGTGGGAGCACTACAACATTTCTGATAAGTATATGTGGATGACATATTGCTGATTCGAAATAATGTAGAATTTCTGGAAAGCATAAACGGTTGTTTGAAGAGTGATTTTCAAAGGAAGACCTGGATAAAGCTGCTTACATATTGGGCATCAAGATCTATAGAAATATATCAAGACGCCTGATGATACTTTCAAAGAACGCACACCTTGACATGTTTTTGAAGGAGTTCAAAATAGATTAGTCAAAGAAGGGGTTCTTACCTGAGTTGTAAGGTGTGAAGTTGAGTAAGACTCAAAGCTTGACCACGGCAGAAGAAAGAGGAAGGACGAAGGTCGTCCCCTATGCTTTTGTCATAGGCTCTATACGGTATGCCATGCTAAGTACCGCACCTGATGTGTGCCTTGCCACATGTCTGGCAAGAGGGTACAAAGGTGATCTAGGAGTGGATCACTAGATAGCGGTCAAAATTATCCTTAGAGGAATAAGGAAATGTTTCTCAGTTATGGAGGTGATAAAGAGTTCGACGTAAAGAGTTATGTCGATGCAAGCTTAACACCTATCTGGATAGCTCTGAGTAGAGATACCAGATACGTATAATGGAGCAACAATTTGGAATAGCTCCAAGTGGAACGTGGTAGCAGCATCTACGATATGACATAAAGTTTTGAGAAATACATAGGGATCTGAATATGGCAGACCCGTTGACTACAACTTCTCTCACAAGCATAACATGATCAAACCCAGAACTCATTGAGTGTTAATCACATAGTTATGTGAACTAGATTATTGAGTCTAGTAAACTCTTTGGATGTTGGTCACATGGTGATGTGACCTGTGAGTGTTAATCACATGGCGATGTGAACTAGATTATTGACTCTAGTGCAAGTGGGAGACTGTTGGAAATATGCCCTAGAGGCAATAATAAATTAGTTATTATTATATTATATTTCATTGTTCATGATAATCGTTTATTATCCATGCTAGAATTGTATTGATAGGAAACTCAGATACATGTGTGGATACATAGACAACACCATGTCCCTAGTAAGCCTATAGTTGACTAGCTCGTTGATCAATAGATGGTTATGGTTTCCTGACCATGGACATTGGATGTCATTGATAACGGGATCACATCATTAGGAGAATGATGTGATGGACAAGACCCAATCCTAAGCCTAGCACAAGATCGTGTAGTTCGTATGCTAAAGCTTTTCTAATGTCAAGTATCATTTCCTTAGACCATGAGATTGTGCAACTCCCAGATGCCGTAGGAGTGCTTCGGGTGTGCCAAGCGTCACAACGTAACTGGGTGGCTATAAAGGTGCACTACGGGTATCTCCGAAAGTGTCTGTTGGGTTGGCACGAATCGAGACTGGGATTTGTCACTCCGTGTAACGGAGAGGTATCTCTGGACCCACTCGGTAGGACATTATCATAATGTGCACAATGTGATGAAGGATTTGATCACGGGATGATGTGTTACGGAACGAGTAAAGAGACTTGCCGGTAACGAGATTGAACAAGGTATCGGGATACCGATGATCGAATCTCGGGCAAGTATCGTACAGATAGACAAAGGGAATTGTATACGGGATTGATTGAATCCTTGACATTGTTGTTCATCTGCTGAGATCATCGTGGAGCATGTGGGAGCCAATATGGGTATCCAGATCCCGCTGTTGGTTATTGACCGAAGAGTTGTCTCGGCCATGTCTGCATGACTCCTGAACCCGTAGGGTCTACACACTTAAGGTTCGATGATGCTAGGGTTATAGGGAAAGTATGTACGCGGTTACCGAATGTTGTTAGGAGTCCCGGATGAGATCCCTGACGTCACGAGGAGTTCTAGAATGGTCCGGAGGTAAAGATTGATATATAGGAAGTATGGTTTTGGCCACCGGAAGTGTTCCGGCCATCACCGGTAGTGTACCGGGACCACCGGAGGGGTCCGGGGGTCCACCGGGAGGGGCCACGGGCCCCGGAGGCATACATGGGCCAAGTGTGAGAAGGGACCAGCCCCTAGGTGGGCTGGGGCGCCTCCCCACCAAGGCCCATGCGCCTAGAGAGAAGAGGGGGCAAACCCTAAGGGCAGATGGGCCCTAAGGCCCATGTCTGGTGCGCCTCCCTCTCCCCCCACTTGGCCGCCACCCCAGATGGGGATTGGGGCTGCCGCCACCCCTAGGGTGGAAACCCTAGGTGGGGGCGCAGCCCTCCCACTCCCCTATATATAGTGGAGGCAAAGGGGCAGCCCAACACACGAAGTTCTTCCCCTGTTGGCGCAGCCTTACCCCTTTCCCTCCTCGTCTCTCATAGTGCTTGGCGAAGCCCTGCTGGAGTCCCGCGCTCCTCCACCACCACCATGCTGTCGTGCTGCTGCTGGACGGAGTCTTCCCCAACCTCTCCTTCTCCCCTTGCTGGATCAAGGCATAGGAGACGTCACCGGGCTGCAGGTGTGTTGAACGCGGAGGCGCCGTTGTTCGGCGCTTAGATCGGAATCAACCGCGATCTGAATCGCTACGAGTACAACTCCTTCATCCGCGTTCTTGCAACACTTCCGCTTAGCAATATACAATGGTATGTAGATGCACTCCCCTTCCTCTCGTTTCTAGATTACTCCATAGATTGATCTTGGTGATGCGTAGAAAATTTTAAATTTCTGCTACGATCCCCAACATGAGCGACATCACATAAAGGGCTTATATAAGAATAATCATAGTGAATATCCAAGAGGTAGGACCGTCCTAGGGATACTAAATAATGTAAATGGTTAGTCCACAATAATAATAATCATAATCATCATATGTCACAGGTCACAATCAATGTTCTGGTTTATCAGTTTTTCCTCCAAAGACCGACACTAAGACCGACACTTGACCAACCCAGACTGTAGTCCTAACCATGGACACGACTATTCCAATAGATATAGTATCTGCAGAGGGTATACTCTTTACCCACGAGTAACGGGTTCCTTTAGTCCATTGGGACTAATTCCGTCTATGGTCTTTTAATTGAAAACACACCTGACTCGCACACACCAGCCTAACTTATCGGTGTCTGGAATCACCCACGGCACCCGTTAAGCGAAACTTTAAGTGGGGAGGCTACAACCTCGATTAGCATGGGATCACAAAACTTATACCGCGTGCAAACTAGGGGAGCTACCCCTTCGGCTCCAACCGAAACACCCATGCCCCCGGACCAGGTGGCATGCCTACAGGAGGCCTTTGGTATCTTCCACCATGGCCTCTCTGTATGGTGAGTGCTAGGAAGGGGTTGACAACTTACTGAACCGTACCCTACCTGTGGCAGGGACAAGTGGCAGTACGAAACAAGTATGGGGGTTACTAGAACAAGACTCGATCTACGGTCGACTCAGGAGGTTTAAGTATTCCCTGCATGGTTAGCATACAAATATGTTTCAACCAACAGACAAAATCACCACTTATCATACGTCACTATACCGTACCGGACACAACTATCTCGACGAAGACCGGCGACAAGCTCGTGTCTACCCAAGATAGAGACTTTCCCGGATTCCTTCCGATAGGCATGAAAGGCATGTGAGGGTGATTACTATCACAAGCATATCCATTTCCAACAGCAAGAATCTTTATTAGGCATTCATGCGTATGATCATATCATCACATAAAATAACAAATGCTCCATGTCAAAGTGGTGTTGAAACCATATCAAACAACCCACAAAAATATTATGCCAGGGTTCAGAATGCTTGCCTTCAGGTATATGCAAGTGGGGGTGCACTTTTTGGAAGTTGCACCCGTCTTCAAAATCCTATTTTAAGAAAATTTGAATTAACTCATAGTTTAAAATCAGTACAAAAAAGTTGGTTGGAAAATTTTCAAATAAATATGAAAACAAACTAGGCCAAATTTGAGAAACAACAGAAAAAGAATCAAGTCAATTGGACTTATATTTAAAAAGTTATAGCCAGTCAAAGTTTAGTCAAATCTGTTTTTAATAAAACCAGGAAAAGAAAACGTTTCGGGGGGGCTTACGCTTTGTGCTTAGCGAAGACGTATTCCGTGGAATACGCTTCCACTTAAGCCATGTTTCGGCAGGGCTGGGTCACTGACAGTGGGTCCCTTGGGCCTACTGGTCAGATTTGACCAGTCGCCCACGCCCTCTTTCTTCTCTAGCCGAGCCGAGGCGGGGCTCCGACGATCGCCATCGATGAACGGCGGCTCCCCGCGGGGTTCTGAGGGCAGGGATGGATCCGCCAGTCCAGGGCGGTCCTCCCGGTGGTCGACAGGCTGGCAGGGACGAAGGGAGTCGCCGCCGGCGAGCTCTGCGGCGGAGGTGGCTTCGGGAGGGATTGGAGGTTTGGGCTACGGTGGTTCGTTTGAGAAGCGGAGTGGCTCCGCAGGATCTAGGGGAAGAGGATGGGAGCACGGGAGGGGTTAGGGGCCTCGGCCTTGGCCGGATTTTGCCGGAGCGTGGCGGCGGCCGAACCTGCCGGAGATGGGGAAGGGAAGGGCCTCTGGCCAACTAGGGAGGAGGGGGCCTTCCTACTGCTCGAACGAGGCTGCTCACGAGCTAAGGCACGAACAGGAGGGCTATATATAGCCCGGCGAGGTAGGTTCATGTGGCCGTCGATAAGAACGCCGGCGAACCACCATTCTGTTGCAGCAGGGCGACGTGGAGGCGATGGGCGCTAGCAGACGAGCTCGTGGATGAGCTCGGGCTCTTCCATGAGCGACCTGGCACGCTGGTGTGGCTCGGGCGGTGCCGTCCAGGGCAGGAGCTGTCTGGGCGGCGGTGGTGACATGCGGTGGTGGTGCTGTGGGGTGTCAGGGGGTGGCCAGGGCGGCTCTGCGTTGAGGGAGAGGTCGGGGTGCAACGGCTGTGAGCGGGAAGGGACCAGAACGGGCGCGGGGAGGCGGCAGTGGGACGCGGCGACTCGGGCGCACGCACGTGCAAAACGCGCGCTCTGGCCGCGCCCAGAGCATGCACACCAGGTGCTCGACGCAGTGCCAGCGTGTGCTAGAGGGCTAGGGAGAGGCTGGTAGCATCCAGGTCTGGGTTAGAGTTATCTAGGAGTTTAGTGGACAAGGTTGCTGGGTCAGAGGGTCAAGTCCACAATGCAAACCAAAAACCAAGCCAAAACTGGCCATGCACACCAGGTGTTTGACAGAATGCCAAGGGCATCTAGGCAACTCTTGGGGTGGCCAAAAACTCCAGATCAGAGCCTCTTTAGGTGTAGGTGATGGTGGCAAGGTTAGTTTGGCAAGAATAGAAACTTGTTGGTGCAAGTTTTTGAGAAAACCAATTCTGGACAGAAAGTAAAGGTTATCATTGCATGGACCAAACATACTCCAATGGGTCCACTCTCCTGGACTTAAGGGTTTTGTAGGGTGATCTAAAAGCAGGAAAAAGAATCATGGGTTAAAGGGCAAGTCCAAATATGGTTGTAGTACAAATCATCAAGCTGGACCAGAATGAAGATGAGGATGATTTACTCAGATTTTTCAAAGAACATAAAAGGGTTTTTGCATAAAGTTGAATCATATGCTACTACTAACATCCCATAATTTTGGTGGAAGCTTTAAAGAAATATTTAAATAGGTTGTAGTGCAATTTTACAAACTGGACCAGATTTGAAAACTTGAGGTAGGGCTCAAAATCTCCAATGACTAAAAGATATTTTTGCAGAAAAGTGATTTAGGAACATCACATGACATCCCCAATTTTTTTTGTGAAAATTTTAAAAGAGTATTAGAAAGGGTTGCAGTGCAAACTGACTCCAAAACTTATAAAAATCTATTTTAAAAGAAATAAACCTCAGGAAAATAATTATATAAATAATTCCATAGATAAAAATAAATGTTTTCTTGAGAGGGTATACAAGTCCAACAATTCATTTGTGAAGTTTTCACTTGGGGTAAAAACTCCATAATATCAAAGAAAGGAGTGGTTCTGAAATCAAGGAAAATCCAGAAAAAAATGAAAATTTTATTTCCTGGCAAAATTTTAATAGATAAATCATGGTTAAATTTTTGGGGTGTTACATCTGGGGAGGTGGCGGGATGTGCGTGGTTTGGTGAAGAGGGGATCTGGGAGGATCCCAAGATTGAGAGTGACGGCGGAGGGTGAGGGATTGGATGGATGGCACTGCCTAGACTAGGTTTTGGATCTATATATGTACATAGCATATGGGTTAGATTAGGGGTGATCTAGTCCCTCCGCTCAAAATTGGACAGACGGGAAAAATAGGTTAGGTTGCCCAAAAAGAAAAATGGAGACGTTTTGTAGATGTTTGGGGACGTTCTGAGTCCAACGGTGACAGCTGCCCAGGTCGGGTTCGGGACAGCTTTCGGACGCGCACGCGAGGGGGGTCGATGCACTGTGCAAGGAGGGGTTTTGGGGCCTGGCGGTTGATAGCGGACTGTGGAGAGTGCGATGGGCTGAGAGGAGAGAAGAGAAGGCAGCCCGACAACCGTTTCCGGAGACCAAAAACGTCCGACGTTTGACCGGCTATATTGCCGCTATAGTTATCCTTTGGGGCATCAAACAGACTCCGAACATGATGAAACTTGGGAGGCGGTCTACGTACAACATAACAAGACTGCATGCCAACTTTCAAACCATTCCGAGAACATTTTCCGGCCACTTATAAAATAATATTTTGGACGTGCCGCGGGCGCGTGCGAGTGTGTCTGGGCTCAGAACGGACAACGGAAGGAACTGGGAAACCCGGACAAATGCAAGTTTTGAAAACATGATGATGCAATGCACATGATGACATGATGAAATGCAACACGCAAGCAAAAGACAAGGCAACAACAACGAATTACTGGAAGACACCTGGCGCATCGGTCTCGGGGCATTATAACACTCCATCACTACGAGAGGATCTCGTCCCGAGATCTAGGATGGCACCGGAGAGAAACGGAAGATGAAGATGTAAAACAAAGTTGCTTCTTTGACAAACGAGTGAAACCAAAGAACCTTGTGAGGTTGAACAAATTGAAAGAAAGAAATACAATGAAGATGAACAAAGTTGAAAACACTTCGTTCGATAAGAGGAACAAGGAACCTTACTAGAACATTGTAGGTTGAAAGACATAAGAAGAGGGTTGCAATGGACAGGAAGTACATGCAAGCACTCCGGATGAAACGAGGTGTATAGGGAACGATAAGGATCAATAATGACAACACTCCGGTTGGAAAAAGGAAGGTAAAGAATATGCACTTGGCAAAATTATAGCACTTTTATGAGACTCCGGTTAGAAGAGGAATGATAGACACAAACTCCGGTTAAAAATAAGATAGAGAAGGAATAAGAATAATATAATTTGGATAGCACTTGGACTGTAAATGGAAGGAATTGAACATGGATTTGACAAGATGAGAGGATACTTGATGAAAACAACAACAGACTGCCTCCGAAACTATTGAAAGAATAGAATGGAATGAATGGAGGGAAACAAGATCTTGAGAGTGCACGCTTACAACAAATGCTAGAACGGAGTTGTTGGAAAACCAACAACGAAATGAATAAGCTTGTAGTGGGCTTATGGAAAACATCTCGAAATCTTGAGGTGAAATTCTGCCACTAACAAAAAAGAACAGATTGAATTGACATCAACAAGGAGATGAGAAGATTATTTCACCGGAAGGATAAATGAAGAACTTGGGTCATTTATAAGCACCAAAAATAACAAAATCATGAGGGAAAGATTTAGGTGAAATATAACCCAAGGTAATTCCAATGAAGAGATTGATGGGTTGCAAAGGATCTCATGAACGAATTGAAAATGATGGGTTTACAATATGTCATTTTGGACAACTTGTGAATCATGAAACACAAAGCAATTGTCAAAAATGACATAACACCACCTCAAAAGATAAGATAGAAATAATTGCACTTCGAAATGCAAGATGAAGAATACCTGAAGTATAGCTTGGCGGATCATCGCTTCGAGAGAAAACTTGAAGAACAATTGGAGAATGAAAAGAATCCTTGACGAAACACCATGTAGCCTCCATGAAGAACTCCGGTAAGAAAAGGATGATCAAACAAAAGGAAAGAGAAGTTGAAAACACAAGGTGAAGCCTTGTGATGATTTAGATGGAGCTTCGTGGTGACATACTTGAGAGAGCTTGGAACTCCGGGAAAATAAAAGATGAAACAATTGAAACCGAGAATTTGATGAACCTCCGGAATAAGGAATTGAATTCACTCGATGAAACAAGAACAAGAATTACATTATACTTATCATTCATCAATTTAGATTGATGACAAGCAACGGACTTCGCATACTACTTATTCTTCTTGAAAAGATTGAAGAGAGATATAGCGCGAACTTGAGAAGGTCTTCAACGAACCACCAGTAGGATTGAAACAACGAATAAATTGATAACAAAGGAAGAGAAATCTTGAATGAACCACCGTAAGACTTGAAAATGAAATTATCAAAGGCACAATTCACTGGGAGGAATTGGAAAATGAATGAAGATACTTGAAGGAATTTAGATACATGAGAACGAATAGATCACGAGCTGATTAGAGAATATTTGAATGATGCACCGGTAAGATTTGGAGAACAATATCTGAACGCTGAGGATGAATAAACCCGAAATGATGGCCTTCAGAGAATCAAACTGAAAAGACTCCTGAATTTGCTCCGGATGGGTGAAAAGAATTCTCACAATGGAAAACAATTATGAGAGGATGATATAAAGCTAGAGCCATGAATCTTTGAGAGAATGGATAAGCTTTTAAGAGGAGCTCTTTCTCGGTCTTCAAAATCCGAGAATGACGACGAGAAACACTGTCATGAGTTGTTGAGGCACTCCGAAATGAAGAATGGAAAGGTTGAACCAACGATGAAAAGGATTTGAGAGATCTTAGAGAAAGACATATGACTGATGACAATTTATACTTACGTCATACTTTGAAAGGAATTCAAAAATAACTCCGGAAAATTAGAAGAGTCAGGTAAGATCCTGGGAAAAGACCTATGGGTTAGGGCCCACTCAAGAGAAACACCGTTGAACGATTTGGAAGAGATATTGTACCGGTTGAAATAAATGTCCTGAATGAGATAACAACCTCAAAATAGGTTGAACGGATCTTGAATGAAAAGACGAGCCTTCTGAGATATCTTCAGCACTCCGGATATGAATAGACAGAGGTTAGCAATTAAGAGGTGCACTGGCAAGACGAAACCTTTGAAACAAGGAAAAGATATGATCGACAAAGTTTGAATTGAATCCACCGGAGAAGAAAAAGAACGAAGAAAGATGAACTTGAAGCTCCGTTAGCATCTTCGTGAGAATCACCGGATAAGAATATTGATTGAAAAGAATGGAGAGACTTCACATCAATAAGATGGATACTTGATTAAGACATCTGATTCCTTGAAGAAAAAGGGTGGGGCGGGAAAACAAAAGCAACTTGGGATGGATGAAACAAACACCGTTGAGAAAACTTAGAGTTGATCTTGCGGATGTTGAAATGATCGGATTTACTTGAAGAGAAACACGCCGGTTGAAACGGATTAACATGACAATCTCGATTATCATGAAGGATTAGTATTCCCATAGAAATATGAGAACACCGCTTAGTAAAAGGTATGGAATCAACATTTGACTTCGAAGCAACTCGAATACCACAAACCAAAACCAAACAAAGGATTGGATTGCAAAATAAGCCAGAAACAAACATATGATAGAGATTTCGTCCAAAGTTTTCATGGTGGGGCCCACACGGGCTCGATCGTACAGCACCATCATGTACAAGGCAGTGCACATGACATACGAAGCATCCCCGAGTCAGCATAGCCAAGGAATCTTTAAGACACAACGAGACCATTGTAAAACCAACCGTGGATAGGCGGACCACTAGACGTCGAACCCCAATCTCATAGCATGCATCTGTCGGAAAGATATCCTAGGAGCTACTTGAATTCCCACTTATAAACTCCCGAAACTTTATGGTTATGCAATCAGGTGTTGGGGATATAGGGGAAACACAATATCTCACCCAAACTAACAATACCTACATCCAGTTGTATCCATCCTTCAACACATAACCAAGAAACCATCGGAAATCATTTACCTCAACCTTCGAAAAGCATCTGTTATACGAGTTATGGCAATACTCCCGAACTCCCGCCCAAGTATTGGGTGGCGTCGAGGTTATCTCACCAACAATGCATAAAAGAGATTTTTGATGTCGGCGAACTCAGGTATTCCAGAACTGCAACGATGAAATTGTGACGACAACACCTCGGAGCTCAACTCCCTGGGACACTGCCACAACCCCTAAATGTCTGGAGGCACCAAGAACAATGTTCTCGTCACAAAACCATCGAAACGATTCCAAGATACCTACGTGATCCTAAATTTTTTTTCCGTGAGATTTGAGGAGAGAAGAGTCAAAACTCTACGTCAGGAGGCCTCACCAGAGCGACGAAGGGACTGAGGAGTAAAAAGAATCCTACTCTCCGATATATATAATCCTAAGACTCAAAACATTTTGTTCTAGACTCAACAATGTCAGCGATTCGATCAAGCAGGGGGCTCCTAAGTCGGGGATGGCTCTGATTACCAACTTGTAACACCCACGATGCGGCTATATCTCCCACGTGCCGGAGCATGACTTAGATGCATAACCGCATAGTAGGCATCTAGCAAGAGGGGTAATCTTTACACATCCCATGTACTGAATAAGAGAGGGATAAAGAGTTGGCTTACAATTGCCACTTCACACAATACATAAATGTAGCATTACATCATCCAGAATAAAATCAAGGTCCGACTACGGAACCAAAATAAAAGAAGACCACCCCTAATGCTAGATCCCCGATCATCCCAACTGGACTCCACTACTGATCAACAGGAAACGAAACAACACAACGATCAAGATCTTCATCGAGCTCCCACTGAGCTGGGTTGCGTCACCTGCACTGGTATCATCGGCACCTGCAACTGTTTGGAAGTATCTGTGAGCCACGAGGACTAAGCAATCTCACACCCATGAGATCAAGACTATTTAAGCTTATGGGTAGGAAAGGGGGTAATGAGGTGGAGCTTCAGTAAGCACTAAACAAATATGGTGGCTAACTTACGCAAATAAGAGCAAGAAGAGAAGCAACGCAACGGTCGTGAACTAGAAGTGATCAAGAAGTGATCCTGAAACTACTTACGTTCAAGCATAACACAAGAACCGTGTTCTCTACCCGGACTCTGCCGAAAAGAGACCATCACGGCTACACACCCGGTTGATGCATTTTAATTAAGTTAAGTGTCGGTGTCAAAACCGGTGGATCTCGGGTAGGGGGTCCCGAACTGTGCTTCTAGGCCGGATGGTAACAGGAGGCAGGGGACACGAAGTTTTACCCAGGTTCGGGCCCTCTTGATGGAGGTAAAACCCTACGTCCTGCTTGATTAATATTGATGATATGGGTAGTAAAATAGTAGATCTACCATGAGATCAGAGAGGCTAAACCCTAGAAGCTAGTCTATGGTATGATTGTTGTTGTCGTATGGACTAAAACCCTTCAGTTTATATAGACACCGAAGAGGGTTAGGGTTACACAAGGTCGGTTACAAAGGAGGAGATATCCATATACGTATTGCCTAGCTTGCCTTCCATGCCAAGTAGAGTCCCATCCGGACACGAGACGAAGTATTCAATCTTGTATCTTCATAGTCTAACAGTCCGGCCAATGGAGATAGTCCGGCTGTCCGGAGACCCCCTAATCCAGGACTCCCTCAGTAGCCCCTGAACCAGACTTCAACGACGATGAGTCCAGCGTGTAGTATTGTCTTCGGCATTGCAAGGCGGGTTCCTTCTCCGAATACATCATAGAAGAATTTGAATACGAGGATAGTGTCCGACCCTGCAAAATAAGTTCCACATTCCACCGTAGAGAGAATAATATTTTCACAGATCTAATTTGCTGGCTTGTTTTGGCAGCATGACATTATGTCATGGCCCGGTGATTATTCGAACTGTTTCTTTTAACCAGCCCCACACATAACGCGAGACAGTTTTTCGACACGTCTTGTCAAAGCAGAGATCGTGTCCCCTTATTACGGGATTCTCATCAATACGGGCGTGGGTAAACCAACCGTGCAATCAATTGCGGCACTTGGGGGATAAGCGAGTTTTACCAGGCAAGTGGGGACGCTTAGTTTCGTCCGCTCATATAAAGGGATAAGAATTCACCTTTCTATCCACGCCTTCTTCCTCCTTTCCTCATCCGTTTTCACACACTCGAGCTCTAGCGCCCAAGTCCACACTTCCACCTCAACCTTCTCCAACCATGTCCGTAGCGGGAGGCAAGTGGATGGTCTCTTCCGTCATGGAGGGAGACATCAAGAAACTGAGGAGAGCCGGATACCTGCCCAACGACATCGCGCACCGGCTCCCAGATGAGGGGCAGCTCATCCCCACCCCCAGGCCCCATGAGAGGGTAGTATTCCTCATCCATTTCCTTCATGGACTGGGATTCCCTCTCCATCCCTTCGTCCGGGGGCTCATGTTATATTACGTCCTAGATTTTCACAATCTGGCCCCAAACTTCATCCTCAACATCTCGGCATTTATCGTCGTGTGCGAGGCCTTCCTCCGCATCAGGCCCACTTCAGCTTATGGCTGAAGACCTTCAATGTCAAGCTGAAGGTGGTGGGCAGCCGCCAGGCGGAGTGCGGAGGCGCCATGGCAGGCAAGATGCCCAATGTAACATGGCTCGAGGGCTCCTTTGTGGAAACCATAAAGGGGTGGCAATCGGGGTGGTTCTATATCACCGAGCCGTGCGACCCTACATGGGCAGCGGCCCCCGAGTTCCATTATTGCATCCCCACGCGGCTCACCTCCTGGAAAGAGAATGGCCTGTCCTGGGGTAATTCGAAAGAGCTGACCGGACTCCAAACATGTATTCAAAACATGCTGGACAAGAAGCTCAAGCTTGTCAACATAGTCCAAGTTATGCTCATCCACCGGATACTCCCGTGCCAACAACGGGAGTTCAACTTGTGGGAATTCAATCCGGCGCAGCACCGAACTCTGAACAGGCTCTTCGACACGACTCATGAAGACGCCTGGAGGGTGCTGTTCAAAAGCGCCGAGGTCCCCCCCTATTACTAAGGATCGTGGATTCAGTGCGAAGCACCAAGCCAGTGCGGTAAGCTGCTTTACCTTTCACAGGATGCTTATTTTTTCTATAGATGGACTCTATGCGGGACCTAAACTCCCGTACCTTTGATAGGACTGGCAGAAGATGGCCAGATAGATTGACTATCCGGCTCCTTTGCCCGAAGGCCCCGCAGACGCTCTTCTGGCGAAGATGCTGACTCTGGCCCCTTATTAGGTGCCGGAGAATAGCAAGAAGGCCAAGGGAACCAGAAAGAGTTCCCGACGCCAGGCGTCGTCGGACTCACCGTACGATGACTCTGCGGCGCACTCTTCCCCCGAAGACGAGGAAGAAGAAGAAGAAGATGCTCCCCCGCTGACTGGGGGAGACAAGAAAAGGAAGGCCGCCCCTACTGGGGAGGCTGGGGGGGTCCAAGAAGGGAAGTACACTTCTTCCGGACAGTTCCACCACCGCCGACGAAGGCGAAGACGAGTGGTTGCCCAGGGTCAAGCCCCCGGGGAGATCGTAAGTATTCGGATACCAGAGTAACTCATAGGATTCCTTTGTCGCACTGCTTTCCCTAATCGCCGAACATGATTATCCAGGCCGCCACGAGCCAATATCGAGGTATCATCGGATGGCTCCCTGGGCTCGTCGGACATGGATAGTGATCCGGTCCCGACCGCCACCTCCCCTCATCCTGCTGACGACGCCGAGGTGTTGTCTCAAGAGGCACCGGATCGAGGGGAGACAGTCTCGGAGGCGCCCCAAGGCGACCTTCCAGACTCCGGGAGCCGAGGCGATGGGGCCCCCGAGAGCTCTGAGTTCGGCCCTCAGGCGAACACCGTGCCGGACCCTCCAGCGGTTCCGGGCTCGGGCAGGCAACCTCCTTCTAAGAGGGGCAAGACGCCTGTGCCGGTGACCTCTGTCCATCCAGAGGCACCGGACAATCTGCTGGAAGCGCTTAGCAGCGCTTCCATCGACGAGGAGCACCGCACTATCATGAGTGCGGTTATCCAGAAGGTTCAGTCCGCCAAGAGCGGATTGACTGAAGCCTGTGCCAGCCTTCTAACAGGCTTCGAGGTAAGTGTTTTAAAATGTAGTAGAAATATTATCGCATAGACAGTAGCCCCTGATGCTTTGTTCGGTGTTCACAAAGAAAAGCCGAACAGAGGATCAAATAATATCGCAGGAGTCTAATATAAGTATGTCAATATGCATATGCAGGCTTCGCTGCTGGCGTCCGCCGCACTGACTGCGGAGGTTGTCGTACTGAAGCAGGCCCTCGAGGGGTCCCGAAAAGAGCTCGGCCTTGCTAAGAGGCAGCTCGAGGAGAACAAGGGTAAGTAATACCCCGTCTATAGATATGTATATATATAAAAAAGGACACGATTGCCAAATGACAGGATCATTGTATGTTTGTCAGGGGCCATGACCGAGGTGGCGACCCTGAAGCAAGCGCTAACCCAGGCAGAAGATAAAGCGTCCTAGGAGCGCACCGAGCGAGAGAAGCACGAGGCTCGGGTGGGCGAGGTGCAGCAAGAGCTCCAGGCTCTCGTGATGAAGCACGAGGCGTTGGAGCTTGACTCCAAGACGCGGGAGTCTGAGCTTGCCGCGGCCCTCGAGAGCGCAAAAAGTGCCAAGGCCGAAGCCCAAAAGGCCCTCCAAGAGATCGATGCGATGAAGAAGATAGCGGCGGGTAAGGCTTTCTCTATGCAAAGCAAGCATGTAAAAGTAAATTACCGATTACTTACCCAGATCCGGAGCTCTTCAGGAGCATTCGCAGATTTGCCCTGCAGTGTGTCCGATGACGCACATTTTTACCAGGCAGAGGATGGAAGCTCGACGGAGAAGTTGTTCTGGTCTTAGTATGCTGAGGCCGAACATCCGGTGCTAATGAGCGACCAGCTGAAGCAGATGGTCGAGCTACATAAGGCGGCCCATCAGGCCATGAAGGGCTTTATAGTCCGGCTGTGGCCTGGCGATGCCCTTTCGAACAGCTTCTTCGGCCTGGTGCGGCGGCTTGTGGATGCCTGCCCACGGCTGGAGGTCGTCAAGCGATCCGTCTGCATTGAAGGTGCACGCCGGGCTTTTGCCCATGTGAAATTGAAGTGGCTCAAGCTAGACGCCGTGAAGCTGATCAAGGAGGGGCCGCCGGAGGGCAAGGAGCACCGCCACCCCGAGATGTACTACGAGGGTGTTCTGCCGGGTGCCCGTCTCATCGCGGATGAGTGCCCAAAAGATGTAATATTTGAATGAGACTTGCTCGTGTGATCCTGTATGATGAAAACTTGTTTCATACGAGCTATGCAACGCTTGTTTGAATTTAAAATATTACCTTCTGTTTGGCCGTTTATCCAATCTGAGAGATGGCAAGTCCACGGCTTCTGCCCCCATGCCACTAGTGCTGGGGTGTTCGGGATAAACCTGAGCACTCTTGTTCCCATATTTGGGTCCTTCGAGGGAGGTGCTCAGCATAGCAAACAAGGCAACTGGACTAATAATGCTTTATCACTCTCACTTAGCCATAGAATTCTATAATTTTAAATTTCAGCGAAGCCCCTGGTATTCGAAAGGCCGAATTCGGGGCGCGATACACGCCTGTAAGCCGGACAGGGCCGGCCCCTCACCCTAAGCGGCGTAAGTCTTTAGGGACTCGAAAAAAACCTCGCCGAACAGCGACCAGTCTCTTGCCTTATCATGACAGTCAGTTTTAGCTTTCTCTACTGAGGTGCTAAACCCAGCAGAACCGGGGCACAATCGCAGTAGTTCTTCTAGCGCTACCTTAGCCGATAGAGCGGAAAGTAAGGTACCAAAACATAGGAGTCGGGCAAACCCAACATTTGACCAAAGACATGATTCGGAGCTGATGCATATAATGCTATAAGTTCGGGGTGCCGCACTTGTGAAAGTGTTCGGACTTTTCACACCGCATTGTGGGGTACGTAAGCCCCTGCTGTATTGGCCGTACCAGAGTGTATGGTTGCAAGGCGTCATTAAAGAACACACACACACACACACACACACACACACACACACACATATATATATATATAACAAGAATGCAATAATAGTCGTAATGTCATGCATTGTTGATTAAAAAAATTGCGCTAAGGCAGAGTGATACAGATAGTGCGATAAGCAAAGAGTAGGACTATGTCCCTTCCAAGGGCAAGTTGGGGAATGATATTGAATTGAATATTTCACTCGTTACTGTAATCAACCTGGGAATTCCGTGGTATAACGTAGCTGTATGCCTCCTTGGTTGCTGCATCATGTGTTCGGCAACAGTGCTGCCGGACAGTGTTTCCAGAGATTAAGGTCCTGAAAGAAAAAGAAAAATAACCAAACGGGAAGCCCCTAGTGCGGTTTAGGCCGTGTTTTGGGGCGTGCCGCAGTTGTGCCCCCCTCCCCACCTGTGCCCATGGTATTTTTAATGCGTAATTATGTACGCGCGGTACGAATATCGCCGTGGGTTTGGGATTGGGGTGGCCGCCGCATTGCTACGCGAGCTCAGATCGCGCCAGGCGGTCTATTTGCCGATTGCCCCGAGCGTGCTTGAAGGTGTCCGGGCTGGTTGATTGCCTTGAGAGGCTGCTTTGCGCTTCTGCTGCGAGGGCCGCGGTGTGCTCCTCAGTTCGGAGAGAGCGCTCTGTGTTTCCATTGACTGTAATAACTCCGCGAGGCCCTGGCATCTTGAGCTTGAGGTATGCATAATGCGGTACCGCATTGAATCTAGCAAATGCGGTTCAGCCAAGCAGCGCGTGATAACCACTGCGGAACGGGACTATATCGAAGATTAACTCTTCGCTTCGGAAGTTATCCGGGGATCCGAAGACCACTTCCAGTGTAATTGAGCCTGTGCAATGGGCTTCTACACCTGGAATGACGCCCTTAAAGGCCGTTTTTGTGGGTTTGATCCTTGAGGGGTCTATACACATTTTGCGCACTGTGTCCTGATAAAGCAGGTTCAGGCTGCTGCCGTCGTCCATAAGGACTCGAGTGAGGTGAAATCCATCGATGATTGGGTCTAGGACCAGTGCAGCGAATCCGCCATGACGGATACTAGTGGGGTGGTCCCTGCGATCGAAGGTGATCGGGCAGGAGGACCAAGGGTTGAACTTTGGGGTGACTGGCTCCAACGCATATACGTCCCTGAGCGCACGCTTCCGCTCCCTCTTGGGGATGTGGGTTGCGTATATCATGTTCACTGTCCGCACTTGCGGGGGAAACCTCTTCTGTCCTCCAGTGTGCGGGTGCCGGGGCTCCTCCTCGTCATCGCTATGCGGCCCCTTGTCCTTGTTTTCGGCAATTAACTTGCCGGCCTGCTTGAACACCCAACAATCCCTGTTGGTGTGATTGGCTGGCTTGTCTGGGGTGCCGTGTATTTGACACGAGCGATCGAGTATACGGTCCAAGATGGATGGGCCTGGCGTACTTTGTTTGAATGGCTTTTTCCACTGACCGGGTTTAGAGCCTTTGAATCCGGCATTGACTGCCGTATCCTCAGTATTTTCGTTGTTAATGCGTGCTTATGCTTGTTGCGACGTGACCTGCTATTGCCGTCCTTGGTATCTGAGGTACCATGGTTCTTTGATATGTTATTACTGCGAGCCAGCCAGCTGTCTTCTCCCGCACAAAAGCGGGTCATGAGCGTCGTGAGAGCTGCCATAGATTTCGGCTTTTCCTGACCAAGGTGCCGGGCTAGCCACTCGTCTCGGATGTTGTGTTGAAAGCCGCTAAGGCCTCCGCATCTGGACAGTCAACGATTTGATTTTTCTTTGTAAGGAACCGAGTCCAGAATTGCCTGGTCAACTCTTCTGGCTGCTGAATTATGTGGCTCAAGTCATCAGCGTCTGGTGGTCGCACATAAGTGCCCTGAAAGTTGTCGAGGAATGCGGCTTCTAGATCTTCCCAACAGCTAATGGAGTCCGCTGGCAAGCTGTTAAGCCAATGCCGCGCTGGTCCTTTGAGCTTTAGTGGGAGGTATTTGATGGCATGTAAGTCATCACCGCGGGCCATGTGGATGTGGAGGAGGAAGTCCTCAATCCATACTGTGGGATCTGTTGTGCCGTCGTATGATTCAATGTTTACAGGTTTGAAACCTTCTGGGAATTGATGTTCCATTACTCCATCTGTGAAGCATAAGGGGTGTGCGGCGCCTCTGTATTGGGCTATATCTCGATGCAGCTCGAATGGGTCTTGCCCATTGTGCTCGGCCCGGCTGGATTTGCTTTTACTGTATCCGACGTGACGTTTGCCGTCTCGCAGAGTGGTGCGCCCTCGTGATCCGTAGATCGATCTTGAATGCTTTGCCTTGTCCTGCAATATATTTTGCAGATCTGGTGTATCTCCCCATGCCTTTTTATTTGAATGGCGTTGGGGTGGGGGCTGAGTTTTGGCTGGAATGCCTCTCTATCGCAGCCACGAGGTGGCCGATCCGCCGTATCATACGCTTCTTCCTCTAGTCAGGGTAGTAACCTGCGCCTTGGGTAACTCTTGGAGGGGCGCTCGAGTTTATATTCCTCGGCCGCGAGAACTTCAGTCCATTTGTCAGCTAGCAGATCTTGATCAGCTTGAAGCTGTTGCTGCTTTTTCTTTAGGCTATTTGCCGTGGCCATAAGCCGGCGCTTGAAGCGCTCTTGTTCGATGGGATCCTCTGGGACGGTGAATTCATCGTCACCGAGGCTTGCCTCGTCTTCGGAGGGGGGTGTAATTGTCATCCTCCTCCTCTCCATCTGCAGCTCTCTCAGGAGAGCTGGCTCCTTCATCCTCCTGCTCTAAATCTTGCTGCAGGGGATTGTTGTTGTCTTCGGCACTATCCGGAGTATTATTATCTCCTGTGCCGGTATCACCACTTTTGCTTTGGCGGGACTTAGAGTGGCACCGCTAACGTCGACGCTTGGGTTGCTTCTTGGAGGGGTCATCCTCCGCTATCTCGTCGCCATTGCCTTCGTTGGGTGTATCCACCATGTATATGTCATATGACGAGGTGGCCTTCCAGTGCCCTATAGGTGCTGGTTCATGTTCGTCTCCGACATCGTCATCCATACCATCGATGTCTTCGGAGTCGAAGTCAAGCATGTCGGTTAAATCATCGACAGTGGCTACGAAGTGGGTGGTGGGTGGGCGTCGAATTTCTTCGTCGTCCACATCCCAATCCTGTTGGCCATAATCCGGCCAGGGCTCTCTTGACAAAGAGAGAGATCTTAGTGAATTCAGAATGTCACCGAAGGGCGAGTGCTGAAAGATATCTGCGGCGGTGAATTCCATGATCGGCGCCCAATCGGATTCGATTGGCAGGGGCATGGGCGGTTCAGAGTCAGAAAGAGAGTCCGGCACCTTGGAGTCACGGGCTGCGCGAAGGATTATGCTGTTGTTTGGCTCGATCACCGTTGAGACTGTAGCCCCTGAGGCGGTGTCTAACAACCCGTCCTCGATTGGCGCAGTTGGCTCCGAGCTAAGGGTCGGAGCTGATGCGGGCGCGGCCTCTGGGTACTGTTCGACGGTAGAGCTAGGTCATACCCATCAAGATAGTGCGGCGCGCCCGGCTGTGTCTCGAATCCGTCGAAGATCAAGTCTCCGTGTAGTTCAAACTTCCAAATCTGACCTGACGGCCAGGGGCGTAGCTTTCAATCTGCTCCAGATGGCCAAGCGAATTAGCCCGCAGTGCAAAGCCGCCGAATACGAAGATCTGTCCGGGGAGAAAAGTCACACCCTGGACCGCATCGCCATCGATGATAGTAGGAGCCATCAAGCCTAACGGCGACGACACAGAGGAACTCTCAATGAAAGTACCAATGTCGGTGTCAAAACCGGCGGATCTCGGGTAGGGGGTCCCGAACTGTGCGTCTAGGCCGGATGGTAATAGGAGGCAGGGGACACGAAGTTTTACCCAGGTTCGGGCCCTCTTGACGGAGGTAAAACCCTACGTCCTGCTTGATTAATATTGATGATATGGGTAGTACAAGAGTAGATCTACCACGAGATCAGAGAGGCTAAAGCCTAGAAGCTAGCCTATGGTATGATTGTTCTTGTCCTACGGACTAAAACCCTTCGGTTTATATAGACACTGGAGAGGGTTAGGGTTACACAAGGTCGCTTACAAAGGAGGAGATATCCATATACATATTGCCTAGCTTGCCTTCCACGCCAAGTAGAGTCCCATCCGGACACGAGACGAAGTTTTCAATCTTGTATCTTCATAGTCTAACAGTCCGGCCAATGGAGATAGTCCGGCTGTCCGGAGACCCCCTAATCCAGGACTCCCTCATTAAGTGTCAAGTTCTCTACAACCGGATATTAACAAATTCCCATCTGCCCATAACCGCGGGCAGAGCTTTCGAAAGTTCAAAACCCTGCAGGGGTGTCCCAACTTCGCCCATCACAAGCTCTCACGGTCAGTGAAGGATATTCCTTCTCCCAGGAAGACCCGATCAGACTCGGAATCCCGGTTACAAGACATTTCGACAATGGTAAAACAAGACCAAAAAAGCCACCCGAATGTGCCGACAAATCCCGATAGGAGCTGCACATATCTCGTTCTCAGGGCACACCGGATTGTCCAAACTTCCGTTAGGCCAATCCAGAGTTGCCCCTGGTGGCCACCGGCGGCTGACAGGTTGGACCAACACTCAGAGGAGCACTGGCCCGGGGGTTTAAAATAAAGATGACCCTTGGGCTCCGGAAACCCGAGGGAAAAAGGCTTAGGTGGCAAATGGTAAAACCAAGGTTGGGCCTTGCTTGAGGAGTTTTATTCAAAGCGAATAGTCAAGGGGGTCCCATTCCCCCAACCGCGAAAGGATCGCAAAATCAAGGAACATAACATCAGTATGACGGAAAACTAGGGCGGCAAGAGTGGAACAAAACACCACGCATAAGGCCGAGCCTTCCACCCTTTACCAAGTATATAGATGCATTAATTAAATAAGAGATATTGTGATATCCCAACATATCCATGTTCCAACATGGAACCAGCTTCAACTTCACCTGCAACTAACAACGCTATAAGTGGGGCTGAGCAAAAGTGATAACATAGCCAAGCAATGGTTTGCTAAGAAAGGTGGGTTAGTGGCTTGACATGGCAATATGGGAGGCATGATATAGCAAGTGGTAGGTATCGCGGCATAGCAATAGAGCGAACAACTAGCAAGCAAAGATAGAAGTGATTTCGAGGGTATGGTCATCTTTCCTGAGATCCCGCAAGGAAGAAGAACGAGTCCATGAAGAAGACAACCGGGCATAGTCGAACGAATCCTCACAAACGCGATGTTATCGGAACCAACCCGAAGAAGCAGCACCGGAAAGAAGCAAACAATATGGTAAACAACCATCACATAAGCATGGCATGATGCACAACCAAGTATGATGCATGTGTGCTTTAAAGAGGCATGGCATGGCAAAATGCACAAAACAATCCTACAAATTAAGTAGAGCTCAATATGCAACTCCGTTGCATATTGACGAATCACCACGTGACTTCTTTAGTTCTCTCCTGTTTATGTACTCAACAATATTAAATGTTAGTTAGCATGGCAACAGGTGAAGCATACATAAACTAACTACCTAGTCAAGTTTAAATGAGGCCGGAAATAACAAACAACAATTCCGAAAAATCCTCATTTGCATATTTTAGTTTTGGTACTGTTCTGCCCTAGACCATATTTTAGAGTTATTAAACATGCAAAGTGAGTGCACCATGTTAAACTAGGCATTTTTCTACCCCATTTACATATAAAGTTTATTAAAATTGGAGTTATGATTATTTAGTTATGAAATAAACCATTTTAGCATGGCAAGAGGTAAATTATATGCAAACATTATTTTAAACATTTTTAACATGCATGAAAGTGTCATATTATTAATCTACACATAATTCTAAGCATTTTTCATATACAAAACATTTTAAACCGATGCACAGTTTGTGAGTTAGGATATGCATGAAATCTAGGGGGCTTTCTGCAAAACTGTTTTACTGGAATAATTAGGCAAAATCCCTGGACACAGAAAAAAAACGGGCCGAAACTGATGGATCTGGGCTGGAGGGAGCTGCTCACATTGGGCCTAGTAGGCCAAAGCTGAAGTTGGGCCAGAGAGGAGGCCGCTACTGGGCCTTGGAGGCCGGCCACGCTGGCTCTGGACCTAGTCAACGAGGACGAGTCGAGCGAGCTGCTGCTCGCAACTGAAAGAGCAGAGGCGGCAGCAATGTTCAAGCACCAGCGGCTGGGCGCGATGGACTTCGGCGATGTGGGCGCCAGGAACGGAGGGAGGTGCAGCGAGATGGGTTCTTCAGGCAGCGAACGGCGGCGAGTCTCCACCGGATCTGATGAGGGGAGCTGGTTCCTGACGGCGGGAGTCGAATAGGACGACGGCGGCTCGGCTCCTATGAAGAAATACAGAGAGCGGATGAATGGGCGGCAAGGCGCGGGACTTAGCGGCGGCAGGCTTGGTCGTTGGCGCGGACGACGAGGCCCTGATTCGACGGGGTTCAAGCCGGCAGAGGAGGCAGCGGTGGTGGAGGTTCGGACGGGGCGCCATGGACTCCACCTGTGTGAGAGAGAGAGAGGCGAGGTGAATGAGAGGGAGAAGAACCAGAGGAGGAAGGGAAGGAAGAGGTGGCGCGACGGGGCCGGCCTGAGGACGGGGTCGCCGGCTGGCAGGCTCGCCAGGGCGGCGCGGTGTTGGAGGAGCTCGGCCTCGGGAGCGCTCGAGCACGGCTGCTGGGAGGCTGGATCGAGGCTGCTCGATCGGAAGAACTGGGGCACAGGAGCCACTGGATGCTGATCTGACGGTTCAGATGGGTGGATGGTTGGTGGGTCTGGGGAGGTGGCTGGATGTGCGTGGGTTGGTGAGGAGGGGATCTGGGAGGATCCCAAGATTGAGAGTGGCGGCGGCGGGTGTGGGATTGGATGGATGGGACTGCCTAGACTAGGTTTTGGACCTATATATATACATAGCATATGGGTTAGATTAGGGGCGGTCTAGTCCCTCTGCTCAAAATCGGACGGATGGGAAAAATAGGTTAGGTAGCGCAAAAAGAAAAACGGGGACATTTTATAGATGTTTGGGGATGTTCTGAGTCCAACGGTGACAACTGCCCAGGTCGGGTTCAGGACAGCTTTCAGACGCGCATGCGAGGGGGTCGATGCATTGTGCAAGGAGGGGTTTCGGCGCCTGGCGGTTGATAGCGGACTGTGGAGAGTGTGATGGGCTGAGCGGAGAGAAGAGAAGGCAGCCCGACAACCGTTTCCGGAGACCGAAAATGTCTGACATTTGACCGGCTATATTGCCGCTATAATTATCCGTTGGGGCATCAAACAGACTCCGAACGCGATGAAACTTGGCAGGCGGTCTACCTACAACATAACAAGACCGCATGCCAACTTTCAACCCATTCCGAGAACATTTTCGGGCCACTTATAAAATAATATTTCAGACGTGCCGCGGGCGCGTGCGAGTGTGTCTGGGCTCAGAACGGACAACGGAAGGAACTGGGATACCCGGACGAATGCAAGTTTTGAAAACATGATGATGCAATGCACATGATGACATGATGAAATGCAACACGCAAGAAAAAGACAAGGCAACAATAACGAATAGCTGGAAGACACCTGGCGCATCGGTCTCGGGGCGTTACAACCAGGCGGGCGCCAGCGCACGTTGTGTCCTTGTTTCCCCTTTGGTGCGAAGGGGGCAAGCGCAGGCGCGGAGTATCGAGGCATCAAGCAAAGGTTTCCATATTGGTGCAATGAGACCAAGACCAGAATGACGGCAAGTGTTCGAACCTCAAGGGTTTGTCGGAACCCGTGATCCGACATTTGGCGCGCCAGGTAGGGGTGCGCTGAAGCTTCCTTCTGTCGCCTCGTGCCCTGTTGCTTCGTCGTCTCCATGGTAGACACGCGCCGCGCTCATGCTGAGCGTCTGGCTGCCCTCGCCGCCCACGTCGCTCAGACGGCTCCCGTCGGCGGGCCACCTCGTTGTTCCCCGTCGCCTGCCGCCAACGCCGCCACCGGCCCGGTGAGAAACGAGCAGCAAGCATCCTCGCTGCATCCCTCGGTGCGGAGGGACGACTGATGTCTACTACACAACCTTCTTCTTGTAGATGTTGTTGGGCCTCCAAGTGCAGAGGTTTGTAGGACAGTAGCAAATTTCCCTCAAGTGGATGACCTAAGTTTTATCAATCCGTAGGAGGCGTAGGATGAAGATGGTCTCTCTCAAGCAACCCTGCAACCAAATAACAAAGAGTCTCTTGTGTCCCCAACACACCCAATACAATGGTAAATTGTATAGGTGCACTAGTTCGGCGAAGAGATGATGAAACAAGTGGTATATGGATAGTAGATAAAGGTATTTGTAATCTGAAATAATAAAAACAGCAAGGTAACGAATGATAAAAGTGAGCGTAAACGGTATTGCAATCTAGGAAACAAGGCCTAGGGTTCATACTTTCACTAGTGTAAGTCCTCTCAACAATACTAACATAATTGGATCATAAAACTATCCCTCAACATGCAACAAAGAGTCACTCCAAAGTCACTAATAGCGGAGAACAAACGAAGAGATTATGGTAGGGTACGAAACCACCTCAAAGTTATTCTTTCCAATCAATCCGTTGGGCCATTCCTATAAGTGTCACAAACAGCCCTAGAGTTCGTACTAGAATAACACCTTAAGATACAAATCAACCAAAACCCTAATGTCACCTAGATACTCCAATGTCACCTCAAGTATCCGTGGGCATGATTATACGATATGCATCACACAATCTCAGATTCATCTATTCAACCAACACAAAGGACCTCAAAGAGTGCCCCAAAGTTCTACTGGAGAATCACGACGAAAACGTGTGCCAACCCCTATGCATAGGTTCATGGGCGGAACCCGCAAGTTGGTCACCAAAACATACATCAAGTGAATCACGTGATATCCCATTGTCACCACAGATATCCACGGCAAGACATACATCAAGTGTTCTCAAATCTTTAAAGACTCAATCCGATAAGATAACTTCAAGGGGAAAACTCAATTCATTACAAGAGAGTAGAAGGGGGAGAAAACATCATAGGATCCAACTATAATAGCAAAGCTCGCGATACATCAAGATCGTACCACCTCAAGAACACGAGAGAGAGAGAGAGAGAGATCAAACACATAGCTACTGGTACATACCCTCAGCCCCGAGGGAGAACTACTCCCTCCTCTTCATGGAGAGCACCGGGATGATGAAGATGGCCACCGGAGAAGGATTCCCCCTCCGGCAGGGTGCCAGAACGGGTCTAGATTGGCTTTCGGTGGCTATAGAGACTTCTGGCGGCGGAACTCCCGATCTATTGTGCTCTCAGATGTTTTAGGGTATATGGAGATATATAGGCGGAAGAAGTATGTCAGGGGGGCCACGAGGGGCTCACGAGGGTGGAGGGCGCGCCCAGGGGGTGGGCGCGCCCCCCTGCCTCATGGCCTCCTCGCAGGTCCCCCGACGTGCACTCCAAGTCTTCTGGGCTTCTTTCCTTCCAAAAATGAGTTCCATGAAGTTTCAGGTCAATTGGACTCCGTTTGATATTCCTTTTCTTTGAAACCCTAAAACAGGGTAAAAACAAAAACTGGCACTGGGCTCTGGGTTAATAGGCTAGTCCCAAAAATGATATAAAAGTGTGTAATAAAACCCATAAGCATTCAAAACAGTAGATAATATGGAATGGAGCGATCAAAGATTATAGATACGTTGGAGACGTATTAGCATCCCGAAGCTTAATTCCTGCTCGTCCTCGAGTAGGTAAATGATAAAAACAGAATTTTTGATGCGGAGTGCTACTTGGCATAATTTCAATGTAATTCTTCTTAATTGTGGCATGAATATTCAGATCCGAAAGATTCAAGACAAAAGTTCATATTGACATAAAAATGATAATACTTCAAGCATACTAACTAAGAAATTATGTCTTCTCAAAATAACATGGCCAAAGAAAGTTCATCCCTACAAAATCATATAGTTTAGTCATGCTCCATTTTCATCACACAAGAATGCTCTCATCATGCACAACCCCGATGACAAGCCAAGCAATTGTTTCATACTTTAGTAATCTCAAACCTATAAACTTTCACGCAATACCTGAGCGCAAGCCATGGACATAGCACTATGGGTGGAATATAATATAATGAGGGGGTTATGTGGAGAAGACAAAAAAGGAGAAAGTCTCACATCAACGAGGCTAATCAATGGGCTATGGAGATGCCCACCGATTGATGTTAATCCAAGGAGTAGGGGTTGCCATGCAACGGATGCACTAGAGCTATAAATGTATGAAAGCTCAACAAAAGAAACTAGTGGGTGTGCATCCAACTTGCTTGCTCACGAAGACCTAGGGCACTTGAGGAGGCCCGTTGTTGGAATATACAAGCCAAGTTCTATAATGAAAAATTCCCACTAGTATATGAAAGTGATAACATGAGAGACTCTCTACTATGAAGATCATGGTGCTACTTTGAAGCACAAGTGTGGTAAAAGGATAGTAACATTGTCCCTTCTCTCTTTTTCTCTCATTTTTTTATTTTTTATTTGGGCCTTCTCCTTTTTTATGGCCTCTTTTCTCTTTTTTTTATTTGGGCTTCTTTGGCCTCTTTTATTTATTTATTTTCGTCCGGAGTCTCATCCCGACTTGTGGGGGAATCATAGTCTCCATCATTCTTTCCTCATTGGGACAATGCTCTAATAATGATGATCATCACACTTTTATTTACTTACAACTCAAGAATTACAACTCGATACTTAGAACAAGATATGACTCTATATGAATGCCTCCAGCGGTGTACCGGGATGTGCAATGATGCATGAGTGACATGTATGAAAGAATTATGAACGGTGGCTTTGCCACAAATACGATGTCAACTACATGATCATGCAAAGCAATATGACAATGATGAACTGTGTCATAATAAAGGAACTGTGGAAAGTTGCATGGCAATATATCTCAGAATGGCTATGGAAATGCCATGATAGGTAGGTTGGTGGCTGTTTTGAGGAAGGATATGGTTGGTGTATGATACTGGCGAAAGGTGCGCGGTACTAGAGAGGCTAGCAAAGGTGGAAGGGTGAGACTGCTATAATCCATGGACTCAACATTAGTCATAAAGAACTCACATACTTATTGCAAAAATCTATTAGTTATCGAAACAAAGTACTATGCGCATGCTCCTAGGGGGATATATTGGTAGGAAAAGACCATCGCTCGTCCCCGACCGCCACTCATAAGGATGGCAATCAAAAAATAAATCATGCTCCGACTTCACCACATAACGGTTCACCATACGTGCATGCTACGGGAATCACAAGCTTCAACACAAGTATTTCTCAAATTCATAACCACTCAACTAGCATGACTCTAATATCACCATATCCATATCTCAAAAGAATTATCAAATCTCAAACTTCTCATAATATTCAACACACTCATAAGAGAATTTTATTATTCTTGAATACCTAGCATATTAGGATTTTAAGAAAATTACCATGCTATTTAAGACTCTCAAAATAATCTAAGTGAAGCATGAGAGTTCATCTATTTCTTCAAAATAAAACTACCACCATGCTCTAAAGGATATAAGTGAAACACTAGAGCAACAACAAACTACTCGAAAAGATATAAGTGAAGATCAATGAGTAGTTTAATAATTATGCAACTATGTGAAGACTCTCTAACATTTAATAATTTCAGATCTTGGTATTTTATTCAAACAGAAAGCAAAGCAAAAGAAAATGACATCTAAGAATAGCAAACATCATGTGAAGAAGCAAAAACTTAGGATCAACCGATACTAACTGATAGTTGTTGAGGAACAAAGGTGGGATGCCAACCGGGGCATCCCCAAGCTTTGACACTTGAGACTTCTTGAAATATTATCTTGGGTGCCTTGGGAATCCCCAAGCTTGAGCTTTTGTGTCTCCTTAATTCCTCTCATATCACGGTCTCCCTAAATCTCAAAAGCTTCATCCACACAAAACTCAACAAGGACTCGTGAGATAAGTCAGTATAAACCATTGCCAAAACCTTATCATACTCTACTGTAGCAAATCACTAAAATTATTATTCTACATTTCATACTAAATGTCTCTGCATATTTAATAGTCCTATCCTCAAATAGAATCATTAAAGAAGCAAACATATGCAAACAATGCAAACATAACGGCAATCTGCCTAAACAGGATAGTCTGTAAAGAATGCAGCAACATCCATACTTCCCTATCTCCAAAAATTATGAAAGAAAATTCCCACTGTATTAAATTTATCAGAGATTGATATTCAAAAGGTTTCAACATTTTATCACATTCTGAATTTTCTAGGGAATTATTGCAACAGCGGTAAACTTTCTGTTTTCAAACAGCAACATGTATACTTGTAACATAGGCATAGTAAAAGCTATCAATGCCACTTTTATTGAAATAAAATATGCAAAACATTGTTATAAATAACAGCAAGCAAATGAAAATAAAATAAATTGACGCTCCAAGCAAAACACATATCATGTGGTGAATAAAAATATAGCTCCAAGTAAATTTACCGATGAACGAAGACGAAAGAGGGGATGCCTTCCGGGGCATCCCCAAGCTTAGGATCTTGGATATCCTTGAATATTACCTTGGGGTGACTTGGGAATCCCCAAGCTTAGGCTCTTGCCACTCCTTATTCCATAGTCCATTGAATCCTTACCAAAAACTTGAAAACTTCACAACACAAAACTTAACAGAAAACTCGTAAGCTCCGTTAGTATAAGAAAATAAATCACCACTTCAAGGTACTGTAATGAACTCATTCTTTATTTATATTGGTGTTAAACCTACTGTATTCCAACTTCTCTATTGTTTATAAACTATTTTACTAGCCATAGATTCATCAAAATGAGCAAACAACACACGAAAAACAGAATCTGTCAAAAACAGAACAGTCTGTAGTAATATGGATAAAACGTATACTTATGGAACTCATAAAATTCGAAAATAAATTTCTGGACCTGAGTAATTTATCTATTAATCATCTCCAAAAAGAATTAGCTAAATATCACTCTCCAAATAAAAATGGCAGCAATTCTCGTGAGAGCTAAAGTTTCTGTTTTTTTACAGCATGATCAACAAGACTTTCCCCAAGTCTTCCCAAAGGTTCTACTTGGCACCAACACTAATTAAAAGCATAAAACCATATATAAACAGAGGCTAGATGAATTATTTATTACTAAACAGGAACAAAAATCAAGGAACTAAAATAGAATTGGGTTGCCTCCCAACAAGCGCTATCGTTTAACGCCCCTAGCTAGGCATGATGATTTCAATGATGCTCACATAAAAGATAAGGATTGAAACATAAAGAGAGCATCATGAAGAATATGAGTAGCACATTTAAGTCTAACCCACTTCCTATGAATAGGGATTTTGTGAGCGAACAACTTGTGGGAACAATAATCAACTAGCATAGGAAGGTAAAACAATCATAACTTCAAAATTTTAAGCACACAGGGAGGGAACTTGATATTATTGCAATTCCTACAAACATATATTCCTCCCTCATAATAATTTTCAGTAGCATCATGAATGAATTAAACAATATAACCATCACCTAAAGCATTCTTTTCATGATCTATAAGCATAGAAATTTTATTACTCTCCACACAAGCAAAATTCTTCTCATTAATAGTAGTGGGAGCAAACTCAACAAAGTAACTATCATGGGATTGAAAATTGAAATCAAGATGACAAGTTTCATTGTTATTATTATTATTTAAAGCATATGTGTCATCACAATAATCATCATAGATAGGAGGCATGCTTTCATCATAATAAATTTGCTCATCAAAACTTGGGGGACACAAAATATTATCTTCATCAAACATAGCTTCCCCAAGCTTGTGGCTTTGCATATCATTAGCATCATGGATATTCAAGGAATTCATACTAACAACATTGCAATCATGCTCATCATTCAAATATTTAGTGCCAAACATTTTATAGATTTCTTCTTCTAGCACTTGAGCACAATTATCCTTTCCATCATACTCACGAAAGATATTAAAAAGGTGAAGCGTATGAGACAAACTCAATTCCATTTTTTTGTAGTTTTCTTTTATAAACTAAACTAGTGATAAAACAAGAAACTAAAAGACTCGATTGCAAGATCTAAAGATATACCTTCAAGCACTCACCTCCCCGGCAACGGCGACAGAAAAGAGCTTGAGGTCTACTACACAACCTTCTTCTTGTAGACGTTGTTGGGCCTCCAAGTGCAGAGGTTTGTAGGACAGTAGCAAATTTCCCTCAAGTGGATGACTTAAGGTTTATCAATCCGTAGGAGGCGTAGGATGAAGATGGTCTCTCTCAAGCAACCCAGCAACCAAATAACAAAGAGTCTCTTGTGTCCGCAACACACCCAATACAATGGTAAATTGTATAGGTGCACTAGTTCGGCGAAGAGATGGTGAAACAAGTGGTATATGGATAGTAGATAAAGGTATTTGTAATCTGAAATAATAAAAACAGCAAGGTAACGAATGATAAAAGTGAGCGTAAACGGTATTGCAATGCTAGGAAGCAAGGCCTAGGGTTCATACTTTCACTAGTGTAAGTCCTCTCAACAATACTAACATAATTGGATCATAAAACTATCCCTCAAAATGCAACAAAGAGTCACTCCAAAGTCACTAATAGCGGAGAACGAACGAAGAGATTATGGTAGGGTACGAAACCACCTCAAAGTTATTCTTTCCAATCAATCCGTTGGGCCATTCCTGTAAGTGTCACAATGTGACGCCCCCGATTCAATCGTACACTAATCATGCACGCAAATATGTACGATCAAGATCAGGGACTCACGGGAAGATATCACAACACAACTCTAAAACATAAATAAGTCATACAAGCATCATAATACAAGCCAGGGGCCTCGAGGGCTCGAATACAAGTGCTCGATCATAGACGAGTCAGCGGAAGCAACAATATCTGAGTACAGACATAAGTTAAACAAGTTTGCCTTAAGAAGGCTAGCACAAACTGGGATACAGATCGAAAGAGGCGCAGGCCTCCTGCCTGGGATCCTCCTAACTACTCCTGGTCGTCGTCAGCGGCCTGCACGTAGTAGTAGGCACCTCCAGTGTAGTAGGAATCATCGTCGACGGTGGCATCTGGCTCCAGGGCTCTAGCATCTGGTTGTGACAACCAGGTAGAAGGGAAAGGGGAAAAGAGGGAGAAAAGCAACCGTGAGTACTCAACCAAAGTACTCGCAAGCAAGGAGCTACACTACATATGCATGGGTATATGTGTAAAAGGCCATATCGGTGGACTGAACTGCAGAATGCCAGAATAAAAGGGGGATAGCTAATCCGGTCCAAGACTACGCTTCTGGCAGCCTCCGTCTTGCAGCATGTAGAAGAGAGTAGATTGAAGTCCTCCAAGTAGCATCTCCAAGTAGCATCTCCAAGTAGCACCTCCAGTAGCATCTCCAAGTAGCATCTCCAGTGGCATCGCATAGCATAATCCTACCCGGCGATCCTCCCCTCGTCGCCCTGTGGAAAAGCGATCACCGGGTTGTCTGTGGAACTTGGAAGGGTGTGTTTTATTAAGTATCCGGTTCTAGTTGTCATAAGGCCAAGGTACAACTCCAAGTCGTCCTGTTACCGAAGATCACGGCTATTCGAATAGATTAACTTCCCTGCAGGGGTGCACCAACTTACCTAACACGCTTGATCCCATTTGGCCGGACACACTTTCCTGGGTCATGCCCGGCCTCGAAAGATCAACACGTCGCAACCCCACCTAGGCAAAACAGAGAGGCCAGCACGCCGGTCTAAAGCTAAGCGCACAGGGGTCTGGGCCCATCGCCCATAGCACACCTGCACGTTGCGAGGGCGGCCGGAAGCAGACCTAGCCTAGCAGGCGTTCCAGTCCAATCCGGCGCGCGCCGCTCCGTCGCTGACGTCTGAAGTGCTTCGGCTGATACCACGACGTCGGGATACCCATAACTACTCCCACGTAGATGGTTAGTGCGTATAGGCTCATAGCCGACTTAGATCAAATACCAAGATCTCGTTAAGCGTGTTAAGTATCCGCGAACGCCGAACAGGGCCAGGACCACCTCTCACCTAGGTAGTCTCAACCTGCCCTGTCGCTCCGCCACAAAGTAACAGTCAGGGACCATCGGGAACCCAGGCCCACCTCTACCGGGATGGAGCCACCTGTCCTTTCAGCCCCCATCTCCGAACAGTATCACAGGTAATGTAACAGTGTAAAGTATATTGCCCGTGATCACCTCCCGAAGTGATCACAGCCCAGTAGTATAGCATGGCAGACGGACAAGAGTGTAGGGCCACTGATGGAACACTAGCATCCTATACTAAGCAGTAGGATAGCAGGTAAAGGTAACAACAGTAGTAGCAAGGACAGGCTATGCAGCAGTATAGGATTAACTGAAAGCAGTAACATGCTACACTACTCTAATGCAAGCAGTATAGAGAAGAGTAGGCGATATCTGGTGATCAAAGGGGGGGCTTGCCTGGTTGCTCTGGCAAGAAAGTGGGGCCGTCAACACCGTAGTCGTACTGGGTAGCAGCGGCGTCGGTCTCGGTGTCTAGCGAGAGAAGAGGGGGGAAGAAACAATAAATAATTAAGCAAACAGATGCATAGCGATGCATGTCATGACAAGTAACGGTGCTAGGGGTGCCCTAACACGGTATGAGGTGATACCGATGAAGGGGGGGAACAACCGGGAATGTATCCCCGGTGTTTCGTGTTTTCGGTCAGATGAACCGGAGGTGAAATGTTGCAGGTTCACTATGCTAGGGACGCGTGGCGGATGAATGGGCTGCGTATCTGGATTCGTATCGTTGTTCTGAGCAACTTTCATGTACAAAGTTTTTCCATCCGAGCTACGGTTTATTTTATATTAATTTTAAAATATTTAAATCATTTCTAGAATTTTAATTAATTTAATTTAATTCAACATTATCCATAACAGTGTTTGCTGACGTCATCATGACATCAGCATGACATTAGCAGTCAACAGAGGTGTTGACTAGTCCAACTGACGTGTGGGCCCAGTGGGACCCACCTGTCATACACTGTTAGGTTAATTAGTGTTTAGTTAAACTAATTACTATTTGATTAAACTAACAAGTTAATCAGATTAATTAAATAGGATTAATTAACTTAATTAATTCAGTAATTAATTAATTAATTAATTTTATTATTGTTATTTTTATTTATATATATATATATTTTTTAAACGTTCTCAGGGGCATGGGCCCTGGCTGTCATAGGCCCTAGGAGCCATAGTGGGTTCGGGTGCTGCGGGCACCGCAGGTGCGGGCGCTAGGCGCCCGCCCAGGTCGACAGGGAGGGAACGGCGCTGGGCGCCGGCGACCACAGCGACGAGCGACAACAGCGGCACATGGGGCCAAGGCTGCGCGTCAACGGGCCGCGGTAAGGCCGCCGCGGGACGGAAACGGCAACGGGCGGCGCGTGCGCGCGCGCACACGGCGGGGAGCAGCAGCAGGCAGAGCATCGCCGACGGGCGCGGTCATGGGTGCGTTCAGGGGCGCGCGCGGCAGGGGCGCAGTCACGGTCGCGGTGACCGAGCCCACTGGCCGGAGACTAGACGGTGCGTATGGCGGCCTACGGCGGTGAGTCGAGGAGGGGGAGAGGGGGAGTAGCCACGGGAGCTCACCCCGGAGCTGTTGGCGTGCTCAGACGCGTCGGGGGCGACCAGAGTGTGCAGATCGAGCGGCGACGTGGTCGGAGGGGATGGATCGAGGGCGACGGCTCCAGAGCGCTCCGGCTTGACCTGGATCACGTCGACGACGTAGACGAGGTGGGGTGGCGCCTGGACTTGAGGGGGCGGCGGGGCTTGTTGGCGCCCGGCGAGGAGGAGACGAGGAGGTGACCGCGGAGATGGGCGGCGACGGCGTCGGGGGCGCCAGAGGCGCGACCCAGATCCGGTCGGGGAGGTGGAGGCGTCGAGGAAGAAGCGGTCCGGTGCGGGCGGTCTAGGACGGGGAGGTCGAGGTGGAGAGCGACGGTGGCGGCTCCGGCGACGCGGTCTCGGGCGGCGGCATTGGGGTCAATTCCCCCGATCCAATCGGGGGCAGAGGAGGGGGAGATGGATCGTGGTGGGGGTAGTGGGAGGTGTCGGTGGGGGTTACGGGTTAGGGTTTGGGGTGAGGGGCCATATAGGCCAGGGGGTAATGGGTTGGCCGGCTAGCTGACTAGCTGGGCCGGTTGGCCCAGTGGGGGGGTCCCTCTTCCCTTTTTTTGTTGTTGTTTTGTTTTTGTTCATACCTTTTCTTTTTATATATTTTTCCTGTATTGTTTTCTTTTATTTTTGTTAGTAAAATAGTTTTACAAAGTATTAAACTGGCTCCATATTTAGAGTGGCAAAATGAGACACGGTCACAAAAAGTTTGGTACCTAAATGAAATATTTTGCACTTCTATAATTTTAGAAGGCATTTAAATATTTGTTTTTAGCCATTTTTTTAAATTAATTTAGAGCCTTTAAACTTTATATCAAAGTTTGGTTTCTCCACCATAATTATCTATGCATCATCTGGTACCTCTAGAACATTTTAGTTTTATTGTTTAAAAACTTTTGTTGTTTGCCTATACTTTAAATTTGAATTTGAATCGGTTTCGAACTAACACGAGATTAGCGATAGTAATCGAAGTGACGTGGCATCATTAACAGAGAAGTACTGTAGCTTAATTATCCAGACGTCACACACAAACAGCCCTAGAGTTCGTACTAGAATAACACCTTACGATACAAATCAACCAAAACCCTAATGTCACCTAGATACTCCAATGTCACCTCAAGTATCCGTGGGCATAATTATACGATATGCATCACACAATCTCAGATTCATCTATTCAACCAACACAAAGGACCTCAAAGAGTGCCCCAAAGTTCTACTGGAGAATCACGATGAAAACGTGTGCCAACCCCTATGCATAGGTTCATGGGCGGAACCCGCAAGTTGGTCACCAAAACATACATCAAGTGAATCATGTGATATCCCATTCTCACCACAGATATCCACGGCAAGACATACATCAAGTGTTCTCAAATCTTTAAAGACTCAATCCGATAAGATAACTTCAAGGGGAAACTCAATTCATTACAAGAGAGTAGAAGGGGGAGAAAACATCATAGGATCCAACTATAATAGCAAAGCTCATGATACACCAAGATCGTACCACCTCAAGAACACGAGAGAGAGAGAGAGATCAAACACATAGCTACTGGTACATACCCTCAGCCCCGAGGGAGAACTACTCCCTCCTTGTCATGGAGAGCACCGGGATGATGAAGATGGCCACCGGAGAAGGATTCCCCCTCCGGCAGGGTGCCAGAACGGGTCTAGATTGGCTTTCGGTGGCTACGGAGACTTTTGGCGGCGGAACTCCCGATCTATTGTGCTCTCGGATGTTTTTAGGGTATATGGAGATATATAGGCGGAAGAAGTACGTCAGGGGGGGGCCACGAGGGTGGAGGGCGCGCCCGGGGGGTGGGCGCGCCCCCCTGCCTCGTGGCCTCCTCATAGGTCCCCCGATGTGCACTCCAAGTCTTCTGGGCTTCTTTCCTTCCAAAAATGAGTTCCATGAAGTTTCAGGTCAATTGGACTCCGTTTGATTTTCCTTTTCTTCGAAACCCTAAAACAGGGTAAAAACAGAAACTGGCACTGGGCTCTGGGTTAATAGGTTAGTCCCAAAAATGATATAAAAGTGTATAATAAAGCCCATAAACATTCAAAACAGTAGATAATATAGCTTGGAGCAATCAAAAATTATAGATACATTGGAGACGTATCAACGCCGGTTCTTCTTCCCATGCACGTCGTCTCCCGTGGACGCATGGGCCGCGCTCCTCAATGCGCACGAGCTCCTGCGCTACTGTCCGGTCGACAACCTCTATGAGGACTGGCTCGACCGCATCACCGAGCTTGTCCGCGCCGTAGGGTCTCCCCTGTGCCGTCCCTCTCTCTGCCTCTCCCTCCGCCAGCTACGGGCGACGTAGCCCACGGAGCGCCTCCACCACCTCAGCCTTAAGACGGTGCCCTGCCGCCAAGACACACGGCTCCATGACGCGACCCGCCGCGTCCCGCGCCCGCGCGTGAAGAGAGAAGCTGTCAAGAAGTCCCTCGGCCGCAACAAAATGCTCCGCCGCTCCTTGCGCCACCGCGCCAGGACCGGCTGCTTCGGCAAGCCCGCGTGCCACCTATAGCAGCAGGGTGCGAACCCCATCAAGACCAAGCGCCAACCCCAAGGCGGGTCCCGGTGACCACAGCTGGCTGCCGCACCTTCACCCCCGAGCTGCGTAGCATCGCATGGCCGGGCAAGTTCAGGCCGGATCTGCCTCCTCGCTACGACGGTACCCCCGACCCCAAGGAATTCTTGCAACTCTACGAGCTGAGCATCGAAGCAGCCAATGGCGAGGAGAAATTCATGGTGAACTAGTTCCCCATGGCTCTCAAGGAAGGCGCCCGCTCCTGGCTCCTGAACCTGCCTCCAGGCTCAATCTCCTCCTAGGATGAAATGCGCACCCACTTCATCGCCAACTTCCAGGGCACTCGCGACCACCCCCTTCTCCGGTCACGGGCGACCTGCGCCACATCAAGCAGCAACTAGGAGAGACCCTACAGAAGTACTTCAGCGCTTCGACAGCGCACGGATCAAGATCCCCAAGGTGATCGACGAGGCCATCATCTCTTCGTTCTGTGATGGCATCCGCGACGTTAGGATGAAGGAGGAGCTCGCCATCGATGAAGAGTTGTGCACGACCCTGGAGTTGTTCAACATCATGACCAAGTGTGTTGGAGGAGAGGAGGGGCGCCTCTCCCTCCTTGAGCTCCCTGTTGCGGACCCAGAGGAGAACAAGACCAAGGCCAAGGATGTGAAGCTCAAGGGAGCAGCCATGCTCGCAGCGGAACTAGACACGAACCGTGGTAGAGACCAACCAGACTCATCCAACGGCAGTCGTCCATTCTGCGCCTTCCACAACCTAAACACCCACCACACCAGCGACTACAAGAGCTTAGAGCCATTCACGAAGGACGCTTCGGTTCACGCCCCGAGCGCGGCGACCGGGGCTATGGCCAAGGAGGAGGACGTGGTGGCGGACACTGGGACGACCGTGGCCCGCGCCAGGAGTGGCGCGACCGGCCTCGTGAGGACCACTGGCAGGACCAGCCTCGCGAGGGCGCCTGAGGAATCAGCCTCGTGAGGATCGTCCTCAAGGAAATGCCGGACTTCCTCCGCTGCCACCACCGCCAATAAGGAATGATGAACACCAGCAAGACGAGGGGGCTGGGGGCTTCCACGAACCGTGTGCTATTGCATGCATCTTGGGTGGAGCCCAGGCCCCAGCCTCGCAGCGTATCTTCAAGCAGTTTGCTCGTGAAGTGAATGCAGTCCTCCCCAAGCTCGAAGCCACGTGCCCGCTCAGATGGTCCCAGTGCCCCATCACATTCAACTTGGCAGACCAGCTCAAGTGTGCAGCTACCGCTGGCACCCTCCCGATGCTTGTCTCCCAGTCATCAGCAACGGGCAAGTTACCAATACCCTCATTGACGGTGGCGCAGGGCTCAACGTCCTGTCCATCGACACGGTCGACAGCCTCCAAGTGCCGTATGACCAGCTTCAGCCCACCAAGCCTTTCTCAGGAGTGATCGACGGTTCCACCACACCGATAGGGCAGGTCCGCCTCCCTGTCACCTTTGGGGAACGCAAGAACTACCGCACCGAGCTCATCGACTTCGACGTTGCACACATCCGCCTGCCGTACAATGCCATCCTCGGGTATCCCGCCCTGGCCAAGTTTATGGCTGTGACCCATCACAGCTACAATGTCCTCAAGATGCCGGGAAGCAGCGAAATCATCACGGTCCCATGTGAAGAAAGAGATGCGGTGTGCTCCCTCGATCGTGCCTTCCAAGCTGCAGCAGTCGACGACCCCGGCAGCAAGGGTGAGGGCCCTCCTGAGGCCATCCCTAAGAAGAAGAAGCAGCTGTGACATGCGGGACCTCAGGAGGGTGGCATCACAGTCGGAGCCTCGTCAGGATCAGCGCCCGCTCCAAGGGCGCCTCCCTCCATCGCATAGGAAGGTGTGCCCGGTGCCCTTCTCGGGCAGGGCTCGGTTGCTTTCTTCTGGAAGGCCTCAGACTTTGCCCACATCACGAGGGAGGCGTTCTTTGCGACACGTTTCCCTCAGGAGGGCCCAGGGCAAGGATTGCGCACCGTTCAGGAGTTCATCACCAAGACCACCTAGGAGCTGCAAGACGCAAGGGCCATGCGCGGCGACCGCCGCTCACGAGACGCAGCTTCCCATCCAGGCGAGGATGCCGAGCTGCATGTTTGCATCAATGTTCCAGGGCTCAACATGGCCGCTTCTCAGGAGCTTTTCTGGCCTTCGCGCGTGGAACGCTGCGAGGGCCCATCACACAGCTACGTCTGCATGCCCTTTGGCCTGTCAAGTGTATCGTCCGCCTACCAGCGCAACTTGCAGCGCATCCTAGCGGCTCAGGAGGCCAGGCACCATGCCGTCCTGATGGAGATGGAGACGGTCCTCAAGGAACCACCTGAGCCCCCAGAGCCTCCCGAGGCTCAGAGCTCCGGAGGATCGTAAGGAGCAACCCCTTCGCCGTGCACCTTCAGCCGCCCAACTCTCCTTCGTCAACATAACCAGGTGACATCTTTCCAAGTTCATCTAGCTGGGAGCGCCCCTCAGGCTGCATCATTCCCAGGCCACGTGGGTCCGTCACTGTGGCATGTATCCCTTTTTATGTCTTTAGATTACCTTGTTGGGAACGCCCCTCGGGCTGCATCATCCCCAAGCCGCTCGGGCCTGACCCAGTGGCATGTATCTCTCGTGCACTTACTTAAGCATGTTTCTCTCATGTTTGATCTACCTATGATTGCTACCTGCTCAACCGTTGCCTCCACGGGGCTTCCTCACGCTGGCACGGTGCTGGTGCATGGGTCTGTCCCTACCACGTCAATAAACCTAAGCAGTCGAGCTCTGGCTCGTGGCACGCCTCGCGCACGTCACCTCACCAGGCCCTCGGTGCCTTCACCCCCTCGCGGAGCAACCAGCGGTAGGCTGGCAACCATAATGGCAGATCGTGTTCTTCCTTGTGCTGGCTCGCAGGGATCTCACGAAGATAGCACCAGGCGGCACCGCGAGCTCCCACCTCTTCCAAGTAATCCGCTTGCACGTTAAAAAGGGGGGCTCTTGAGCATCGCGACTCAGGAGCTTGTACTAGTTCTCCAGCCCTCACCCCCTGGCCTTGACCACGGCACACGACCTGGCATACCATCGGTGGCTGAGCTCGCTCGAGGGCCGGGACCTGAGGACGTAGAGCACAAAGGGGAGCATTGAAGGGGGAGGACTCATATAGACCTGACCTAGCTACACTGCGGATGTTCGCGCACAGTTCTGGCGCATCACGAAGAACCAACCCGGACCGCCAAGATAAGTCACGAGCTCAGATCAACCAATCGTTGGGACCTAGGGGACACGCTCACCGCAGCCCTATTGGGGAAACATCGCCTCCCTTTCTTATCTTACCACAGTTTCTTGAGCGCTAAAGTGGACCCCCTGAGCATCGCGCCTCAGAGGCTCTTACTGGACCTCAGGCCGCTCACCTCCTAGCCTTGACCACGGCGCGTGACCTGGCATACCAGCAATAGATGAAGCTTTCCTAGGGACCGGGACCTGTCGGTGTAGAGCAACAAGTTGTGGCGAGGTTGGAAAGGGAAGACCGAGCCTAAATAGGACTTGCGCTAACAAGGCTTCCGTAATTGGTATAACATGAACAAAGACATTGGAAACGCTATACACACCCCCACGGGGTGCTTCTTGATTCCTCGCAGGGAACAAAAGACGTGAACCTAGGAGAATCCTATCTACACCCTGATAACCCACAAGTATAGGGGATCGCAACAGCTTTCGAGGGTAGAGTATTCAACCCAAATTTATTGATTCGACACAAGGGGAGCCAAAGAATATTCTCAAGTATTAGCAGCTGATTTGTCAATTCAACCACACCTAGAAACTTAGTATCTGCAGCAAAGTGTTTAGTAGCACAGTAATATGATAGTGGTGGTAGCGGCAACAAAAGTAAAGACAACAAAAGTAATGTTTTTGGTATTTTGTAGTGATTGTAATAGTAGCAGCAGGAAGGTAAATAAGCGTAAACCAGTAGATGGAAAACTCGTAGGCACCGGATTAGTGATGGATAATTATGCCAGATGCGGTTCATCATGTAACAGTCATAACATAGGGTGACACAGAACTAGCTCCAATTCATCAATGTAATGTAGGCATGTATTCTGTATATAATCATACGTGCTTATGGAAAAGAACTTGCATGACATCTTTTCTCCTACCCTCCCGTGGCAGCGGGATCCTATTGGAAACTAAGGGATATTAAGGCCTCCTTTTAATAGAGAACCAGAACAAAGCATTAGCACATAGTGAATACATGAACTCCTCAAACTATGGTCATCATCGGGAGTGGTCCCGATTATTTTCACTTCGGGGTTGCCGGATCATAACACATAGTAGGTGACTATAGACTTGCAAGATAGGATCAAGAACTCACATATATTGATGAAAACGTAATAGGTTCAGATCTGAAATCATGGCACTCGGGCCCTAGTGACAAGCATTAAGCATAGCAAAGTCATAGCAACATCAATCTCAGAACATAATGGATACTAGGGATCAAACCCTAACAAAACTAACTCGATTACATGATAAATCTCATCCAACCCATCACCGTCCAGCAAGCCTATGATGGAATTACTCATGCATGGCAGTGAGCATCATGAAATTGGTGATGGAGGATGGTTGATGATGACGACGGCGAGAATCCCCCTCTCCGGAGCCCCGAACGGACTCCAGATCAGCCCTCCCGAGAGATTTTAGGGCTTGGTGGCGGCTTCGTATCGTAAAACGTGATGATTTCTTCTCTCTGATTTTTTCTCTCTGAAAGCAAATATATAGAGTTGGAGTTGGCGTCAGAGGGCATCCAGGGGGCCCACGAGGTAGGGGGCGCGCCCTAGGTGGGCGGCCCCCCACCCTCGTGAGAAGGGTGTGGGCCCACTGGTCTTCATCTTTGGCGAGGATTTTTTATTGTTTTTTCTAAGATGTTCCGTGGAGTTTCAGGTCATTCCGAGAATATTTGTTTTCTGCACATAAAACAACACCATGGCAATTCTGCTGAAAACAGCGTCAGTCCAGGTTAGTTCCATTCAAATCATACAAGTTAGAGTCCAAAACAAGGGCAAAAGTATTTGGAAAAGTACATAGGACGGAGACGTATCAACTCCCCCAAGCTTAAACCCTTGCTTGTCCTCAAGCAATTCAGTTGACAAACTGAAAAAAGAAAAACTTTGACAAACTCTGTTTGCTCTTGTTTTTGTAACTATGTCAAGCCAGCATTCAAGTTTTCAGCATAGATCATAACTAACCACATTTGCAATAATTCTCAGGTCTCACAATTACTCACATCAATAGCATAATCAACTAGCAAGCCATAATAATAAATCTTGGATGACAACACTTTCTCAAAACAATCATAATATGATATAACAAGATGGTATCTCGCTAGCCCTTTCTGAGACCGCAAAACATAAATGCAGAGCACCTTTAAAGATCAAGGACTGACTAGACATTGTAATTCATGGTAAAAGAGATCCAATCATAGTCATACCCAATATAAATTAACAGTGATGAATGCAAATGACGGTTGTGCTCTCCAGCTAGTGCTTTTTAATAAGAGGGTGATGACTCAACATAAAAGTAAATGGATAGGCCCTTTGCAGAGGGAAGCAGGGATTTGTAGAGGTGCCAGAGCTCGGTTTTGCAATAGAGATAAATTGTATTTTGAGCGGTATACTTTCATTGTCAACGTAACAACTAAGAGATGGCGATATCTTCCATGCTAAACACATTATAGGCGGTTCCCAAACAGAATGGTAAAGTTTATACTCCCCCTCCACCAACAAGCATCAATCCATGGCTTGCTCGAAACAACGAGTGCCTCCAACATACATCAGGTCCCATGGGGAGTTCTGTTTGCATTTAATTTTGATTTGGTTTGCATAAAGCATGGGACTGGGCTTCCCGGTGACCAGCCATTTTCTCGTGAGTGAGGAGCGGAGTCCACTCCTCTTGAGAATAACCCGCCTAACACGGAAGATAAGGACAACCTTGGTTGATACATGAGCTATTCGAGCATACAAAATAGAATGTTTATTTAAACGTTTAGATTTTGGCACATACAAATTACTTGGAACGGCAGGTATATACCACATATAGGAAGGTATGGTGGACTCATCTGGAATAACTTTGGCGTTTAAGGGATTGGATGCACAAGCAGTATTCCCGCTTAGTACAGGTGAAGGCTAGCAAAAGACTGGGAAGCGGCCAACTAGAGAGCGACAACAGCCATGTACATGCATTAAAATTAATAAACATTGGATGCAAGCATGAGTATGATATAATCTACCATGAACATAAATATCATGAAGGCTGTGTTGATTTTTTTTCAACTACATGCGTGAACATGTGCCAAGTCAAGTCACTTAAATCATTCAAAGGAGGATACCACCCCATCATACCACATCATAATCATCTCAATAGCATGTTGACACACAAGGTAAATCACTATAACTCATAGCTAATCAAGCATGGCACAATAAACTATGATCTCTAATTGTCATTGCAAACATGTTTATTCATAATAAGCTGGATCAAGAATGAGGGACTCGTCATATTTACAAAAACAAAAGAGGTCGAGTTCATACCAACTTTTCTCAAATCAGTCAGTCCATCATATATCATTATAATTGCCTTTCACTTGCACGACTGAACGGTGTGAATAATAATAAGAGTGTACGTGCATTGGACTAAGCTGGAATATGCGAGCATTCAATAAACAGGAGAAGACAAGGCAATATGGGCTCTTGGTTAAATCAACAATAATGCATATAAGACCCACTTCAACAATTTAATTATGGTCTTCTCCTACTGACCCCCAAAGAAAAGAAAAGAAACAAAACTATTTACACGGGAAAGCTCCCAACAAGCAAAAGAAGAACGGGAAATATTTTTGGATTTTCTTTTTAATTATTACTACTACAGCAGAAAAATAAACTACTACTAATTTTTTTGTTTTTTCTTAAGGTTTAGCAAACACACAAGAAGAAAGCAGGAAAAAGAAAATAAACTAGCATGGATATTACAGTGAAAAAGTATGAGCACCGACATCTAGCAAAGAGTGTGTGTGAACATAAATGTAATGTCGGTGAGAAATACGTACTCCCCCAAGCTTAGGCTTTTGGCCTAAGTTGGTCTATGGCCACGGCTGGCCTGGCGGATATCGATAATAATAATTGTTGGGGTCGTACTGTGATGAGGAAAAATAGTTGGGATCATACTATGATGAAGAAGAAGACTCTGACTGCCACTGGCTGACAGTCATCTCTGGAGCCCAAGAATAAACAGATTGTCGTGGAGGTTCATCTTGTGGTTCCTGTTCTGGGGCTGGTGCAGGATTCTTGTAAGCTTGGACGGCAGCCCACGTAACGAGGTAGGGTCCTACAAAATTAAACAAAGAAGGAGCAGGCAGGATAATAGTCTCAGGATGATGTTTGTTAAAGAACAATTGATATTTAAGCTCTCCTGCCCTATTCTTAACAATAAAAACATGTGCCACCATACTTTTATGATCTAAATAAACACGGGGCAGCACCTTTTCTTCCTTCTTAGCATGCCTAATAGGTATGTGCAGCTAGGCGTGTGGCATAGACGCCTCCAAAGATGGGACCCTTAGTACGGTTCATACTTAACCATCTAGCAATAATACCGCCTATACTAAAAGTGTTATCACTGTATATACCATGGTGCAGAATAATTATATCAGGGATACTAAGTTTTCCACTATTTCCGCGTCCAATTAAACAACGACTAGCAAATAATTCAAAGTAGCGTAAAACAGGAAAATGTATGCTAGTGATTCATGCATCGGAAACCTTTCTAGTTTCTCCTACTGTGATAGTATCAATAAACCCAGCCACATCATCATGATGTGGTTCTTCTGTCTTGCCCTCAAAAGGGATTAAACAAATCCGACAGAAATCATAGCGACATCTCCTTATCCTCATCATATAAATGAAACTCCACCGTAGGTGGTGAGTTCCTAGAATGAAAATGAAAGTTTTGCACAAAAGTATTTGTGAGTAAGAGATACTGATCGCATTGGTCGTGGAGGAAAGCGGTGAGGCCTGCATTGTGAGCCAATTCATGAAAATCTTCGTAGATACCGGCTGCTCTCAAGAAATCTTCAGAAGGCCATTCACACGCCCGAATCTCCGCGGTGCGCGACAAATTATACTTAGGCTTTGGTGCCTTTTCCTTCGAGCTTTGGCTCGATGAGCCCCTCAAAAATCTCCTCATTATTTTTCTGAAATAATCTGAAATTTTTAGTAACTTCAAACAAAAGTGAACCAACTTTAATAAAACTGATAGCAACTACTCCTACAAGTGCCTAGAGCCTATATCAAGCATTAGAACTACTTAGAACCATATAAATTTGACATGCAAGCTCAAGAACATGGTCACCTATGCAGCACAAATTTGCAAAGAATAAAGCACTAGAACAAAAACTAATTGGACCAATGGAGGAGTCACATACCAAGGAACAATCTCCCCAAGCAGATTTGCGAGAGGTGCTTTGAGCAAGGAGATCGAAAATCACGGCAAAAGTGGCTGGAACTCGTGCTTGAGTTGGTTTTTCGGGTTTGTGTGAGACAGAGGAAGAAGATGGGTGCTGGGATAAGTGGAGGAGGGCCACCATGGGCCCATGAGGTAGGGGGGCACGCCCTAGGGGGAGCGCCCACCACCCTCGTGGCCAGGTGGCAGCTCCTCCCGCGGTAATTTTTGCACAGTAAATCCTCAAATATTCCCGAAAAAATCATATTAAATTGGCATGTAATTCTGAGGACTTTTATTTTCGGGATATTTTTATATTGCACGGATAAGTCAGGAAACAGACAGAAAATACTATTTTTACTTTATTTAATATAAATAACAGAAAGTAAAAGTGGGGTACAGAAGTTTGTGCTTCTAGTTTCATCCATCTCATGCTCATCAAAAAGAATCCACTAACAAGGTTGATCAAGTCTTGTTAACAAACTCATTCCGATAATCATGAAACCGGAGAAACTTCGAATAACACTAAGTGACCTCAACAGGGATATGCACATCCCCAATAATAAGAATATCATATTTCTTCTTGACAGTAGGAAGAGGAAATTCAAAACCTCCAAATATAATCGATGGAATTTTTCCAATAGAGTTGATACTATGAACTTGAGGTTGTTTCCTCGGAAAGTGTACCGTATGCTCATTACCATTGACATGAAGTGACATTGCCTTTGTTGCAATCAATAACAGCTCCTGCAGTATTAAGAAAAGGTCTTCCAAGAATAATAGACATACTATCATCCTCGGGAATATCAAGTATAACAAAGTCCGTTAAGATAGTAACGTTTGCAACCACAACAAGCGCATCCTCACAAATACCGACATGTATAGCAGTTGATTTATCAGCCATTTGCAAAGATATTTCAGTCGGTGTCAGCTTATTCAAGTCAAGTCTACGATATAAAGAGAGAGGCATAACACTAACACCGGCTCCAAGATAACATAAAGCAGTTTTAATATAATTTCTTTTAATGGAGCAAGGTATAGTAGGTACTCCGGGATCTCCAAGTTTCTTTGGTATTCCACCCTTAAAAGTATAATTAGCAAGCATGGTGGAAATTTCAGCTTCTGGTATCTTTCTTTTATTAGTAATGATATCCTTCATATATTTAGCATAAGGATTTGTTTTGAGCACATCAGTTAATCGCATACGCAAAAAGATTGGCCTAATCATTTCAGCAAATCACTCAAAATCCTCGTCATCCTTTTTCTTGGATGGTTTCGGAGGAAAGGGCATGGGTTTCTGAACCCAAGATTCCCTTTCTTTACCATGTTTCCTAGCAACAAAGTCTCTTTTATCATAACGTTGATTCTTTGATTGTGGGTTATCAAGATCAACAGCAGGTTAAATTTCTACATCATTATCATTACTAGGTTGAGCATCATCATGAACATCATCATGAATATTTTTACTAGGTTCATGTTCATTGCCAGATTGTGTTTCAGCATCAGACATAGAAATATCATTTGGATTATCAAGTGGTTCAGCAATAGGTTCACTAGAAGTTTGCACAGTTCTATCATTTTTCTTCTTCTTCTTTTTAGAATAACTAGGAACATCAATATTATTTCTTTGAGAATCTTGCTCGATTCTCTTAGGGTGGCCTTCAGGATACAAAGGTTCCTGAGTCATTCTACCAGTTCTAGTAGCCACTCTAACGGCATAATCATTTTTCTTACTATTCATTTCATCAAGCACTTCTTTTTTAGCCTTAAGTACTTGTTCTACTTGAGTGGTAACCATAGAAGCATGTTTGCTAACAAGTTTAAGTTCACCTTTAATATTAGCCATATAATCACCCAAGCGTCTAATCATATAAGCATTTTCTTTTAATTGTCTACCAAAATAAGCATTGAAGTCGTCTTGCTTAAACATAAAGTTATCAAACTCATCCAAGCACTGACTAGCAATTTTAGTAGGAGGGATCTCAGCTTTATCATATCTACAGAGAGAATTTACCTTTACTACCTGTGTTGGGATATCAGGATCAGGAGGTTCTTCAGTAAATAAAGAATTGAGAACATATGTTTCTTCAACAGGCGGTATATTAAGACCATGTATTTCTTCAATAGGAGGTAAATTCTTAACGTCTTCAGCTTTAATACCTTTTTCTTTCATAGATTTCTTTGCCTCTTGCATATCTTCGGGACTGAGAAATAGAATACCTCTCTTCTTCAGAGTTGGTTTAGGAATAGGTTCAGTAATTGGAGCAGGAGTTGGCTCAGGAGGTGCCCAATTATTTTCATTTGTCAACATATTATTCAATAGAATTTCAGCTTCATCCGGTGTTCTTTCCCTCAAAAGAGAACCAGCACAACTATCCAGGTAATCTATGGAAGCATCGGTTAGTCCATTATAAAAGATATCAAGTATTTCAGGTTTCTTAAGAGGATGATCAGGTAAAGCATTAAGTAACTTGAGAAGCCTCCCCCAAGCTTGTGGGAAACTCTCTTCTTTAATTTGCACGAAGTTGTATATTTCCCTCAAAGCAGCTTGTTTCTTATGAGCAGGGAAATATTTAGCAGAGAAGTAATAAATCATATCCTAGGGACTACGCACACAACCAGGATCAAGAGAATTAACCATATCTTAGCATCACCCTTTAATGAGAATGGAAATATTTTGAGTATATAAAAGTAACGCGATCTCTCATCATTAGTGAACATGGCAGCTATATCATTTAACTTAGTAAGATGTGCCACAACAGTTTCAGATTCATAGCCATAAAACGGATCAGATTCAACCAAAGTAAGTATATCAGGATCAACAGAGAATTCATAATCCTTATCAGGAACACATATAGGTGAAGTAGCAAAAGCAGGGTCGGGTTTCATTTTATCTCTAAGTGATTCTTTGTTCCATTTAATTAATAACCTCTTAATCTCATATCTATCCTTGCAAGCTAAAACAGCGACAGAAGATTCCATATCAAAAAGATAGCCCTCAGGAATAACAGGCATATTTTCATCATCACTATCATCATCGTATTCAGATTCAATAATTTCTTTTTCTCTAGCCCTAGCAATTTGTTCATCAAGAAATTCACCAAGGGGCACAGTAGTATCAGGCATAGAAGCAGTTTCATCATAAGTATCATGCATAGCAGAAGTGGCATCATCAATAACATGCGACATATTAGAACGAATAGCAGAAGCAGGTGTAGGTGTCGCAAACTTACTCATAACAGAAGGTGAATCAAGTGCAGAGCTAGATGGCAGTTCGTTACCTTCCCTCGTAGTTGAGGGATAGATCTTGGTTTTTGGATCTCTCAAGTTCTTCATAGTGTCCACTAGATATAAATCCCAGGTGAGTCAAAGAATAGAGCTATACTCCCCGGCAACGGCACAAGAAATTAGTCTTGATAACCCACAAGTATAGGGGATCGCAACAACTTTCAAGGGTAGAGTATTCAACCCAAATTTATTGATTCGACACAAGGGGAGCCAAAGAATATTCTCAAGTATTAGCAGCTGATTTGTCAATTCAACCACACCTGCAAACTTAGTATCTGCAGCAAAGTGTTTAGTAGCACAATAATATGATAGTGGTGGTAGCGGCAACAAAAGTAAAGACAGCAAAAGTAATGTTTCTGGTATTTTGTAGTGATTGTAACAGTAGCAGCGGGAAGGTAAATAAGCATAAACCAGTATATGGAAAACTCGTAGGCACCGGATCAGTGATGGATAATTATGCCAGATGCGGTTCATCATGTAACAGTCATAACATAGGGTGACACAGAACTAGCTCCAATTCATCAATGTAATGTAGGCATGTATTCTGTATATAATCATACGGGCTTATGGAAAAGAACTTGCATGACATCTTTTCTCCTACCCTCCCGTGGCAGCGGGATCCTATTGGAAACTAAGGGATATTAAGGCCTCCTTTTAATAGAGAACCAGAACAAAGCATTAGCACATAGTGAATACATGAACTCCTCAAACTATGGTCATCATCGGGAGTGGTCCCGATTATTGTCACTTCGGGGTTGCCGGATCATAACACATAGTAGGTGACTATAGACTTGCAAGATAGGATCAAGAACTCACATATATTCATGAAAACATAATAGGTTCAGATCTGAAATCATGGCACTCGGGCCCTAGTGACAAGCATTAAGCATAGCAAAGTCATAGCAACATCAATCTCAGAACATAATGGATACTAGGGATCAAACCCTAATAAAACTAACTCGATTACATGATAAATCTCATCCAATCCATCACCGTCCAGCAAGCCTATGATGGAATTACTCACGCACGGCGGTGAGCATCATGAAATTGGTGATGGAGGATGGTTGATGATGACGACGGCGACGAATCCCCCTCTCCGGAGCCCCGAACGGAACCCCAGATCAGCCCTCCCGAGAGGTTTTAGGGCTCGGCGGCGGCTCCGTATCGTAAAACGCGATGATTTCTTCTCTCTGATTTTTTCTCTCCGAAAGCAAATATATAGAGTTGGAGTTGGCATCGGAGGGCATCCAGGGGGCCCACGAGGTAGGGGGGCGCCCCCCACCCTCGTGAGAAGGGTGTGGTCCCCCCGGTCTTCATCTTTGGCGAGGATTTTTTATTGTTTTTTCTAAAATGTTCCGTGGAGTTTCAGGTCATTCCGAGAATATTTGTTTTCTGCACATAAAACAACACCATGGCAATTATGCTGAAAACAGCGTCAGTCCGGGTTAGTTCCATTCAAATCATACAAGTTAGAGTCCAAAACAAGGGCAAAAGTGTTTCGAAAAGTAGATACT
>NC_041386.1:421090574-421127558 GCF_002162155.2 Triticum dicoccoides | reverse complement strand
GCGGGAGGCCGGCGACAACCCCATCTAGATTAGCGATGGCGGCAGCCGGACGTTGCGGCCTTGCTCCAGGCGCGACGAGAGCTCGGGGCACGCAATTGTCGTTGCTCGTCTCCGGAGTCTCATAGAGCTCGGGAGAACCGCTGGACTCCGAAAAGTCGCTACTGTTGGAGCAGCCGCGAGCAGGGCACGCCTCATCCTGGCGCTCCCCTTCGGGGAACACTCCAAGCGGCGACCCTCTGCGTCAAAGACCTTGAAGAACAGTGTGGAGGCGTCATCGTACTCGAAGTGGATCGCGAGGGCGCCCTCCACACGGCAAACCCGCACGACCTCGCCCCAGCCGTGGGCCATGAAGGTCTTGTCGGTGGAGACTGCTTCAACCTCTGCTTCGGTCACCGGAGCATCGCAGTCAGCACGCTGCAACCAGAGCTCAAGAGGCCCCCTCGGTGGCATCACCTCAGAAAAGAAGTGCGAGAAGCGGATCCAGGAGCTTGGGGCCATCGCCGCCCATAACACGAGCTCGCGTGAGGAGTCCACGGCGTGGACTCCAGGAGCGACGACGCTCGTCGCCGCAGCGCATCAACCTTGGCCGCGGTGCACGCACCAGCGCTCGTCGCTCCTTCCTCCCGAGCCCTCGGCTTGGGCGTACAAGGGCAGCAGATACCCAGGAGGAGGCCGCTCGCATAAAGGCCTCATCACCACCTGCATCTCCGCAGTGTTGCAGCGGTGGACCGACCTCTTCTTCGGCGGGAGCAGCGCTGGCACGTCGAGGGGAACCTTTCCTTTCTCCTCAGCCGAAAACCTACACATCGACGCCATTGAAGTTGCTGCTATCGGTGGAGTAGAGGAAGAAAAAGCAAGCGGAATGGGAAGACAAGGGTGACGAGGGCTCTGCCCCCTCCCCATTTATAGCAGGAGAAGGCCAACCAGCACCTCCATGATCACATGTAATGATGCCTTTCCTTGCATGTCGCAGGGACTTGTCAAGTCGGGCAGTTGCTGAGGCAGCGTGAGAAAGTGGAGACGCCCACGTCCAATCAACCGCCACGCGTCAACCGAGGCTGGAGGCTTTTGGGGCCCATGGCGCTCCATGATTGATCCTTTGGCTTCGCCTCAAAGCCAAGACCGAGCGAGCCTTGGGCCCGGGGGCTACTGTCGGCTTTCTGGGAACGGGGGTACCCAAACTTTCCTGCCTGCGGCCCACAGTGTGGCTGGGCTGGCAGGTTTGTACGTCCCATCTTCATCGACGAGGCATTCAAGACACTCGTGAGGGGCCAAGCCTCGCGAGGCGGACGGCGCAAGACCTCCTCAGGAGCGACCTCGCCAGGTAGGCTCGCGAGGGGCGGAGAGATCAAGGCAAGGCAAACCTCGCGAGATCCTCGTGACGTGAGCCATGACGATCAAGACCAGGCGGGCACCAGCACGCGCAGTGTCCTTGTTTCCCCTTTGGTACCAAGGGGGCAAGCGCAGGCGCGGAGTACCGAGGCATCAAGCAAAGGTTTCCATATTGGTGCAATAAGACCAAAACCAGAAGGACGGCAAGACGGAGGTCACCATGGAGCCCAAGACGGAGTCATCACCAGAACCTTTGCCAGGCGATGACCACCTTTTGTCAGGATAACTTGTACTAGCTGTCCCCTTTCGAATTGGCCGTTGTTGGCTCCCTTCCCGCTCAATATTTTTGGAGAGGACCAAGGCCTATATAAGTAGAACTAGCCACCACAGTGGGGGAGGACGGACCTGAGCGGATCCAAGATCATCCACCCACACAAGTTCACCAGGCACAAGAACACCTCAACCTCAGCAGGCTGTTCTTCCCCTTGTACTGTTCATCATCAGCCCAAGAGGCAATCCACCACCACCACACTAGAGTAGGGTATTACACCACAACGGTGGCCCAAACCAGTATAAATCTTGTGTCTTTCTGTGTTCTGAATTCATCGAGTTCATTCGCAAGATCTTAGAGAGCAAGGGCGTGGATCGATAGGGAGAAAACCTTCGCACGCACCTCAGTGTTCAAACCTCAAGGGTTTGCTGGAACCTGTGATCCAACAATCTTCACTATTACTACAGCCTCCGGGTTAAAACCAGAACTTTTCAAGAAGGCAATCTGGTGCTTCGGCTCATCCAGGATCAGATTGATATGCACAAGTTATCCCCACCCTGGGAAGGACCATTTGTGGTCAGCAATAATCTAAACAATGGGTCATATTACCTTGTCGATGTCCGAGACCACAAGGACTCACGCATGTCCGAGGAGGAGACCCACCAGCCTTGGAATATTGCTCAACTTAGGCCATACTACACTTGAGCAACAGGCTCTCCTTATGTACATATTTAGACAATGTATATATTATGATTGATATAATAAACTGGCATCCTTGCTAAAGCAGGGCTTCTGTCGTTCTCTTAAATGAGTTTTTGGTTATCGAAGGCTTCCGGCTTAGGTATGAAGTTATGATTTCCTCTTGATCCGGCTGTCAAGCCAATATTATCATATTATAAGAGCACAGCTCTGGTTACTTTGGTAATCCGGCTATCAAGCCCATATTATAAGAGCACACCTCTGGTTACTTTGGTAATCTGGCTATCAAGCCCATATTATAAGAGCACAGCTTTGGTTACTTCAGTAATCCGGCTGTCAAACCCATGTTATAGGAGCACAGCTCTGGTTACTTCAGTAATCCGACTATCAAGCCCATATTATAAGAGCATAGTTCTGATTACCTTGGAAATCCGGCTATCAAGCCAATATTATAACTTCATATGAGCATAATCTCTGATCTACATGGAGGCTTAATGCCGGGATTACAGGGACCAAAGAGAGTCTGTTGCACAGCACAACTCAAACATAGGTACCCCGTGGGCACAGTCCACATAATCACTTGGGGGCTTGGTCATATTCGAACCATAGCTACACCTCTTTATTGGCGTAAGGCCACCAGGGAAATCACTTGGGGGCTTGGTCGTATTCGAACCATAGCTACACCTATTGATAGGCATAAGGCCACAAGGGAAATCACTTGGGGGCTTGGTCGTATTCGAATCATAGCTACACCTCTTGTAGGCATAAGGCCACTAGGGAAATCACTTGGGGGCTTCGCCGTATTTGAACCATAGCTACACCTCTTGATAGGCATAAGGCCACCAGGGAAATCATTTGGGGGCGTTGGTCGTATCCGAACCATAGCTTAAACCCTCTTGATCAGTGCAACACCACAATTATGACTATTTAAATCTTTCTTGATTTTTCCGTTTATAATGCTTTATGAGTATAATTTATCTATGCTTGTTAACCTGGCCTGGCCTTTGATTATAAGTCAGCAGCAAGTGAAAAACTATTGCCCGGTGTTTATTGATCCGGCCTGGGCCCATTCATAAACTGACGAACAGGTGATGATTACCAGTATTCAAGTTATGGGCTATCACCCTTATTTTATCGGCTTGCTGAACTAGCAGTGTGATAAAATATCACAGGTTTGGTATATCTTACATTGTGTATGGTTATTTTTATGCCTAGCCATGGTTACAAACTATGTTATTGGGCAATATAACCTGTCTAGCGGTACACTGCTAGGACATTTTTTTATTAATTACAGGAGTAGATTCCATGGTGCTAAAGTATCATAAGCAAACATAGCATATATATTAACATGGCGGATTAATAGTGTCATGCAAAGTAAATATGCACGATGGCATAACAGACCCAGCGTTTAAACTAGCCTATTACAAGGCGGTTTGATGCCCATAAGAACAATTGTTTCAAACAAGTCTTGCAGAAGGAAGAAGCTAAACCGGCTACCGGTTTATGAATCTTGATCGAGCTGGCTAGAAGGTTTTGGATCATCCTGCGCCGGTTCACCCTCCTCTTCTCTACCCAGTTGCTGGAAGTCATTGGTTGACCAATAGGTCCCAGTTAAGGCTCTGAATACAACTTCATCGCTTATAAGTGAGGAGGGTTCAACATGAGGAGCATAAATATGCTTACGGATTGGCGGAATAAGATCCGGAGCATTGCAACTTGGCAGGTTAACCTTCTTGTTGTTGGCATCATAAATCGCCTGATAATGTGATAGATCAGTTTCTTCAGCCATTTTGCTAGCCAATGGATGCATCTCCCTTGTCAAAGCTCTAAGGTCATCATTATCAAAATCTGACCCGTCCTCTTTTATGCTTGGATAGCCGTTTCCAAGATCGGCCAGGTCAAGATCAGAGATCCAGGCTTTGGCTCGAGTCAATGCGGTAAGAGCACCCACCCTTGCTGCTGATCTCTTCAGCTCCTCAATCCGAGCAGGCATCACAACTAGCCTTACCAACGTATCCTTGATCAAGGTTGGGGCGATTTATCATGAGAGGTTGTGCAGATGACCCGTTGTACGCCGGTATATAGCTGATCTATAAATGTATAGGCAGCTTTCAAGCTTCGACGCATGTCCGAGCCAAGATGAGCAACACGACTCCCTGCGTCGACAAAAATACAGGTAAACCGGCAGTCTATTTGATAATACATGTTTACAGTTTGTGAAGACGATTACTTACCAAAGACAGTAGTAGTCATGGCATTTATCTGCTACTTCAAGCCAGTTAACTCCTCCACGACCGGATTAAGAGCCGCTTCAGCGTCCTCAGCCTTCTTTAGCAGAGTGGTTTTCTCTGAATCCCAGCTTGCCTGCTCACTTTTAAAGCTCTCCTTCAGTTTTTCCATAGCTGCTAAAGCGTTGGTCAATTCTTCTTTGCCCTTGGAAGTCTCGGCTTGTTGAGTTTTGATATTTCCTGGAAGGTCGGCAACTTGGGTTTCCTTTTTTCTAAGCTCAACCTTCAAGAGGTATGCAATTTGTCAGTTGGCAGTATACATTTGAAGTCCCAAGCACATGACAAGTCATACACTTGGCACTTGGGGGCTAATGGCTATTGCTTCTTCTCCGAAATTATTACAAGGTCCCAAGCACATGACAAGTCATATACTTGGCACTTGGGGACTAATGTATATTTGCTGAAGTTAAAGAGTATGGATTTTGCTGCCATCAATCAGCTTGGTGGTTCATCAGTTTACACAGATTTGTACATGAATGTTGAGTTTGATAGTAAAAGACTCGGTTCATCTTGGACAGATAAACTGGTCCTTAGGGGTTACACAGGGAAAGTTGATGTATTTTCTACAAAGTCCCTGTTCATATCAGTACTATAAACCGGCCCTTGGGGACTACTGGAGTTGGTAGAACTAACCCGATTATAAGGGAAGAGTAGTTATACAGAAATCTGCTGTGTTTACCTCATATCGCTCCTTCATCATGTTCAATAACCCGGCTTCATAATCATGACTGTTATATAGCCGGTTTAAAAATCCAGAGTGGATATCTTGGGTGCTAAGATGGGCATAACTTTCCAGATCCACCTTCCACTTTCCCTTGTCTATAGTAGAAAATTCTTCTTTGGCGCTATGTTTTGATAGAGCAGTGGGGTTGCCGGGGGCTGTGTAGCTGACGCCACTAACGACAACATTGTTTGTTTTATCATCAACAACTTTGGTTGGGCTTGGCGGATTATCGTCATGAGCCATCAGATCAATTTCCACTTGCTCAACAAAGGTGTGATGATCTTGTGCTGGTGGATCATCAAGGGCAGCATCAGTATTTGGTTCACACGGTTCTGGAGCCTTTTCTGGGTCAGCTGTTGTGTCAGCATCAGCTGGTTTATTCAACTTGGACTTTTTGTTGGGTCTAGATTTGGCTCTGAAATGAATGGAAATAAAGGTTAGTATATTAAGCAGGCGCAAGGTATAAAGGATTAGTTTTGTATGCTTACCCAGGCACAATTTTAAGGGGTGGAAGTTGTGTCCCTGTTGACTCGCCAGAAGATGAATGAGATGTTCCCTGATAGTTTGAATCAAACGGATTAAGAGGTTGTCGGAAATATCCTGCCTTGGGATAAGATGGGTCAGGAATAGGTGAAACCTCTGAGTGACATTTACGAACCGGTGTGTTCGGTAAACCGGACGAGGTAACCACCGGGCCACTATGCCGGGTTGTGCGGCGAGCTTCATGTTGCTGCTTCTTCAAAAGAAACTTTGGATCCAGATAAGCATGAGGGTGTGAAAATCTTACTTTCTGGTTTGCTCGAAGGGTCTTTTTTGTTGGCAGAGGGTCTGAACCGGAGGAAAGAATAATTACCTCTACATCATCAGCCCGGCTAGCCTCAGCGTCATCCTGATAATGGTCATTGTCAATGAGGTGTATGAAAAAGGAGCCAAGAGAATCAAGTTCTACCTCTGATTCTGGGTTATCAGGATCATCATCGATGTTCAGCTCGGCAGACTCAGTGGTTTTCTTCTTGGCAGACCTTTTGATGACCTTGGTCTTGCGGTGAGGCAACTTGGCCGGTTTATCCTACGGTTTCTTCTTCCAGAACGAATCATCACCCCGTCGAAGATTGACAAAAATTATAAGGAAATATAAAAAAGGGGAATGGATAAAAAAGAGTTATGTGATTCTTACTGCTGGCGGTATATTGGAAACGCAGAAAGGACTAAGCCCTATTTTACTGCAGACAGCCACCGGTTCATCCAGTATTTTCTTGACAGCTTCAATAATTTCAGCGTCAGTTAGCTGAATGTCAGTGTGCCGTTGAGGGTCTTTCAAATCCCCTGTGTACTCACACACAAAACTGGGGCGACGACTTAAAGGTAAAATGCCCCAAGATATCCAGCAGTGAACGAAATCAATGCCTGTTAAACCATTAGCCACAAAGGCTCTGAGCTTTGAAAGTTGTGGTGAATATTTGGCCCGTTCTTTCGCAGTCAGCCTTTGGCGAAATGGATGTGTATTGGTAAGCCGGTGAGCACGATAACCCGGCAGAGGATTATCATCATCTGGAGATGTGTCTCATCAATAGAACCAAGTCTGATTCCAGTCTTTGGGGTGACTATGATGCTTGGCGCGAGGGAAGCTGACATCTTTCCTTTTCTTAACTGAAACCCCACCAAGTTCAGTATTGGGCCCATCTATAAATTTAGTATGGCGGTTTAAATAGAAGAAGTCTCTGAACAGTTCAATGGTCAGCTCTTCTTGCAAATAAGCCTCGCAAAACACTTGAAAATTACAAATATTGGACATAGAGTTAGGTCCAATATCTTGAGGGTGGAGTTGGAAACTAGCAAGCACATCACAATTTTTTTTGGTCTGTGAGGTTAAAAACCGCGGCTCAGATGATCAAAAAACACAACTACTTCGCCATCCTTGGGCGTAGGAGGATTTTCTGGACCGGGGGCTCTCCAATGGATTGCACTCTGTTCGGGTAAAGCGCCAGTTGCAACACATCCGTTCAGATCTTCTTCCGTAATCCGGGACAGAACCCAGTTGCAAGCTTAAAAAGACTTGGCCATTTCTTTGACAACCTGAAGAAGGTTTGTGCCGGTTTAAGATTCATGGTTGACAAGCATAAAGCGTTGCAGGTTAAGAGATGGAAAGTGTTAAAGCATGCGAAATTGTTAAACCGGATATTGGTGTTTTCAGAAGTACAATGATAAGCGATTGGCGGTTTAAGAAGGAACTAATGGGACCTAGCGGGTTATCATTTTCTAAAGTTAAACCGCCTATATTGATATTGAAGATACAGATCTGAAATAAGTGATGGGAAAAAGTTTCACAAGTTGGCACAATAATTTGGGATCTACCATGGGTCAGAAAATGAAACTTTATTCAGACCTAAATATGGATACCGAAGCAGTTGATAAAGGTTCAGATTGGAGTTTCTGCTTAAACGAGATGCATTGATGAAAAAAGAAGGACTACGGCCATCGCCATACATGTTGAATACTGAGGTTTGAATCAAAAATCATTGCACAGTAACGAACGCTGATGAACAACGATGAACGTTGAAACCCTAAAGACAGATCTAGGGGGGAACAAAGGGAAGCTTACTGGTGTTGAGGAAAAAGCGGAGAGGTGTCGCGATTCTCTAGTGCATTCAAGGTGATGCAGCGGCCAAGGTCGAAGCAGCGGCGAAGTACGACGGCGGCGGCGAGTTCGAAGCGTTGGGGTGACGCGAGGAAGACGATGAGATGAGGAGGCACGAGGGGAAAAATGAAAATGACCCCCAACCCTATTTATAAGGTGAATGGATAAGTGGCAGGGGCAGGAATCGAGGAGGTTGTAAAACGGATCTGTAGATATGCAGATGCCTCGATTTTTGGAGATTCATTAAAGGAGATACATTAAAATATTTGGGTCCTATAAAGAGTTAATGGCAGAGGACGTCATGGCGGATTTTCATGATATTGAAGATGATGTCAGGGTGAGTTACAAGGCTTTCGTGAAGATGTTGAAGAAGGATTTTTCTTAAGTACTGAAGATTGACATGAACGAGTTCAAATCAATCTGGGGCCTAATGTTGGGATATAACTATTGAGTATAAACTGCGCAGGAGGGGCCGGATTATACTCATAGTAAGTTGTTCCTATCAAAGCCCACGAGGACAAGGAGTACGGCGCTTTACGAAGGAGAGTGAACAGGAAGGCCCAAGGCCCAAAGGCTGATTATGGCCTGTAGATGTAAACCGCCATAAGATGTATAACTTGTGTTGTAAGATAGGAAAGGTAGAAAACGAGCCGGACACGTCTATGAGCCGGCCGGGACACTGTAAACCGTCGGGCGTCAACCTGTGCATATAAAGGGACGACCCGGTGATGGTTTAGGGACAAGAAAACAAGAGATCGAGAGCCGGGTCAAGGGTATTCGCCCCCCGTTCATTGAAACCCTAGCAATACCAACTACAAAGTGGACTAGACTTTTACCTTCATCGTAAGGGGCCGAACCAGTATAAACCCCCGAGTCCTTTGCCCTGTTTAACCCCTTTAAGCTAACCTCAACGCGATGGCTCCACGACTAAGTCCTCACACTAGGACATCTGTCGTGACGTTTCCATGACACTTATAGTTCATCTCATTCAAAATTAATTATTTATTATAAAAAAGTTAATGTATTTTAAGATTCATGGAGTTGTGTGTTGTAAAGCATAAATTAAAAACAAATAATAGCAACTCATCTAGGAAAAATGTCTGGGAAATTATTATACGAAAGATTCTAGAACAAAGGAGAAGTGCTTGTGTTTTGAGGTTTGTGCATTATGCTTAAGTTCAACCATGGAGTCTTCTAGATTGTACATGTGGCAGAATCTGGTGGAATGTAGATGATATCCAATGACCAGTAGTGCTCGGATATGCCATATCTACACCGTCGGATTGGCTTCATCCAACGACCATCTTTCAAAGTTATTCGCACACTATATAGGGGTATAGATATAGACCATTTATTTGAATTTGTGATAATGTGTGGTTTTTGTAGGTCAGGGCTAAATACTTGTCATAATGTAGGGGGCGAGGCACTATACTTTGTGTGATAAACACAATGTACATATAGAACATGGTTTTGATTATGAATATCTAGTTAGTACATCAAATGTACTATTATTTGGAATCAACACCAGGTGTATTCAAAATTTTGAATTCGAGTTCATATAGTACACATAGTTCATATCTATCTCTCTAGTAATCATGTGGTGTGTTGTTAAGATAATATATGAATGATGGTTTAACTTGGCAACAATCATGATTGTAGATTCTTATTCAAATAGAGATGAATTCAAATTTAGTTCGAATTGCAGCGGTAGTATAGACATTTGGAATGCACTAAAGTGTTCGTATGAGTAGGTTACATGCATTATATAGCGAACAAAAAAATTAATTGGACATAACATAGATTCATAGCTTTGAATAGCATTTGTACAGTAAAACAGGACAAGACTCTCTCTTTGTGTGGTGCGAATAGTTTTATTTGTTCGTTGAGGGAAGTGCGAGCTGATTTGGTTCATACATTAGTACACGTGATCTTGTTCGTAAATTTCAATCCACGCCTTGTTACCCCGAAATTTCAGATATCATGCTCCCAAAACTCGCGCCTTCACAACCCGCGCCTTTCTATCCTGAAATGACAACACGCACGAAAACTCCCTCCAGCTACCAACTCCTGACACGTGAAGTCCTCCTTCTAACCTTGAGCCGAAATGGACGCTAGCTCAAATCGGTGGGGGTACTTTCATAACACACCCTACATTTGGACAAGCGCGTCCCTAAGTCATGGTTCCCCCTCCCATCACCTCCTTTCCGCCATTCAAAAACCCAGGCCGCCATAACCTCTCTGCTCCAGTCGCGAAACCCCACCCTCCGCCGCCCGCCATCCCACTGTGGCCCAACCGGAGCCTCTTCCTCGACGACGTCATCCACCACAACAGCTTGACGTCCCTCATCCACCACCCCGGACGAGGATCCGTCGTCGATCTTGTCGTCCCGCCGGTTCAGTCACGCCATCCTCCACCTCCAAGGAGTTGCTCCGATCATCGCCTCTTCTATCGCGGCTGCTCCATGCCCACATTGCTACCTTAACTTGCTCCACCGGAACCGCAGTATCCTCACCGACTCCTCGGACGATGCCGAGGCCTACTCGGCACCACCAAAGAGGTTGTACACTCATCGCATCACACCTTCTCCTTAACTTGACCTCCCGGTGACGCTGGTGCTTGATCTCGCTCCCATATGGCGCGGCTATCTCATAGTTGGCGCCGCCGCCGACATCTCCATGGCGGCTCTCCCTCAGTGTGAGGCTCCCTTGGCGATGGCACCCATTCCAGCCGGAGCTGCTGCTCCGCCTCTCGCTCGCTCACGCTGCTACTCTGCTACTACTGTTATGGCTCTTACTCACTGCGCTGCTGCTGCTCCGGCTCTTGCTCGTTCGCGCTGCTCCTCTGCTCTTCCCCTCGCTCGTGCTGCTGCTCTCCTCTTGCTCTCACTTGCACTGATGCTGCTACATGGGCTGCTGCAGGTACACGAGTTGCTGCTCTGGCTCTAGTTCACGCTGGTACTCTAGGCGCTGCTGCTTCGGCCGCTATCTGCTACTGTGTTCCCTGTCGGTCACCTGCTGATTTAGATCACGGTTTCTCTACTACTATTGCTCAAGTGGCCTAAACTACACGTTAAGTGCATCTCTGCTACCAGTGCATTTAGTTTCAACAGTAACATTCAGATTCCACAGTGAATTTCAGTTTCGATAGTTAAGTTCAGAGTCAACAGTTTTTATCTCATCTGTTGTAGTCAGGTGTTTTTTGGTGATGTACATTTTACATCTACCACTGATATGTCTCCAACGTATCTATAATTTTTGATTGTTCCATGCTATTATATTACCTATTTTGGATGTTTGATGGGCTTTAATATACCTTTTTATATAATTTTGGGACTAAACTACTAACCAAAGGCCAGTGCAAATTGCTGTTTTTTTGCCTATTTCAGTGTTTCGCAGAAAAGGAATATCAAACAGAATCCAAATGGCATGAAACCTTCGGGAGAGTTATTTTTGGAACAAACATGATCCAGGAGACTTGGAGTGGACGTCAAGAAAGATGCAAGGAGGCCACGAGGAAGGAGGGCGCGCCTAGGGGGGTAGACGCGCCCCCACCCTCATGGGCCCCTCGCAGCTCCACCGACCTACTTCTTCCTCCGATATATACCCACACACCCCGAAAACATTAGAGAGCACCACAAAACCATATTTCGACCGCCGCAACCTTCTATACCCATGAGATCCCACATTGGGGCCTTTTCCAGCGCTTCGCCGGAGGGGGAATCTATCACAGAGGGCTTATACATCAACACCATAGCCTCTCCGATGATGTGTGAGTAGTTTACCATAGACCTTTGGGTCCATAGTTATTAGCTAGATGGCTTCTTCTCTCCCTTTGGATCTAAATACAAAGTTCTCCTCGATTCTCTTCGAGATCTATTCGATGTAATTCTTTTTGCAGTGTGTTTGTCGAGATCTGATGAATTGTGGGTTTATGATCAAGATTATCTATGAACAATATTTGATTCTTCTCTGAAATATTTTATGCATGATTTAATATCTTTGCAAGTCTCTTCAAATTATCAGTTTGGTTTTGCCTACTAGATTGATCTTTCTTGCAATGGGAGAAGTGCTTAGCTTTGGGTTCAATCTTGCGGTGTCCTTTCCCAGTGACAGCAGGGGCAGCAAGGCACGTATTTTATTGTTGCCATCGAGGATAAAAAGATGGGGTTTATATCATATTGCTTGAGTTTATCCCTCTACATCATGTCATCTTACCTGATGCATTACTCTGTTCTTATGAACTTAATACTCTAGATGCATGTTGGATAGTTGTTGATGTGTGGAGTAATAATAGTAGATGCAGAATCGTTTCTGTCTACTTGTCACAGATGTGATGCCTATGTACATGATCATGCCTAGATATTCTCATAATTATGCGCTTTTCTATCAATTGCTCGACATTAATTTGTTCACCCACCGTAGAATTTGCTATCTTGAGAGAAGCCACTAGTGAAACCTATGGCCCCTGGGTCTATCTTCCATCATACTATTTTCCTATCCACTTGCTATTTGTATCATTGTTTATATTGCAATCTTTATTTTCCAATCTATACAATAAAATTACCAAAAATATTTATCTTATTATCTCTATCAGATCTCACTTTTATAAGTTACCATGAAGGGATTGACAACCCCTTTATCGTGTTGGTTGCGAGGTTCTTGTTTATTTGTGTAGGTACGAGGGACTTGCGTGTAATATCCTACTGGATTGATACCTTAGTTCTCAAAAACTGTGGGAAATACTTATGCTACTTTGCCGCATCACCCTTTCCTCTTCAAGGGAAAACCAACACATGCTCAAGAGGTAGCAAGAAGAATTTCTGGCACCGTCGCCGGGGAGATCTACGTACAAGTCAAGACATACCAAGTACCCATCACAAACTCTTATCCCTCGCATTACAATATTTGCCATTTGCCTCTCGTTTTCCTCTTCCCCACTTCACCCTTGCTATTTTATTCGCCCTCTTTTCCGTTCGTCTCTTTTCCATTCGCCTCTTTTTGCTTGCTTCTTATGTGCTTCTGTGTTGGATTGTTTGTCACGATGGCTCAAGACAATACTAAATTGTGTGACTTTTCCAATACCAACAACAATGATTTTATTATCACTCCGGTTGCTCCTCTTACCAATGCTGAATCTTGAGAAATTAATATTGCTTTGATGAACCTTGTTATGAAAGATCTGTTTTCTGGCCTTCCTAGTGAAGATGTCGCTACCCATCTAAACAGCTTTGTTGATTTGTGTGATATTGATGCTGCTACCCATCTACCCATCTAAAGAAGAAAGATGTGGATAATGATATTGTTAAATTGAAGCTATTTCCGTTTTCGCTTAGAGATCGTGCTAAAACCTAGTTTTCCTCTTTTCCTAAAAATAGCATTGATGTTTTTATCTCTAAGTATTTTCCTCCCGCTAGGATTATCCCTCTTAGAAACGATATTATGAATTTTAAGCAACTTGATCATGAGAATGTTGCACAATCTTGGGAGAGGGTGAAATTAATGATACGTAATTTCCCTACACATAGATTAAACTTATAGATGGTCATACAATTTTTTTATGCCGGATTGAATTTTTCTTCTAGAAATATTTTAGATTCGGCCACGGGAGGCACTTTTATGGAAATCACTTTGGCTGAATCTACTAAACTCCTAGATAATATTATGGTTAATTATTCTCAATGGCACACTGAAAGATCTACTAGTAAAAAGGTTCATGCGATAGAAGAGATTAATGTTTTGAGTGGAAAGATGGATGAACTTATGAAATTGTTTGCTAATAAGAGTGTTTCCTCTGAAACTAATGATATACCTTTGTCTACTTTGATTGAGAATAATAATGAATCTATGGATGTGAATTTTGTTGGTAGGAACAATTTTGGTAACAATGCGTATAGAGGAAACTTTAATCCTAGGCTGTTTCCTAGTAATCCCTCTAATAATTATGGTAATTCCTACAACAACTCTTATGCAAATTTTAATAAGATTCCCTCTGATTTTGAGACTAGTGTTAAGATTGATGAGTTGGCTAGGAACATGGATAGAATTTCTTTTGATGTTGATTCTTTGAAACTTAGATCTATTCCACCTAAGCATGATATCAATGAGTCTCTCAAATCTATGAGAATTTCCGTTGACGAGTGCAAAGAAAGAACCGCTAGGATGCGTGCTAAAAAAGATTGCTTTATAAAAGCGTGTTCTTCTAGTTTTCATGATAATACGGATGAAGATGTAAAAGTGGTCGATGTGTCTCCTGTTAAATCTCTGTTTTGCAATTTGAATCTTGATAATGATGGTACTGAAGATGAGTCAACTTTAGTTAAAAGGCGTCCCAATGATTCGGAGTTTTTAGATCTTGATGCAAAAATTGGTAAAAGTGGGATTAAAGAGGTCAAAACTTTACATAGCAATGAACCCACTATTTTGGATTTCAAGGAATTTAATTATGATAATTGCTTTTTGATAGATTGTATTTCCTTGTTGCAATCCGTGCTAAATTCTCCTCGTGCTTATGATCAAAATAAAACTTTTACCGAACATATCATTGATGCCTTAATGCAATCCTATGAAGAAAAGCTTGAATTAGAAGTTTCTCTCACTAGAGAAACTTTATGATGAGTGTGAACCTACTATTAAAATTAAAATTAAAGATCATGAATGCTATGCTTTATGTGATTTGGGTGCTAGTGTTTCCATGATTCCAGAAACTTTGTGTTATGTGTTAGGTTTCCGTGAATTTGATGATTGTTCTTTAAATTTGCATCTTGTGGATTCCACTATTAAGAAACCTATGGGAAGGACTGATGATGTTCTTATTGTTGCAAATAGGAATTATGTGCCCGTAGATTTCATTGTTCTTGATAAAGATTGCAATCCTACATGTCCTATTATTCTTGGTAGACCTTTCCTTAAACGATTGGTGCAATTATTGATATGAAAGAAGGAAATATTAGATTTCAATTTCCAATAAGGAAAGGCATGGAACACTTTCCTAGGAATAAAATTAAATTACCTTATCAATCTATTATGAGAGCCATGGATTGCATACCAAAGATGATAATACCTAGATCTATTCTTGTTTTTATGCCTAGCTAGGGGCGTTAAATGATAGCGCTTGTTGGGAGGCAACCCAACTTTATTTTTGTTTCTAGTTTTTTGTTCCTGTTTACTAATAAATAATTCATCTAGCTTCTGTTTATATGTGGTTTATGTTTTTAATTAGTGTTTGTGCCAAGTAGAACCTTTGGGAAGACTTGGGGGAAGTCTTTGCGAGCTTGCTATAAAGAACAGAAACTTTAAAGCTGAAGAGATTTGCTGCCATTTTTACTGGAGATTGCGATTAGGTCGATTCTTTTTGCAGATGATTAATAGAAAAATTCCTCACGTCCACCAATTTATTTCAGAATTTTTGGGGTTACAGAAGTATTCGAAACCTACATATTACTACAGATTCTTCTGTTTTTGACATATTCTGTTTTTCGTGTGTTGTTTGCTTATTTTGATGAATCTATGGCCAGTATCGGGGGGTATGAACGATAGAGAAGTTGGAATACAGTAGGTTTAACACAATATAAATAAAGAATGAGTCCATTACAGTACCTTGAAGTGGTGGTTTGTTTTCTTATAGGTTTGTTTTCTTATACTAACGGAGCTCATAAGATTTTCTGCTGAGTTTTGTGTTGTGAAGTTTTGAAGTTTTGGGTAAAGATTTGATGGATTTTGGAATAAGGAGTGGCAAGAGCCAAAGCTTGGGGATTCCCAAGGCACCGCAAGGTAAAATTCAAGGATAAAAAAATCCTAAGATTGGGGATGCCCCGGAAGGCATCCCCTCTTTCGTCTTCGTCCATCGCTAACTATACTTGAGGCTATATTTTTATTCACCACATGATATGTGTTTTGCTTGGAGCGTCTTGTATGATTTGAGTCTTTGTTTTTTATTTACCACAATCGTCCTTACTGTGCACACCTTTTGGAGAGACACACATAAATCATAAGTTATTAGAATACTCTATGTGCTTCACTTATATCTTTTGAGCTAGATAATTTTGCTCTAGTGCTTCACATATATCTTTAAGATCACGGTGGTGGTTTTATTTTATAGAAATTATTGATCTCTCATGCTTCACTTATACCATTTTGAGAGTCTTTTAGAACAGCATGATAATTTTCTTTGGTTATAAAATTGGTCCTAATATGATAGGCAGGCAAGATGGGTATAATAAAAACATGAGATACTATGAGAAGTTTGATACTTGATGATTGTTTTGAGATATGAAGATGGTGATATTAGAGCCATGCTAGTTGAGTAGTTGTGAATTTGAGAAATACTTGTTCTAAAGTTTGTGATTCCCGTAGCATAAACGTATGGTGAACCGTTATGTGATGAAGTCGAAGCATGATTTATTTATTGATTGTCTGCCTTAGGAGTGGCGGCCAGGGACAAGCGATGGTCTTTTCCTACCAATATATTCCCCTAGGATAATGCACATAGTACTTCGTTTTGATAAATAATAGGTTTTTGCAATAAGTATGTGAGTTCTTTATGACTAATGTTGAGTCCAAGGATTATACGCACTCTCGCCCTTCCACCATTGCTAGCCTCTCTAATACCGCGCACCTTTCGCCGGTATCATACACCCACCATATACCTTCCTCAAAAAAGCCACCATACCTACCTATTATGGCATTTCCATAGCCATTCCGAGATATATTTCCATGCAACTTACCACCGTTCCGTTTGTTTTTACACGTTACATCATTGTCATATTGCTTTGCATGATCATGTAGTTGACATCGTATTTGTGGCAAATCCACCTTTATAATTCTTTCATACATGTTACTCTTGATTCATTTCATATCCCGATACACTGCCAGAGGCATTCACATAGCGTCATATTTTGTTCTTAGTATCGAGTTGTAATTTTTGAGTTGTAAGTAAATAAAAGTGTGATGATCATCATTATTAGAGCATTGTCCCAAGTGAGGAAAGGATTATGGAGACTATGATTCACCCACAAGTCGGCATGAGACTCCGGACGAAAAGAAAAAAAGAGGCCATAAAAAAAGAAGGAAAAGGCCCATTTAAAAAAAGAAAAAATGAGAGAAAAAGAGAGAAGGGACAATGTTACTATCCTTTTACCACACTTGTGCTTCAAAGTAGCACCATGATCTTCATGATAGAGAGTATCCTATATTGTCACTTTCATATACTAGTGGAATTTTACATTATAGAACTTGGCTTTTATATTCCAATGATGGGCTTCCTCAAAATGCCCTAGGTCTTCGTGAGCAAGCAAGTTGGATGCACACCCACTTAGTTTCTTTTGTTGAGCTTTCACACACTTATAGCTCTAGTGCATCCGTTGCATGGCAACCCCTACTCACTCACATTGATATCTATTGATGGGCATCTCCATAGCCCGTCGATACACCTAGTTGATGTGAGACTATCTTCTCCTTTTTTGTCTTCTCCACAACCACCATTCTATTCCACATATAGTGCTATGTCCATGGCTCACGCTCATATATCGCATGAAGATTGAAAAAGTTTATGAACATCAAAAGTATGAACCAATTGCTTGGCTTGTCATCAGGGTTATGCATGATTAAATACTTTGTGTGATGAAGATAGAGCATAGCCAGACTATATGATTTTGTAGGGATAACTTTCTTTGGCCATGTTATTTTGAGAAGACATGGTTGCTTTGTTAGTATGCTTGAAGTATTATTATTTTTATGTCAATATTAAACTTTTGTCTTGAATCTTTCGGATCTGAACATTCATGCCACAATAAAGAAAATTACATTGAGAATTATGCTAGGTATCATTCCACATCAAAAATTCTGTTTTTATCATTTACCTACTCGAGGACGAGCATCAATTAAGCTTGGGGATCCTTGAACATGTCCAATGTATCTATACTTTTTTATTGTTCCATGATATTATATTATCTATTTTGGATGTTTAATGGGCTTTAATATACCTTTTTATATTATTTTTGGGACTAACCTACTAACCAAAGGCCCAGTGCAAATTGTTGTTTTTTGCCTATTTCAGTGTCTCTCGGAAAAGGAATATCAAATGGAATCCAAATGGAATGAAAACTTTGGGAGAGTTATTTTTGGATCAAACGTGATCCAGGAGACTTGGAGTGGACGTCAAGAAAGAAGCGAGGAGGCCACGAGGCAGGAGGGCGCGCCCACGGGGGTAGGCGCGTCGTAACACCCACAATGCGGATATATCTCCCACGTGTCGGGGCACGACTTAGAGGCATAGCCGCATGGTAGGCTTGCCGCAAGAGGGGTAATCTTCACACATCCCATGTACTGAATAAGAAAGGAATAAGGAGTTGGCTTACAATCGCCACTTCACACAAAACATAAATAATTCATACATCATCCAAAGTACAATCAAAGGTCCGACTATGGAACCAAAATAAAAGAAGACAATCCCAAATGCTATATCCCCGATCTAACCAACTGGGCTCCACTACTGATCATCAGGAAAGGAAACATAGTAACAGCCAGAATCCTCATTGAACTCCCACTTGAGTTCGGTATCGTCATAGCACTGGTATCCTTGGCACCTGCAACTGTTTGTAAGTATCCGTGAGTCATGAGGACTCAACAATCTCACACCCGCGAGATCATGACTATTTAAGCTTAAGGGTAGGTAAGGGTAGTGAGGTGGAGCTGCAGCAAGCACTAAGCATATATGGTGGCTAACATACGCAAATGAGAGCGAGAAGAGAAGCAACACAATGGTGGAGAAACTAGAAGTGATCCTGAAGCTACTTACGTTCAAGCATAACACAAGGCCGTGTTCACTTCCCAGACTTCACCGAAAAGAGACCATCACGGCTACACACGCGGTTGATTCATTCTAATTAAGTTAAGTGTCAAGTTCTCTACACCCGAATATTACCAAATTCCCATCTACCACATAACCACGGGCACGACTCTCGAAAGTATATACCCTGCAGGGGTGTCCCAACTTAGCCCATCACAAGCTCTCACGTTCAACGAAGGATATTCCTTCTCCCGGAACGACCCGATCAGTCCCGAAATCCCAGTTACAAGACATTTCGACAATGGTAAAACAAGACCAGCTAAACCGCCCGATGTGCTGACAAATCTCGATAGGAGTCGCATGTATCTCGTTCTCAGGGCACACCGGATGAGACTAGCTACGAGTAAAACCAAACCTCAAGTTTCCCCGAGGTGGCCCCGCAGGCAGCTCTGTTCGGACCAACACTCAGAGGAACACTGGCTGGGGGGGGGGGGTTTAAAATAAACATCACCCTTGAGTCTGTAGAACCCAAGGGAAAGGTATATGGTGGTAGGTATGCGAATGGTAAAACCAAGGTTGGGCCTTGCTGGAGGAGTTTTATTCAAGGCGAATTGTCAAGGGGTTCCCATAACACCCAACCGCGCAAGGAACACAAAATCAAGGAACATAACACCGGTATGACGGAAACTAGGGCAGCAAGAGTGGAACAAAACACCAGGCTTAAGGCCGAGCCTTCCACCCTTTACCAAGTATACAGATGCATTAAATTAAATAAGAGATAATAATGATATCCCAACAATATACATGTTCCAACATGGAACAAACTTCATCTTCACCTGCAACTAGCAACGCTATAAGAGGGGCTGAGCAAAAGCGGTAACATAGCCAAACAACGGTTTGCATAGGAAGGTGGGTAAGAGGCTTGACATGGCAATATGGGAGGCATGATATAGCAAGTGGTAGGTAGCGCAACATAGCGATAGAGCGAACAACTAGCACACAAAGATAGAAGTGATTTCGAGGGTATGGTCATCTTGCCTGCAAAGTTCTCAGAGTTGTCGAAAGCTTGATCCTCGTTAGCATACACAACAGGTTCCTCGGTCACTTACTCTTCTCCCGGCTCTACCCAAGGCAAGAACATAAGCATTGGAACAACAATCAAGCACGGTGCAATGCACAAGTAACATCGTGCAATACATGGCACGATATGCAAGACATGACATGCAATGCATATGCGTGCTCCGGAAGGGAAAGAATGATCAAGGCATCAACTTGGAAAACCAAGTATGTCGCTAGAAATATGAGATGATTTTGGTTGAAATCGATATAAAGATCACCGGAAACGGATGCACGGTTTGCAAATGGCAAGCAAAACAAGAATGCCACAATTCTGCGATTAACAGCACGATGCCATCTAGAATGCAACAAGAAACTAAGCTACTCCACTCCAACATAGCAACAAAGCATAGGGAAGTAATGTACAAGAGATGCTTGACAAAACATGAACACTGAGCTACGGCTAGATCAAAATAGAATAGGTTCAAACAAGCATGGCAATAGTGCAAAAGATAACAGCATCACAACCTTAGTGAAAATACTAACATGCCAAAAACAACATCAGGAAGCAAAGTTTAGAGCAAGCAAACAACATTCTACAGGAACATATCATAGAAAACAAAGGCACGGAATGAATCTACTAAAAGCATAGATCAAAAGTCCCTTACTGATCATGAGCCAAAAATGCACAGAAGATATGATGGCACCCATGTAAACATAGCAAGTCTTATTAACAGTTTCAGACTTAGCAGAAAAACAGAGCATAGCATAAACAGATTCACAGTAGCAACTTTGCGAGCTCATGCCACTCACCACAAAGCATTGCATGACAACATAAGCATACCAATAGCAAGATTACATTTTCATGAAGCTAACAATGGCAATAGCAAGTTCATAGGATGCATGGATCACTTGCAACAACTATGGCAATATTGATTAACATGTTAACATTCTGCCAGGAACATTTTATAGCAAACGTAGAGCAAGAACAAGACATGCTAGAGCACTCCATAATTGCAAACAGGGGCATGGACAGATATAGCATAATCACATGTTCAAAACATCCTTACTGAAGTAACCCAAAATAAGCATGGATCACTATGTAGTATCAAGTTTACATGGCATCAAAATAACAACAGGAAAAGACTTGCAAAATCCTAAGTCCCTGAAAAGAGCAACATCACGGGGCCTAGTTTGCATGCTTGTGCTAGTCACCACATAGATCACAAAAATACAAGGCTTGCACCTCTGTAAATATGGCATGTTGTAGCTCAAAACACATGTAGACCTCATGCCCAAATAATGCACACATCAAATGCAACAAAAATGACAAAACCTCATGATCTGATAAGTACCAGCAGCTTACATTTTATAGCACTTTTGCATCAATGAAAAAGGCATCATAAACAGCAGTATCATGCATGGAAATTCTACTGGCATGGAGAGCTCAACGAGGCGAACAATTTGACATATCATATGCATAATTTGGAGCAACGACCGCCGAGATATGGCATGCCGAACAGGGCATAAAAATAACAGGGGGTAAAGACTTCGTGGAAATTGACCTCGAGGGAAAAGTCAACGGTTCACGGATCGGGTCGGGGATGGTGCGGAGCGGATCGGGTCGGTCTCGGGCCCGACCACGGAGGAAGAACCGGGCAGCAGCGGTGGCTCGCCGGAGGCGGCGGCGGAGCGCCCTGCCTCAGATCCGGTGAGACCCGGTCGGATCTGGGTGTTGTGGACGAGGGGCGTGGCAGAGGCGGCGAGATCTAGCACCGGGGCCTCGTCGGCGGCGAGCATGGACGGCGCGGGTGGCGGCGGCTGGCATCAAAGTGAGGACGACGACGAGGTAGGCGGCGGCGAAGGGAGGTGGGCGCATTCGGGGAGGCGGCGGGCGATGCGTGGGTCCGGAGGGCCAGTTGCGGGCCGAGCGGGCCAGCGTGGTCGGTGGCGGCAGCGCGCCATGTGTCACCTTCCTATTGGCGCGGGCGCGGTGGCGACGTTGTCCGGCGGGCGAGGGGCAGGTTAGCTAGGGTTTGGCCTGCGCGAAAATTCGGAGGGGATCACATATTTATAGGTAGAGGGAGTTTGGAGTGTCCAAATGAGGTGTAGTTTTTGCCCACACGATCGTGATCCGACGATGGAGGACATGGAGATGGTTTAGATGGGTTATTGGTCTGTTTTGGAGGGGTGTTGGGCTGCAACACACAAGAGGCCTTTGCTGTTACCCGGTTAACCGTTGGAGCATCAGACGGCCTCCAAATGGAAGGAAATTTGACAGGCGGTCTACCGGTGGTGTACCAAGGCCACTTGGCAAATCTCGGTCCATTCCGAGAATGTTTAAGACTCGCTCACGAAAAGAGATAAGAGGGGTGCACCGGTGCATGTGGGAGTGTCAGATTGCGAAACGTACAACGGGGAAAATGCTCGGATGCATGAGACAAACACGAATGCAAATGCGATGCACATGATGACATGATATGAAATGCATGACATGAACAAATGCAAAACGAAATACAAAACCCAACCACAAAGGGAATATCATAACTTAAGGCCGAAAATGGCAAGAGTCGGAGTTACAAATATGGCAAGTTACATCCGGGGTGTTACACGCGCCACCCACTCTCGTGGGCCCCTCGCAGCTCCACCGACCTAGTTCTTCCTCCTATATATACCCATATACCCCGAAAACATCAGAGAGCACCACGAAACCCTATATCCACTGCTGCAACCTTCTGTACCTGTGAGATCCCCTCTTGGGGCCTTTTTCTGTGCTCTGCCGGACGGGGAATCGATCACGGAGGGCTTCTACATCAACACCATAGCCTCTCCGATGATGTGTGAGCAGTTTACCACAGACCTTCGGGTCCATAATTATTAGCTAGATGGCTTCTTCTCTCTCTTTGGATCTCAATACAAAGTTCTCCTTGATTCTCTTGGAGATCTATTCGATGTAATTCATTTTGCGGTGTCTTTGCCGAGATCCGATGAATTGTGAGTTTATGATCAAGATTATCTATGAACAATATTTGATTCTTCTCTGAAATCTTTTATGCATGATTTAATATCTTTGCAAGTATCTTCGAATTATCAGTTTGGTTTGGCCTACTAGATTGTATTGTTGCAATGGGAGAAGTGCTTAGCTTTGGGTTCAATCTTGCGATGTCCTTTTCCAGTGACAGTAGGGGCAGTAAGGCACGTATATTATTGTTGCCATCGAGGATAAAAAGATGGGGTTTATATCATATTGCTTGACTTGATCACTCTACATCATGTCATCTTGCCTAATGCGTTACTCTGTTCTTATGAACTTAATACTCTAGATGCATGCTGGATAGTAGTCGATGTGTGGAGTAATAGTAGTAGATGCAGAATCGTTTCAGTCTACTTGTCGCAGACGTGATGCCTATATACATGATCATGGCTAGATATTCTAATAACTATGCTCTTTTCTATCAATTGCTCGACAGTAATTTGTTCACCCACCGTAGAATTTGCTATCTTGAGAGAAGCCACTAGTGAAACCTATGCCCCCCGGGTCTATCTTCCATCATACTATTTTCCTATCCACTTGCTATTTCTATCATTGTTTATTTTGCAATCTTTATTTTCCAATCTATACAATAAAATTACCAAAAATATTTATCTTATTATCTCTACCATATCTCACTTTCGTAAGTGACCATGAAGGGATTTACATCCCCTTTATCGCGTTGGTTGTGAGGTTCTTGTTTGTTTGTGTAGGAACGAGGGACCTGCGTGTAATCTCCTACTGGATTGACAATTGGTTCTCAAAAACTGAGGGAAATACTTATGCTACTTTGTTGCATCACCCTTTCCTCTTCAAGGGAAAACCAACACATGCTGAAGAGGTAGCAACTACTTTTTAGTAATGTATTTTACATCATTTATTGGGGATTCTATTGGAATCCCACTTGAGATTAACACTGTCTGTCATCTGCTGCTTCAGCCTCAACGTCTTACGGCTTGCCGGAGCTGCTCCAACGATGGAACCATCCATCACAATAGAGCACTACCCTGGATGCCATATACAGACGCCTCAAATCTTCCACCACACCTCTGATAGCCACCTCTGCTGCAACTTCTTCAGCGACCAACCCAATGATGCTGAGGTTAACACGGCTACACCAAAGAGGTTGTACACTTGTTGCATCACTTATTACTCTACATTCATGTCGATCCATTAGGGCTATTTTGGTTCAAAGGAAAAAGTGAAGGAAAAACATAGCAATGGGAAATTTTTCTATGGTACTCTACTATTCGATTATTCATGCATCTGGTTGAAAGGAATGGAGCAAAACATCCACCTGGAGCTACTTTTCCTATGCATGAAAACAAGACTAAGTGCATTAGAGGCAGAATAACATTCTAACTGTACACACTTTCATATGGTTTCACTTTAATTTGGCCATGTTTATTTGCATTCCTCCACTCTTCCAATTCCTGTGAGCCAAACAGCAAAGTTGACAGAAATCCTGTGTTTACAAATGTTGTGTTTCCCACGTGAATTCCTATCCTATTCTGGTGTTTTTCCTATCACTGAGTTTTTAGAATCCTGCAAGCCAAAGGAGCCCTTACAGAATTACTTCAGTTATAGATAGGTGTCAAAGAAAACTTTGTGTGGTTTGTCCTGCTCCTGCCGCGGCGTCGTCCACGTCACCTAAGCTGCTCCATCGATAGAAGCATCCATCACCCCAGGCATCATGACTCCTGACCGTCTTTCACCTCCTCAGATCTCCTTCCCTACCACCGGCACCCACCGCAACTGCATCACCATCATCGACTCAGCAAATGAACCTGAGGAGTACATGGGTCCACAAGAGAGGTCGCACTCTTTTGTTTCTCCTTATGTTATGCATTGCTTAATATTACCTACTACTTTATCATCATGTTCACCTCTTAGACTCCAAGTCAAGTCCGAATTAATGTTCAAACTTGAGTTTTACAATGGTTGTGGGGCACATATCGAGGCAACAATGAATAGTATCTCTATCTATTATGTGGTTCACGTAGGGTTTGTCTATGTTGTTCATCTTGGGTGGGAAACAAAAAGTAAAGAAATCATCATCTGTCTTTTAATGAAAGTAAAGCTATCATCAGCCTGCTAGCATTATTTTTGGATCTATCCACTAGTTGTTACCATCTCTCTAGATTTCTGCATGCTCTCCTTACATAATCTCACTATATTTTTTTTGTATGCATGTCAAATATTGTACATAATCATGTTGAACATGTAGAGAAAAAGAGAAGAGTTTTGCACGACAATACAATGTCATGCAGACATCGCTCCATGGTGGGTGCAATGGCAAACCCTCACCCCCTCCAGATTGTAATCTAGTGGAAGATATCTGTTCTGAGGCAGATTCAGACAAAGCTGACCACTCCTATTTACCCCCCAATGTGTCTGCTCTAACTTGGCATGATGATTTTGGTCATATCATGCACATGTTGCCTTGAAGTGCCTACTTTCGACATCATATATGTCATCTGCTTAGTTTAGACATTTTCTGTAATGCTACCCATTTATTTTCTATATCATATATGTGAATTATGCAATCTCATGTGTTTTTGCTAGCAATAATATATGTGAAATATACAATGCCATCCTGTTTAACCAGGTAACATATATTTGAAATATATCTTGCCAATCCTTTTCTTCATTACATTTCCATTTGTCGACAATGTTTGTACATTCAACTGCTCTTCCTGTGAATCAGCCATTTGAGTGGGTGATGGAAAAATCTGGAGTGAAATAAGGTCTTTAGAGCAGACAGTGCTACCTGTCAAAGTAGATCTCTTGCTGGGTCCCGATAGCTCCTCAAAGGTGGATTCAGAGACAGATGAGCAGTCCTATTCCCCCACCGAGGTGTATGCTCTAAATTGGCACAGTTATACTGCTCATATCATGCATATGGTGTGCTGCATTGCATAGTTTAGACATCATATACACAATATTCAACAGCATGTTCTTAGTTCAGACATCATATATGCGAATGCCCTTTGCTTAGTATATAAATCACACGTGTGAATTATATGATGTGATCATGATTACTTAGATAACATGTATGCGAACTATGTCATGCCAACCTGTTTACTAAAGACATCATATAATTATCTCATGCCATCCTATTTAGTTAGGCACCATATCTTTGAATTATGTCATGCTATGCTACCCAGTTTAGATAGACATAATATATGTGAAATTATGTCATGCTATCCTTTTTAGTTAAGCAATATACATGTGAACTATTTGATGCCCTCTTTTTCCGCACTATCTATCTCTCATACAAGGTCTGTACATTCAACTAATTTCTTGTTTATCAGTCATTTGAATTGGAGGGTGATAGTAGTATCTAGTGGAGTAAAAACACGGTCCTCCAATAAAATAGTGCTACCACTTGGTGAGGATAGCACCCCAGTTGTAAATGCACGAGAACCAGCCCTACTATGTGATATGTCCATTTTGCATCATATTTTCCTACTGTTATTTATGAAGTTTTTCTGCATAATAATGCTTTTTGGAGTAATTCTAATGCCTTTTCTCTCATAATTTGCACGGTTCACACAAAAAGGGAGAATTCCGGCAGCGAGAAATCTGGACTTGGAAAAGCTACGTCAGGCTACCTATTCTGCACAACTCCAAACGAGCTGAAACTTCACAAAGAATTTTTATGGAATATATGAAGAATATTCGAGCAAATAAGTACTAGAGGGGGCCCACTTGGTGGACACAACCCACCTAGGCGCGCCAGGGAGCCCAAGCGCGCCCTGATGGGTTATGCTCACCCAGGCCCACCACCGGTGCCCATCTTCTAGTATATAAGTGATTTTGACCTAGAAAAATAAAGAGAGGACTTTCGGGATGGAGCGTCGCCGTATCGAGGCGGGTATTGGGCTGGAGCACTTTTGCCCTCCTGCAGAGCTATTCTGTCGAGGGAACTTCCCTCCCGGAGGGGTAAATCATCGTCATCATCATCACCAACAACTCTCCCATCTTGGGGAGGGCAATCTCCATCAACATCTTCAATAGCACCATCTCATCTCAAACCATCGTTCATCTCTTGTGTTCAATCTTGTTACCGGAACTATAGATTGGTGCTTGTGGGTGACAAGTACTGTTGATTACATCTTGTAGTTGATTACTATATGGTTTATTTGGTGGAAGATTATATGCTCAGATCCAATATGCTATTTAATACCCCTTTGATCTTGAGCATGATTATCATATGTGAGTAGCTACTTTTGTTCTTGAGGTCGTGAGAGAAATCATGTTGCAAGTAATCATGTGAACTTGATATGTGTTCGATATTTTGATAGTATGTATGTTGTGATTCCCTTACTGGTGTCATGTGAACATTGAATACATGACACTTCACCATATTTAGTCCTAAGGGAATGCATTATGGAGTAGCAATTTGAGGATGGGTTGCGAGAGTGAAAGAAGCTTAAATCCAAGTTTATGCGCTATTCCGTAAGGGACCGATTGGACCCAAAAGTTTAATGTTATGCTTAGAATTTATTCTTAATACTTTTCTTGTAGTTCCGGATGCTTGCGGGAGGGTTAATCATAAGTAGGAGGTTTGTTCAAGTAAGAACAACTCCTAAGCACCGGTCCACCCACATATCAAATTATCAAAGTAGCAAACACGAACCAAACAAACATGTTGGAAGTGACTAGATGAAAATCCCGTGTACCCTCAAGAATGATTTGCTTATCATAAGAAACCGTTTTGGCATGTCCTTTGCCTCAAAAGGATTGGGCTAGCTTGCTGCAATTTTGCTACTATTATCGTTACTTGGTCATTACAAATTATCTTGCTATCAAACTACTCTGCTACTTGCAATTTCAGCACTTGCAAACATTACCTTGCTGAAAACCACTTCTCATTTCCTTCTGCTCCTCGTTGGGTTCGACACTCTTACTTATCGGAAAGAGCTACAATTGATCCCCTATACTTGTGGGTCATCAAGGCTATTTTGCGGCACCGTTGTCGGGGAGTGAAGCGCCTTTGGTAAGTGGAATTTGGTAAGGAAACATTCATATAGTGTGCTGAAATTTATTGTCACTTGTTACTATGGTAAACAGTCATTTCAGGGGTTTGTTTGGGGTATCTTCACCTCGACCAAAACCACAGTTAGCTACCCTCAACCTACTGCACCAATTGAAAATTTATGTATATGAAATTCCTTCGGGTATGATAGGACAACTTCTAGCTAATCCTTATGCAGGAGACAGAACTGAATTTGTGGATTGTTCAAGCTTGCAGGTTTACACGGAGATGATGTTATGAAGAAGTTTTCCCTTTATCTTTGAAGGGAAAAGCATTGGCATGGTATAGGCTTTGTGATAACATTGGATCCTGGAATAGGAATCGATAGAAATTGGAATTCCATCAAAAAATTATCCTATGCATCTAGTTCATCGTGATCGGAATTATATATATAATTTTTGGCCTCGTGAAGGAGAAAGTATCACTCTAGCTTGGGGGAGGTTGAATCCAATGTTATATTCATGCCAAAATCATGAGTTCTCAAGAGAAATTATTATCCAGAATTTTTATGCTCGGCTTTTTCGTGATGCCCAATCCATGCTTGATACTTCTTGCGCTGGCTCTTTTATGAAGAAGACTATTGAATTCTGGTGGGATCTTTTAGAAAGAATTAAATGCAACTCTAAAATTGGGAACTCGATGAAGGTAAAAAGTAAGGTATTAAGCTTAAGTATGATTGTGTTATATCTTTTATAAATACCGATGCTTTTCAATAGTTTAGCACTGAATGTGGACTTGACTCTGAGATAGTAGCCTTCTTTTGTGAATCATTTGCTACTCATGTTGGTCTCCCTAAAGAGAACTGTTTAAATATCACCAACCTATTAAAGAAGAAATTAAAGAACCGGTACTAGCTAGGGAAGAAACTATACTTTATAATGTTGATCCAGTTGTTCCTACTGCTTATATTGAGAAACCACCTTTTCCTATTCGGATAAAGGAACATGCTAAAGTTTCAACTGTGGTCAACAAAAGTTATATTAGAACACCTAAACCCGATGAACAAATCAAAGTAGAACCTAGTGTTGCTATGGTCAAAGATCTCCTAGAAGAAAATATAGATGTGCATGTTATTTACTTCTGCAATGAAGCTACTAGAACTGTCAAACCCAATAAAGAGGAAAAATATAGACCCTTTGTTGGCATGTCTGTTGTCTTAGTTAAAATAGGAGATCACTGTTGTCATGGTTTATGTGACATAAGTGCTAGAGTGAGTGCTACCTTATATGAAGATATTTTGAATGACATAGCACCCGCCAAAATAGAAGAAATAGATGCCACTATTAAACTCTCTAATAGAGACACCATCACACCACTTGGGATTGTTAGGGACATTGAAGACTTGTGTGGGAAAATAAAATACCCTACTGATTTTCTTGTTCTAGGTTCCCCACAAGATGACTTTTGTCCCATTATCTTTGGTAGACCTTTCTTGAACACCGTTAATGCTAAGATAGATTGTGAGAAACAAACTTTCGGTGTTAGTTTTGGTGATGAGTGTCATGAGTTTAATTTTACCAAGTTTAGTAGAAAGTATCATGAAAAATAATTGCCTATTAAGGATGAAATTATTGGTCTTTCTTCAATTGATGTGCCACCTACTGATCCACTAGAATAATATTTGTTAGACCATGAAAATGATTTACATATGCATGAAAGAAATGAAATGAAATAGATAAGATTTTCTTTGAGCAACGTCCTCTACTTAAACACAATTTTCCTATTGAAACTCTAGGAGGTCATCCTCCACCTAATGGTGATCCTGTATTTAAATTAAAACAATTGCTAGACACTTTGAAATATGCTTATCTTGATGAAAAGAAGATATATTACTGCTATCCTTTCAGAACATGAAGAATAAAGATTATTGAAGGTTCTAAGGAAGCACCAAGATGCTATTGGATATCCTCTTGATGATCTAAAGGGCATTAGTCCAACTCTATGTCAGCACAAGATTAATATGGAACCTGATGCTAAACCTGTGTTCATCACCAACGTCGGTTAAATCCAAAGATGAAGGAAGTGGTAAGAACGGAAATATTAAAACTTCTGGAAGCATGTATAATCTATCCTATAGCTAATAGTAGATGGGTAAGTGTTGTTCATTTTGTCTCTAAGAAAGGATGTATTAATGTTGTTCCTAATGATAAGAATGAACTTATTTCACAAAGAATTGTTACAGGCTATAGAATGGTAATTGATTTCAGAAAATTGAATAAAGCAACTAGAAAAGATCATTACCTTCAACCTTTTATTGATCAAATGCTAGAAAGATTATCTAAGCACACACATTTTTGCTTCCTTGATGGATACTCTGGTTTTTCACAAATACTTGTTTCTCAACCTCATCAAGGAAAGGCCACTTTCACTTGCCCCTTTGGAACTTGTGCTTATAGACGTATGCCTTTTGGTTTATGCAATGCACCTGCTACCTCTCAAAGATGTATGACTGCTATATTCTTTGACTTTTGTGAAATGATTGTTGAGGTTTTCATGGATGACTTTTCTGTTTATGGGAAGTCTTTTGAGGACTGTTTAAGCAATCTTGATCGAGTTTTGCAGAGATGTGAACAAACAAATCTTGTCTTGAATTGGGAGAGGTGCCACTTTATGGTTAATGAAGGTATTGTCTTGGGTCATAAAATTTCTCAAAGAGGTATTGAAGTGAACAAAGCCAAGGTTGATGCAATTGAGAAAATGCCATGTCCTAAAGATATCAAAGATATTTATAGTTTCCTAGGTCATGCTGGTTTCTATAGGAGATTTACCGAAGACTTTTCTAAAATTTATAGGCCTCTTATAAACCTTTTGCAAAAGGATGTACCTTTTGTTTTTGATGATGATTGTTTAGAAGCCTTCGAAACACTCAAGAAAGCCTTAATTTCTGCACCTATTGTTCAACCACCTGACTGGAACTTGCCTTTTGAAATTATGTGTGATCCTAGTGATTATGCTGTTGGTGGTGTTGTAGGACAAAGAGTTGATAAGAAACTAAATGTTATTCATTATGCTAGTAAAACTCTAGACAGTGCTCACCGAAATTATGCTACTACTGAAAAAGAATTTCTAGCAATGGTGTTTGCTTGTGATAAATTTAGATCTTACATCGTTGATTCACAAGTTATTGTTCACAGCGACCATGATGCTATTAAATATCTTATGGAAAGAAAGATGCTAAACCTAGTCTTATTCGATGGGTTCTCTTGCTACAAGAATTTGGTTTACATATCACTGATAGAAAAGGAGCTGAGAATCCCATAGCTGATAACTTGCCTAGGCTTGAAAATGTGCTTGATGACCCACTACCTACTGATGATAGTTTTCCTGATGAGCAGTTATCTGCAATAAATGTTTATCATAACACTCCTTGGTATGCTAAGTATGCTAATTACATTGGTGCTAAATATTTACCACCTAGATTTACATATCAACAAAAGAAAAAAATCTTCTATGATTTAAGACATTACTTTTGTGATGACCCACATCTTTATAAAGGAGTAGATGGTTTTATTGGGTGATGTGTACCTGAGCATGAACTGGGAAAAATCCTATGGAAATGTCACTCCGAAGCTTATGGCGGGCATCATGCTAGAGATAGAATTGCTCACAAGGTATTGCCATTGTCGGGGAAACTGATCCACGAACACCTATGGGGCCGGCGGACCGAGCCCCTTTCGGTTCGGCGGGGGGAGGAGATCGCACAAAGAGCGGATCGAGGCGAAGCACACGAGCAGTTTACCCAGCTTCGGAGCTCTCCGGAGAGATAACACTCCTACTGCTGCTTGTCTGGTTGTATTATCTGGTGTTCTTGCTCTCCAAAGCGAGAGTGTGATGTTCTCTGGGCTACGAATGAATCGAAGCCGACTATCCGAACCTACGAGCCGAACCCCCTCTACGTTGCGCATGGGCCTCCTTTTATACGCTAAAGGGGTTACCGACAGGTGGCAACGCAGAGGAGGGTAAAAACGTAAAAAGTGAGGTAGTTGATACAGTTGCTTGTACAGTGCACCCTACCTAACCCTGACGGCAGGGGACAAGGGCATTAAATGCCTGTCTGAGTCGCCCGAACAGTGCAAAAAGGACCGTTAGGGGCGCCACCGTTCGCCACGATGGTGATCTTGTCAGCTTTGCATGCCACTGCGCACCGCTGGCTGCACAGCCTCCCGCCACGCGCGCCCGGAGAGGCCCCCAGAGCGACACGTTGGTGGATGCGCTGGAGCCTGGATGCAGAGTGGCCGCCTGCCGCGGCAAGCGCCTTGACGCTGTCATTATCTTGTCGGGTCCGGAAGCTTGTCGCTCACCGGGCCTCGAGGTACCTTGGTTTGTCTTCCCGGCAAGCTCCTCTTGCCGGGGCCTTGTTGCCTTGCCGGAGCGCGTGGCGCGTTGCGGCAAGTTCATTGAAGCGCCTTGGTTGGCCTTCCCGGCAAGGTCCTCTTGCCGGGGTCTTGTCTCCTTAGCTTAAATACTTTGTTCTTGGATGGCTCCAAGGGAACCTTGGGGGATCTTGGCGATCACCCAGCAAGCCTTTGCCGCGGGGTGCTGCAACTGCCCGTGCACAAGTTCGGGGTACTAGGGTACCCCTATTCTAGTACACCGACAGGAGCCCCCAGGCCTGGGCCAGACACGGTGCCGAGCGCTGTTGGGCCAGGCCCAAGACAGGGCACGGGCACACGCGGGCTGGGCCATGCCAAATCTTGTTCCGTATCCACCGCACTCTCCCATAACGGCACGCGTTGAATGCGGCATCGTGGGAGAGATCGTGGGTGGCTATTTATTTGGAAGGCCGAAACGTCCGCCCCGTCCCTCTTTATAAGCAGAGGAAACAGGGGCAGTTCATTCCCCCTCGCTGGTTGCTGCTACTCCTTCTTCACAAACTCCGCCGCTCCCCCCTTCTTCTCGAAGCCGAGAGAGCAGCGTTCCGCCTCCCCCCCATTGCCACCAGCATCACCACGCCGTCGACCTTCTCCACCACCTCCGCCATGGCCCCGAAAGCCGACAAGGGAAAGGGCGTGAAGTCGGCCGAGGCGCAGCGGCTCGCGGCGCTGCGGAAGGAGCGGGCGATCTTCACCCCCCAGCTCGGCGTGCAGGAGCTGAGGGAGTACTTCTACCTCTTTTGGGCGACGAAGACGCGTGCGCATCCGCGCACGAGGGTACTCCCGGCCGCTGCCTCGGAGTCGGCTCCAAATGGGTACCCGTTCTTCCCGCTATTCTTCTATTGCGGGCTCTGCCCGCCCTTCTCGGAGTTCTTTTGTGACATTATGAACACATATGGCTTCCGCCTCCTTGACTTCACCCCCAATGCTGTCCTGACCATGGCAGTTTTCGCACACTTGTGCGAAAACTTTGTCGGAGTCCACCCTAGTGTAGCCCTTTTCCGCCATTACTTCATGCCTCGGGTAGAGAGAGGAGAGCCGCTTGCCGGAGGGATTGCTTGGATCTCGAGAGTCGGCAAGAAGGATGCGTACTTGGAGGGTGAGCTCCGCAGCAAGTGGGAGGAGTGGAGAGCGGAGTGGTGTTGGATCGTTGAGGAGGATCCGCAGCCCTTCACCGCCGTGCGCCAAACTCCAATAGTGCATGGCAATGACTGGAGCAACGTGGCCCCGGAAGACGAGAGGCTGAAGATCGCCATCACTAGGATTCTTCGCCTCAGGCTTGCCGGGCTCACCGTGGGTGCTGTCGGGGCAGATTTCCTCCGCCGCTGCATTGCCCCCCTGCAGGAGAGGGGGAGGCCCGCCTGGGAATTCAAGAATTCGGCGGACATTATGAGGCTGCGGCCGGGCCTCAACTACAACTTCACCGTCTTGGAGTTGGATGCAATGCTCTTGGAATTATTCAAACGCGACCCCCAGCACCCATTCACATTGCCGAGGGGTGTAGTTCCTTTGTGCAATAACTCTTCGCTTGACCGGATCCGCGCCATGATGCCGTTGTGCGATTCACACGGCATCGTCCCAACTTGGCAAGAGCCTGCGGATGACGTTGTGCAAGCGTTCTTCGACACCTTGGAGGAAGTGCCGGTCCGCGCCGACGAGCAGAAGAGCCTCACCCGTGACACCACCGACGAGGAGCTGCAACTCATCGCTACTAGGGCGGAAGAGGCTGCGGCTGCAGCTGCTGCAGGTGTGTTTGGGTTTACTGTGGAGGAGGCGGAGGCTGCAGAGGCGGCAAACCTTGCCGAACGCGCGGAGTTCATGGGCGAGGAGGAGCCTGCCGGTTCCGAAGCCGAGTCGAGCGAGGCCGGCGAGGAGGAGGCTGAGCCTTCAGAGATCTTGCCGCAGGCGGAGCCCCCGGCCCTGCCAAGGAGGCGCCTTCGCAGGGCCGGGGACGCAGCGGGGCGGCAGCCGGCTCCACAGCCACCGAGCCGCACGACGCGCTCTACCGCGGCAAGCAATGTTGCCGTGGGAGCGCCTCACGCAACAGCGGCAACTGGAGCGGGATCTTCCCGGGCCACCGCCACGGCCCCCGCCAAGCGGGCAAGGGATCCTACTCCTCTGCCTCGCCGCACCGGAGGAGGGCCGGACTTCGATCTTTCCGCGCTCAACTCCGACGAGGAGGAAGAAGAGTGAGTTTCTTTGGTGCCCTTATACTCCTTCAATCTTGCTGTTTATATCTTGTATATGACTTGCTCCAATCTGGACTCTTTTCTTTTCAGAACACTGGCCCAGAGAGCGGCGAAGAGGGCCAAGGCCGCAGTGATCATCATCGAGGATGACCCCATCGCGTCGGTAGGAGGTGGGCCCGAGACCACCTTGACGGACCCGACAATCACCCCTCCGAGCAGCCCCCAGAGCAGCCCCCAGCGTAAGTTCATAGTTTAGCCTTCTGCTGTCGGGCGCGCTTGAGTGCTTTTTCCTTTGTTGATATCTTGCTTGTTGACTTGTGCAGGAGCAGAGCAGCCTCATCAGGAGCACCCGGAGGCCGGTACCGAAGTGCCACCTGCTTCGACTGCACCGCCAAGGGAGGAGTCCCCGGCAAGGGAGCGCTCTCCGGCAAGGGGGGACTCTCCGGCAAGGGACGGTACTGCTGATCCTGCGGCGACCGAGGCCGCAACTGAAGACTTTGGCGCAGGTAATCCACTTGCCCAAAAACTTTCCCTTGGGTTCTGCTTCTTTCGTTTTTCCTTTCTTGGATTTTTTGATTGATTTCCTCCCCTCTTCGTTCTTCAGACCCATCTTCGGCTGAGCCAATGGAGACAGAGGGCGCCGGCGAGGAAGGTGCCGGTGCTGATGTGACCACCGGCGAGGAGGCCGCCGGGGCTGCTGCTGCGGAAGCCGGCGAGGGGTCGGGCGATCGCACTGACGACCCTGAGGTCGCAGGAGCGTCGGGCGCTGCACCGACCGCCGAACCCTCTGCCGCTTCTACGGAGCCGGGCTCCGAGGAGCCCCAGCCCGGCGCCTACTTGCAGGCCGGTGACAACATCTTCATCAAGCTGCCCTGGGCGTCGAGCTCCAGGGCGCCGGTCGAGGGGGAGACTTTTGACGGGGAGGTGCTCGCCTCTACTGGACTGTCATTGGTCGACGCGCCCGGCAGCAGCAGTGGCGAGCCTGAGGAAGAGCAGCTGCTGCGGAAGCTGCTGTCACTCTACCGCACCCGGCAAGCCAAGCTGGCTTCCCGGGAAGCGCTTGTCGCGAAGGCGGGAGTTGACATGGAGAAGCGCGCGGAGGAGCTCCTGGGACAAAATCAAGAAGCTCTTCGGTCCCTGGCGCAAGAGCGGGAGCGAGTCGATGAGGAGCGCACAGCCTTTCTTCTCGAGAAGGCCGAGGCTGAGGAGGAACAAAGACTTGCTGCCGAGAAGCAGTCCGCGCGAGAAGGCGAGCTAGTGCAGCGGAAGGCCCACCTCGACAGCTACGAGGAAGAGCTCGCCGAGCGTGAGCGAGCACTTGGCGGGGCGCTCAAGGAGGCAAAGGATGCCGCGGCAACTGCAGAGGCCGCCAATAAAGAGCTAGAGGAGAAGGTGGCACGGCTGGAGGCCGATATTGGGAAGAGCGGCGAGGAGCTTCCCGCGCTCAAGCGTGAGCGCGAGAAGGATGCTGCCGCCCACAGCGAGCTGCAAGGCCTTCTCGCTGAGAGGGGCAAGGAGCTCAGCGCCGCCAAGGATTCCAAAGCAGACCTGGAGCTGAAGCTGGCCACGCTGACGCAGACGCTGGAGGCCGTCAAGGAGCAGGAGAAGACCTTGTCGGAGAAGGTCAAGGCTGACGCGGCGCTGCTGGAGAGCATTGCAGTTACCCAGAACTCGTTCAGAGACACAGTGGAGCACTGGACCGAGGGCCTGGTGAACACTGCCGCCGTCATCAACAAGGAGCTGGCGCAGCTGGGGATGGAGGATTTTGGGTATCCTTCTGACGAGAGTCTTCAACCCAGGACAAGCTCAGCCTGTTCTTCAAGGGCGTGGCAACGGCACTCCAGCGGCTCCGGGAGAGGATCCCGAAGCAGCTGGCCGACGAGTCGCGCAAAATCTGCGCCGGGGTTCTCTAGAAGGTGCTGATGAAGGTAGCCTTCCGCAATCCAGGCCTCAGCTTCACCAACGTCCTCAGGTCCTTGCCGGCTGACGCCGATCTGGATGCACTCAAGGCCCTTGTCGCACCCATTGTGGACAAGGTGAGCGATATCAAGTGAGTCGAGGGCGGACGCGTAGATTAGGCCGTCCATTTCTTCTTTTCCCTTGTCGCTGCTAGTCATGTTACGAGAACAGTCTGTTAGAGCTGCGACAAGTTATCTTTGTAATATAACTTTATTTCTGTTATCAATTGCAATGTTATTTCCTCTACTAGATTAATTCCCTTGTATGTTTTTACCCTACGCTTCTAGGGAACTTGTCGGCGCAGGCGCCCGAGCCGTGAGCGCTGAGTGCGGGACTTCAGCAGCCTGCTGGCGGCGCTGCTTCCAACAAGAAACCTTGTCGCGACTAGATGCAGCACGCTTAAGCTGTTGAGCGGACTCGAAACAAAGTAAGGGCGCAACTAGCCACGAGTTGATTCCTCCGCGCACAGGTTTTCCATACAAAGCAGGGTCGTTCGAGGAAGATAACTCAAAAATTTAAAAAGTGATTGCTCAAACTTTGGCAACTTAGCTTTTCTGTCATTTGCTTCCCGGTAAGGCAAGTCTTTGCTTGAACGAC